>NW_020450758.1:296373-528526 GCF_003343035.1 Apteryx rowi | reverse complement strand
GGTTGAGGATGTCCCGGTCCCGGTCCAGCCCCTAGAGGGGTTGAGGATGTCCCGGTCCCCGTCCCCTTCCGAGCCGGGAGGGATTGGGACTGTCCCGGTCCCCTTCCAGCTCCAGGAGGAGGTGGGGATGTCCCGATCCCGGTCCAGCTCCAGGAGGGGTTGGGGTCTCTCCCACCCAGGCAGGGCTGGGGGCTGCCCCGGTGCCCACGGCATCGCGGACTTCACAGCCGGGAGAGGGGAGAGGCAGGATTTGCTGTTACCACCGTTTCGGAGTTATCGCTGCCTTCGCCTTTCAGGATTCCCGTTGCATCGTCTCTCGTGGGTTTCCAGCCCCGGCATCCCTGGCTTTGTGGGGAGCAGCGTGGTCCGGCAGCCGGGAGGGCCCAAGCCCCCAGGAGAGGTGATGCTGAGGGGGGAGGTCATCGCTTTTATTAGACCGGCTTGGGAAAACCTGGCCGGCGTCGGGCATGCAGAGCTCCCCCGTTGCGTGCTCCGGGCTTTATTTATTTATTTTTCTCTTTATTGTATCGGCTGGTCTAATAAAAGATATTACTCTGCTTGCAAAGCCTGCCTGGGTCTCGCCGCTGTCCCAGGGAACCGCTCCAGGGCTGGGGGCTGCTGCAACCCGGGGGAAGAGGGAGCTGAGCCCCGTTCGCCGCCGCCACCGCCAACATCGGGGCGGGCACGGGATTTTCGGACGCTGGAGGGATGCACAGACCGAAGCTGGATATGCCTTGTTCARAGCCAGCTGCTAAAGTGGCAGTGACGGCACCCCGGCCGGCAGCAGCGTTTGGGTGCTGAACCCCCCCTTTTGGTGCCTGAGCACCTTTGAGGACGTGAGAGCTTTTTTCTTTTTTTWTTCTTTCTTTTTTTTTGCATTAAACATTAATTATTCAGTAACGGAAGCAGCCAGGCTGTCCTCTCCCTGCCCTCTCGGATCTTCCCATCTCGCCTCCTCCCTGCCCTTCTCCCAGCGGGTCTTTTCCCCCCCCCCCGGGGATTCCCCCCTGCTCTGCCTCCCCCCAAAACGCTCCTGAATTTTGCAGAGACCGGCCAAATTGTGGGTGCTGTGTGCGACGAGGTGGCTCGAGCTCGCTCCTGCTCGCTCCCGGCCACCTTTTAATGAGCTCCCAGAAAACGGACTCGCAGGACTGGGCAAAACCTATATTTAAAGCGACAGTGTCTCACTTAGCAGCCGGAGAAAGAAATGGAGTTGGCGGGAGGGGCAGGGGCAGAAGGCRAGTTGGAAATACCTCAAATAATTGCACGGCATGAATTATTGAAGTGTGCATCTGCTCTCGTACTGGAGGAAGGGGACCGGCGAGAGCCAGATGTACGCGGTACCGCCGGTGTCGAGTCAGCACTGCAGTGCTCGAGCACAGCACCAGCTCGCCGGGCTCATTTTTTGCCTTCCGTGCGACTCTTTGGCACTTTTAAGCCCATTTGTCACTCTTAATAGCTATATTTAACAAATCAATATCACTTTGGAAAGCRAGGCGGCTGGTGGGCCAGATCCACCTCTTTGAGTTGAGGCCCTGGCAAGCTCTTACCCACCTGGCCAAAAACCTTTGGGGACCTTTTAGGCTTTTTTTCGTAGCTCCTAGAAGAAGGGCATTGGCCATAAAAGCTGAGGCAGAGGTAGGGCACCTTCGCTCCCTCTCCGAGGGCCATAAAACATGGTYGGTGAGTGACTTTAGAGGTTAGGCAAGAGCACGAGGCTGTCTGCAGCTAAAAGGGATCTGAACCCTTTGACTTTGGAGGGTGGAGATCCTCCAAAGGCGGAAGGGACGGGTGCTTTACTGCAGCACGGYGGCCTTGGCGCGGGGAGGACGCTTGCTGTGCCAGGAGGCTGCCCGCCTCGATGCTGCCGGCATCCTTGGCTTCCCTGGAGGTGACCATCGCCAGRCCAGAGGGCTCAGCAAGGCGCTGGGGACCGAGGGAGCCCAGGGCAAAGACCTGCATGGGGAAAAAACGTGGCCATCGTCCAAACCCTTCCTGGCAGATGGGCACCTAACTTCTTCTTCAAAGATTTGGTCCAGGGGTTTGCTCCGTGCTCCCTGGCTGGTGGACCTGGCTGGATTTTGACCTTCGGCCAGGCTGGTGGGTAGTTGCAAGCAGTGATGAAGGCACCACAGGTCAAGGAGGTGTTGGAGCCTGTTGGTGAGTGGAAGGGAAGCTTTTCCCATGCTCGGTGCTGCCCATCAGACCTCCACCTGGGGCTGTTTCTGAAGCTCTGGTCCTGCCCTGGACCTTGCTTTCAGCCTGCTTCGGCCCTTTTCTGCTTCTCCTTTTCACTCTGCAGCAGCTCTGCTGCTGGCTTCAGCCTGACCCTGCTCCCCTCTTGCCTGCTGTCTCCATCTCCCAGCCCTGCCTGGCCGCAGCACCACAATCCCGATGCTGCGGACACCTCGTGCCCGGTGCCACCCTCAGCCTCCCCCGGGGCAGTTTTGCCCTCCTTCCATAGCGTTTCACCCAGATAATGTCTCGGCACGTTGCACTTGAAGCGGTGGCGAAGGCTTATTAGCATCGACGGAAGCGTTATCTTCATCTCCCTTACCCAGGAAGCCCGTGACCCCACGGTGGAACGAAATCACGGTGGTTCAATGAGATTCGTTCCTGACAGATCGATACGGACTGTTATTTATCGCCTCATTATCTTCTGGACGCTTCCAGCGAGAATTGATCGCTCGCTCCGAGTCTTCAGGAGCCGGCGTTGATCCACCTGCTCTGCGGGACGCATCTCCTTGCCTGGTGACCGGAGCAAATCCCATCGGGGCGTTGTGGGTCAGAGCTGGGCTGGGCCATGGGGTTTTGGGCCATCACCCAGGTGCATGAAGGTCTCTCCCCAGCTTTTGCTCCTTCAGGGGAACCTTTGCTTGGGTTTTCACTCCTGGTGCATGTTGCAGCAGCTGAAGCTGTCGTGTTGGGTGGGAGATTTTTCAGGGATCCCCTTTGGTCCCAGCATTTTCCTGCCTGATTTTACACGCTGGGGAAGAAGTGCGTCGGGTTGAGATCTGAGATGAGGCAGCAGAAGACAGGGGATGCGTCGGAAACATTACTGGCGCTTGCCAGCCTTAAATTGGCAATTAACAACCTGAAAATCGTGACACWTTGCCCCCCCCGCTTCACGCACGCGCAGCTATAAGGGAAGAAAACATGAAATCCGAAGACGTAATAGGCAATTAAAAAAAAAAAAAATTCGTCTTCTGGCCTCTGAGCTTCTCCTGGGCACAAAGTCAAGCTTTTCTCTGTGAATGCAAAGGCTAAWTTGCTTTTTGCATGCGGAAATCCTTGCATAATCTCACACCTCCAAGATTTCGGAGCTGGAGCAAAGCACGGGCGAATTGCCCGTGGCGATAAAATCGTGAGATCTGTCAAGACAGAGGAGGAAGGAGCAGCAGAAGTGGGAGCGAGGACTTTCTGCTGCTAAAAAAAAACCGTATAAACCTCAAGCTGCAGCATTCGAAGTGTTTTTTTTTTTAATTATTCCTGACCTGGGCTGAGCAAAAGTCAGCGGCAACCAAGCGATGGACCCTAGATGCAGCTGGGGAGCCGGGGAGCGGGGTGGGTTTGGGTGGAAAAACCATGCCGAGTAGGGGCAGCGGTTGCAACGCCCTGGGGTTATCGGTGCCCGGAGCCAGGGCTCTGCTGCAAACCCAGGGCACGTTTTCAAGGGCGGCGGCGATCCCGGCTCGCGTCCTGCAGCGCCGGCCGGAGCGAAGGCACCACGTCGCCTCCGTCCTGCCAAGGGGACGGCAGCCAGCTCCCAAGCCGGCGGCGGCCTTGGCCAAGGCATCCCTTCTGCCAGCAAAGATCCCTGCCGTGTTTCTAGCGAGGGGAAAACAGGGCCGAGAGCCGAGCGCAGCTTTAGTCCTTTCCAAGTTCCTGCCGGTGACGGTGGAACCGCTTGTTTTTCTGAGGGAGGATCCTTGGAAAAACCCTGGAAAACCAGGAATGTTTTATTTTGATGCCCTTCAGGTGAAGCTGTTTGGAAGGACTTAGAGAAGTCCTTCCTCCTGCGCAAGGGTCATCTTGGAAGGGCTCGGCTCCGTCATGAGAGGTTTCGTTTCAGGTTTTGCTTCATCCCAAGCAAATTCCTCACCCTCTTGCACAGCCTGGGGCTTGCAAAAAGCTTTGTAAAACTTTTCGCGCCACTYGGAGCCGGTCCCTGAGACCGCCCAGAGGATGGAGGAGCAAACGGGCGAATAACTCAGCAGCAGGGAGGTTTTATGCCTTGCTGCGAGGATGGTCCCCGGCGGGGACCCGCTTGCCGGCCGAGCCGTTCCTCCCCTGCGGCCGGGAGGAAACTGCYGTCCTCCGGCCTGTTCGCTCAGCACGAGCAGATAAAAAAAAGGGAAATAAAAGGCAGCGGGGAAAAACGGGCAGACAAAACAAGGGGGCCGGCGCGCCGCTGCCAGCTGCTGCCGCTTGCTCCGGTTATCGCGGCGAGTGCGAGCCCTTCCCCGGGAGACCCACCGCCGCCGGGGCGCTTTGCACCGTCCCCCTTTTCCTCTGGGTCCAGGGTGCTCAGGGACCGTGCAAATCGCAAAGCCGGCGGCGTCTGCTGAATTGCTTGGCTTGTTGGAGGGGAGCCAGGATGAAACCGGGAGGCAGGCAGAAGGGCTGTCCGGGATTATGCCCTTGTGCCCGGGGCTTCAGCTCTGCGGGAACGGGCTGCAACCCCAGAGCCCACCGCGGGGACCACTGCTAATTAATTCATTAGCGCCCAGACACCCGGGTGGAATTGGACCCGATGGGTGCCTATTTTGAGACGGTACCGACCATTTTTGCATTTAAAAACGTTATAGACTTGCAAACGSAGCTGCGTGCCAGGACGGGGCGGGTAGGCAGCAAGCTGGGGAGCGGATGAAACCAGGAGACCAGCAAAACTGCACAGAGCAGCTGGGTGCAGGATCAGGAGGCATCAAGGTGKCTTTTGACACGAAATAAATGAAAAGCACGGGGGCACCCACGGAGACGAAAGGATTCCCGGGAAGGCAGAGACGGGCCCTGCGGCTGCGGGTACGGAGGCGAGGGGTCAACGGCTCCCGCGTTTTGTTTAACCGATCTATTTATACCGCGATAGCCGGAGGAGGAAGGGCCTTTTCCCCAAATGGCTGCAAAGCACCGTGCACGCTCGTAACGCTCTATAAATACATTAGCGATAAATAATGAATAACCTGGATGGGCATTAAAGTGTAAACAGGAGGTGAAGGGCTCTCTCCCATTACCGGTCCCCCGAGACTTGCGCGCTCAGCCCGCTTCCCGACTGGCGCCCGGCGCGACTCCGACTGCGGAGCCCTTCGTCACACCGACGACAATATCATAGATCAGCGGCTCCATGGTTAAGAAAAAAACAAGCCAAAAATAGTCCGGAGGGCACAGTCTTCTTCCCACTTTTCGATCTACTTGCATCAGCGTTTTTTTCCCCCCCTGCGCCGGCTGGCTCTGACCCTCCCGAGGCATCGGAGACTTTTCTATGGGATTTTCCACCTGGAACTGGGGATTTGGGGGATATTATCCCTCCCAGAGGCAGGGKATGCAGGGAGTTGTGCCAGATGGACACAGGGCAGTATTTCCCCCCAAAACTCCTGCTCCGTGACTCCAGGGTGGTCCCGACTCCTGGGGCAGATGTGTCTCCACTGCTTTGCCCCCAGGGATGGGGTTGACGGGGATGAACYGGCCTCTCGGTCCCAGGGACGGCGGGGACAGAGCAGGGGGAGCAGGGCAAGGCAGAGCCAACAAAAAAGAGATGAAAAATGGAGATGAAGGAAATTTATGGATGCTGCGTGGGGCCGGCCGGGGAGGTGACTCTTGTATTAGCGAGGTTATAGGATATTCTTGAACCGGGGCTGATCAGAGATTTTTCAGGCCACGTCTGCACATCGAGGGGGTCTCGCGCTGCTTCGGAGGGGTGCAAACAGCCCCCAAGAAAAGCAACCCTTATCGCTACGAAGTGTAAATTATTAATCCCAGGGTCCGCAGCGCCGCCGGAAGATTTTATGGGGTTGCAAATCAAAGCAAATTGCAACCCAACGACGCTTCAGAAGCGACCCCGCTGCGGGAGAGAGGAGAGGGATGAGCACTTTATCTAGCCGGGCTTAGCAGGAACCTCCCGTTGAACTGCAGAGCGGTGATTTGTGAGCACGGGAGGGGACTCTGCTCTATTTTAAAGCCTCCTCCTGGCTTTCAAACTCAGCGATCATCCTAGGCTGGTTTTCTCTGCAGGGTCTGGCCATCGCAAGGAGATGAAGGTGCAGCGAGCACCTCCTGGGGTGCCGGAGATCCCCCGAGCCGAGTGCTCCAGCTGCATCCAAATATTGTTCCCAGGCAAACAGAGCCTCACTGGGGCTGTCCGGGGCCAGGTGGTTGAGGGAAGGAGGTGGTGCTTTGCCTCGGCCCCATCCATGATGCTGCGCACAGGCCCAGAGGGAGCTGGAGGAGAAGAGAGGACGTGAGAAAAGGAGCTGGAGTCAACCAGGGTGGGCAAAAAGCTGCCCCAAAGCAAGTGGGACAAGGCCAGTCACGAAGCGCCGTGGTGGCATCTTGCTGCACCAATCGACCAGGCAATAAACCTGCAGATGAAAGTCAAAATCAATAGAAGCTGCTCGGGGCGCTCGAGGGAACCAGCTCTTCTTGCTGCTCACAAAATGAGGTCCAAACCAGATGTTACATGGCAGGATGGTGGTCCACCGAGCCCGAGGCACGTCCCAGGGTAGGCAGAAGAGCAGGAAGAAATAGCAAATGGACAGGAAACATCCTTCCACCATGCAGAAATTCACAATCCACCGACCCTGCAACGCGGCATGCAGAGCTGGTCCCCTGTCCCCGGAGTCATGGTCACCCTGGGAAGGGTATGGAGAAGGTGGCAGAGGGGACTACAAGCATGGGAGGTCTGGAAACTGAAGGGGTGCAAGGTGGGAAGTGTCATTGATGCTCATCCTCGTCTTCCCGCATCCCTGTATATCCACTCCTGTGCGGCCCTAAAGGCAGAGCACGGGGAAAAGCAAGCAGAGACTGCCCCAAAGCCTTCTTCTGCAGGATTTCTTAATGCTGACAAATAGACCCGGGTTGCGTATTCCCCATGAATTTTCATGTGCGTGTTATTGGCTGGAGCTTTCCCACAGGTCACCAAGCTGCTCTGTATCAATAAGTAAGAGCGCTTATCTATAATAAGGTGACACACGCCATTAGCATGCGTGCAAAATAAATAATAAGGGCAATGAGAAAAGCTGACTTCTGAGCAGCGGTTCGATGCAAACTGTCCCTCATGGTTTCCTATTCCTTTCCCTTTAAGGTTTTAGGACTGAAGTCAATTTTATGGATCTTTGCTGAAGAAAAGAGAGATCCTTAGTGAAATATCACTGCGCTGGAGCGAGAGCCCCAAATCCTTTGGCTGGGGCGCAGAAGTGACCACAGAGCGTGGCCAGTGGGTTGGTGAAACCGAAGCAGGAGCTGGCGGGTGAGATCTGCTGGCATGGCGGCATCCCGGGAAGGGGACTGGGATCTCTGCGCCTCCATCCTTCCCCGCCACTGCTCACCGCAGCCGTTGCAAATCCACTGGGTGCAGCAGAGAGATACCTCCTTCCATCATCAAGTCTTCCTCTCCTCCTTCCATCATCAGGTCTTCCTCTCCTCCTTCCATCTTCAGTTCTTCCTCTCCTCCTTCCATCATCAAGTCTTCCTCTCCTCCTTCCATCTTCAGTTTTTCCTCTCCTAATGGCAGCAGCCTGAATATTGTCTAAGTGCTTACGCTAAACGGGGCGGTAACAGCGATTCTTTTAAATCATCTCTCAGGTGCTTTCTGGCTGCCGTGGGGTCTGTAACTAGGCTTGGAAGTGCTCTTCGGTTGCATCGTGTTCCTCCCTGTTACAGAAACTCCCCCTTTTGTGTCTGTTTATCTTTCTGCACTCCTCTGCTTTTGGAAAAAATATTATTTCATGCTTTTCAGGGTGTCAAATCCATTTCCGGAGTTTAACAAGGGGGTTGCAAAACAAGCGAACAACATGCTCTCCTGGAAGAGCGGATGCTACGGCAGCGTGGTTCACGGAGCCGGGCGATGAGCCTTACCCCGGGGTGCAGGAGGCACCGCCGCCGCGCGCAGCAACCCAGGGCGAATTGGCAAACCAAGCGTGAGCGAAGGGAGCTGTGCAATTAGCCGGCAAGCAGCTGACGGCCTGCCGCCGCGCACGGTCCCTCGGCAGCACCGGCACGCGCTTCCCCTGGATATTTTTCATCTCAAGCTAGCTGAGCTTCTGCCACTGCACCGAGCAAATAAAAAGCTATAAATTTTCCCGAGCTGGGGGCTGGGGAGGGGGGGCTGGGATTACTCGTATCAGGGCTGACAATTAATAACGGAGACATGACAAATTACATGCTCGCCCGTGATCGCGTACAGCGCCCTGGGAATATTTAATTAAAACTCGGATCCGCAGCTCCCAGGCATCCCGGACCTGGAGCCCTTGTGGAGGGCGGTGCTGAGCGGGTGCGCTGCTAAAGTGGCAATAGCCCCGCCAGGGGTGAGGATGGTGGAGAAGCAGAAGACTGGAAATAATTAGCGATAATTAGTGACTTAAGGAGCAGGCAGCGTGGCAGGGACTGGGACTCTGTCTTTGCCGGTTTGGGGATCTGGTGTGCAAGGTGAACCCTGGAGCAAAGCGAGGGGGCACGGACACCAGAGTTGGGTTCGGAGGAGAAGACTCCTGCAGGGAAGTCCAGAGGAGGGGTAGAAAGCTGCTGCTTAAATTATTATTTCAAGCCAACCGAGGGTCCAGGGCAGGATACATCCTGGGGGAGCCAGGTGTGCACATGGGGGTGAAAACCTTGTCTTTTCTGGCAGTGCAAATCCCTTTCTACACCCATTTGCTTGGTTCCCCAGCAGGGAAGGAGGAAGACTTGCCCAAACTCGGGCGTGGGAGGCAACTTAATCCTGGCCCTAATCCTGGCTCCAGTTCTCATCCCTGTTGTCCGGCGTCTGGATGAGCCGTGAACAGATGAACCAGATAAACTGCAAGCGCAGCCTCGGGCTCAGGGGGCTCGTGTGGGTTTGCTGCTTTGCTGTGCTGCGTCTCACAGCTCGTCTTCTCGCCACAGGGAGCTACTTATGAGACCAAGCCAATGCAATCAGTTCTCCTCTGGGTATTGCCATCCTCCAGCAGCCGAGACACTGTGGTAAGACCCAGTTTTGCATTATTCAGTCTTCGTAAATGGTCTCCTGGGCCTAGAGAAAACCAAGGGCAGTGTAAAATGAACACGATGTGCCATGGCCATATGGAGACTCCCTTTTGGAGAAGTCAAAGGTGACAGCCTTGCTCTGAATGGGAACGGGGCAAATGTGGCCTCCAGAGAGACAAGAGGACCATAGCGTAAGACCCCATGCAAAGGAGAGCACAAGACTGGAGAGTCCCCTAATCCCCAGAGGATCTGAATGATGGCACAGACTTTGAACCATGACTTTATGGCCATATCTCCAAGGGGCAGAGAGTTATGACCATCCAAGAGGTGTCTTGCAAGAGGAACTGCTGGTCCCACACATTGCCCTATCGATACTGAGGCAAGGTCACGCATCCTGGTCACAGGATGACGTCAAAGGTCTGGCTATGAGTTCCCAACCTCCAAATTCCTCCCAGATACTCCACAGACAGTGCTTGGCATTGGTAACAACCACTTCTGAAATCCAGGCTGGAGAGTCAGTCTGCGTCTCGGCCTTCCAAAGAAAACATCCTGGATTTGTTCTGCATCTCCTGTGGGCAACAGGATTTTCACGGTATTTGGGGCTACCTTGGATTTGGAAGGAATAACGACTGCGTTGCAGACAGCAGCTCGCCTGGGATGAACCTGGGCTCAGCAAACAAGCTTTATGGCAAATTCTTCCTAAGGGAGAGCTGATGATGATTTCTGAGGAAGGAATGACAACAGAGCTAATTGCATTGCTTGAAAACTCCTGCCACTGGCCTCTGGGAGAGGTGCTCAGGGGAAAAGCTAAGGCCAGCGATCAGCACGAATATAAATAACTTCCAGTGGGGGCCCTCCACCTTCCCTTCTGTGGCATGTGCATAAATAGTTTGCTTTGGGAAGCACCGATGCATTAGTGGGAGCTGTAAAACATCAAGGGCTCGGGCTTGGYGGTGCTGCTGAAACCCCAGCAAAGACCCAGGGAGACAAATGAATCCAATTTCCTTTTTACGAACCACCGTAAACTGCCTGCTTAAAATGGAGTTTAGGGGACTCACGACCTGAATCCCAAGCAAGGACAGACCTGCCCCTGAGTTTCACCCAGGCGATGAAGTTGCTTGAGCGAAGCCAATGCAAAACCTGTGCCAGCAGAGCAGTCCCAGGAGCTGTCCCAGCATTTGCCCTGGAGCACTGCAAGGTGCCGCAGTGCCGTGGTCCGGTCCCAGCCACCAGCAGACCATCTCTGCCCTCGGGGGGGATTGCAAGGAAGCAGAGGGTTAAGCAGGGGGATTTGTGGATGCTTTTCGGAAGCTCCTTCCCAGGCCTGGAGAGGGACGACTTGGGGAAAGGTGCTGCGTGAAGGTGGGAACAGAGCATGGCACGGTGGTGGGGAGGATCAGCCCGGCGATGCCGCCCCTCTGGGGGACAGATGCTGCCCAAAGGGGGTGGTGGCCAAGGATGGTTATGGAGCGGTTGCTGCAGAGGTCTGGGGGACCACGAGTCAAACGCACTGCCTTGCCAGCCTGGCTGAGAGGAATTTCATGAAGCGGTGCCTGCGGCCACCAGCACCAGCCAGCGGTGAGTGACCTTGAGCCTTTTTGCTCTTGTTCTTCTTCCCTGCCCCATGTGGGTACCTCTGTGTTGGTGGGATGCATGGGAAGGGATGGCTTTCCTCTGCCACCCAGGAGCTGGACAGACTTGAGCTGCGGTGCTGGTGATACCTGAGCAAAAAGTTCTGCAGCCAKAATGTTTTGCAGAAGGAAATGCAGATAAGGGAGGTGATAACATCTGGCAAATGATCCTTCCATTGTTACCGTTGTTTTTTTCTTCTTTTGTTAAATGGCTGGAGTAAAAATCCCCAGCAAGTCTCATCAAGGTTGCAAGGAACCATTTTGATGATCAAAGCGAGGGCTGGTCTGAAACCGCTGCCTGGGAGGGAGCACGGAGAGCCCCAAACTTTCTACTCCTGAACGACATAGTCTGAGTCACCTTCTGGAGGAGACTCTGCCAGTGATGTAGTAGCCAAGGAAGATGTCATCTCCTTGGGGGCCGTAAGCCRGGGAGGGCAGATACATCTCTGCAGCCCCGAAATAGCTCTCTGCTGGACTTAAAATACAGCTTTTATAAATTGCTGCTCCACATAGAAGATTTCGGGGCTGAACAAGCCTGATGTGATTATTTTCGGAGTTACCATTATTTTCAGAGCTGCTAGAACTGCTTGACTCTAGCAGTGTATCAAGGGCTTGGGACTGTCTGGCTTGGGAGCAGAGCCAGGTCCTGGCTCCCAGTATCCATCCCTCCTCCCCTGGATGGGTGCAGAGGGATGGATACTGGCCAMAGACAGGGAATAGGGATGGTGAARGCCACCTCMAAAGMYCTTTYCTACCACGGGACAYGTCATGGTGCSTCATGTCACCGTGGCAGCCTTGCCRCAGTGGCAGGTACCTGCAGGTCTTTGCCCATGCGTACGCTCCGACTGTTGAGGGCATGGAGCTGACCACAGGCTCCTTGACATCCTTTCCTTGGCCTGCTGGGGGAGGTGAGGAGGGACACGGGAAGTGGCTATTTCCGCAAGAGGACTCTGGCCACCGCTCTTTGCCCAAGGTTGCCCTGTCCAGCCACCCTCTGAAGCAATGCCGTTTTTCCAGGTATGGTCAGGGTGTGAGGAATGGCCTCCACCATCTCTTGGGAGGAAGCAGCTCTCTCCTCGCCAGCACGGACACCTCCCATGGGGTGGTGAGCTGGTCCTTTGCCTCTCTCTCCTCCAGCATTGCCTTAGGGGCGGAAGGAGCTGCTCAGCCCTGGAGATCCTGGGAGCTCGCGCAGGTGGTTTGTGATGGGCCTTGCAGATRAGCAGAGGTTTCGGCCCCCTGCAAAGAGCAGGTGGGTTGTTTGTGAGTCGCAGAAGTGACCGTCCGACTGTGGCRGTTCCTGTTAGCTGGGCTGAAGCCTGCAAAAGATTAGGGGAAAGCAGATGGCTCCTAATTGGCGGCACCAGCTTACTTCCTGCTCTCCAGATAAACCATTAAATTAAGGTTTAAATCAAACTTCATGCAAGTTGGGAGGCTGCATGTAATTATTTAGAAATCTAGACAGACTTAAAAGTCTGGATTAAGGGTTCTATTTACTGTAATGGATGAAAAATGCACACTCTTTCCTCTAAGGCTGAGCAGCGAGAGGCTGAAGTGTCAGAGATCTGACCAGCAAACCCTGCAGCTTGCGATGCTCAAGGCTTTGGGGGAAGAACAAAAAGTCGCAGATTTTGGTCATGCTTTTGCCTGGGAGTGATGGGGGCCACCTGCGATGGGGCACCAAGGACCGAGCTGTTTGCTGTGTGGCCAGCGGAGGATATGGGGAGAAATCACTGCAAGCCACTGCCTGCCYGGGCCGTTCCCGTGGCCAGAGCATCAGATAAGCGCTGGGGGGGGAAGCTTTAATCCGAAAGAAAAAATAGCCAGGGTGGAAAGCTAGAGACCAAAGGCAATGAGAAAAGGCACCGAGATGCAGAAGAGCCTCGTCCCAGCCGACTTGGGTCTCGCACCTTGGCTCCAGCTGTGAGCATTGATGACCTGGCGGGTGCTTCCCATCCCACGGGGATAAGTGGGGCATGGCACTGGGGAAATGGGAGCTGGAAACTGTGCACCAAGAAGAGCAGATGCAAGAGCCTCACCCAGACCGAGCGACTTGCATTTGTAGCTGGCGCCAGCGAGGAGTGCGGACTCAGACTCAGCAGGTCGTGCCAGCAAAAAACAGGAGTCGCCGGAGACTCGCAGAGAGCGCGAGCCCTGCTGCGGGTGGCCAGGGAGCGGCTGAGGGCTGATCGGAGATGGGGGATATTTTTACCTCTAATGGAAGCCGACCTCAGTCATATGCAGCTCAATTAAGATAAACGAAAATAAATGAACTGTCAATCCGCTGGGGCAGCTTGAAAGGGAGCGTTGCCTCTGAACGGTGCTGGAGCATCCCTTGCCGAGCAGGCGCCCTGCCATGTGGTCCATACCCAGGGGCAGAGCAGCAGTGGGCTGCTTTGGGGGGATGTCACCAGCCACGGTGGCAGGGACACTGTGCCGGTCGGGAAGATCCAGGCTGCATTGCAGTTGCTGTAGGGAGAACGGGGTTTGCAAATCTTTGTGGCTGCCCAAGGGCACACAAGGGCAGAGGACCATGCATTTGGGAGAGACCTCTAGAACCGGCGTCGCCCACATCCCTGTCCAACGGCAGGAGCGTTTCTACAGCGCCGTTCCTACTAACAGATATGTGGCTAATCCGATTTTAAGGTTTCCAGTGATGGGATTTTGTGTTCTCCTTGGGAAATCTGTTAGACACTTACYGGTCCTTATCTATAGAAAGCTTTTGTAATGTCTAGCCTAAACYTCTCTTGGGCAGTCTGAGCCTCCTTTCTTGTTCTGTTTCCAGGGTACATGAAGAACAGTCTATTCTCTTCCTCTTCCTGGCCTGGCTTTGGGTGTATTTAAATTCCAGAAAACCTCAGGAGACATAAGCACACGCTGAAAAGTTTTTCCCAGTCGTTGCGGGATTGCTTGAACCTTCAGATGGGAACCTGCGCTTTGCTGGATCAGGGCTTCAGTTCCTGAAGCTTTTCAGACCTGTAGCTGCACACACATTTAGATGTAGACAGCGTTTGGAAACAAGTCATTGCTCATCCATGAGCATAGCTCCCTTTCTCTTCCCAAGGAACAAATAGCAACATCTCATGGAAAAACACCAGCCCCCCCAGGAGGGGGGATTTTGTGGCTTGTCCTAGCAAAAATTGCATGCTTGCAACTACAGYGAAGGGACTTCTGCACCTTCTCAGCCTCTGGAAACCTGCAAAGACAGGAAATATGTGGATGACTGAGGCTTGTTAAGTCTAAGGATCYATCCTCAAGGTACTAAGGCAACCGACTCAGCCCCAAAATCAAGGCGATGCCTTTAAGAGCTGGGACTAAAATCTTGCMCAGGGTCACGCTGTGGCACAGCCAGAAATAAAAATCTCCTCTCCCGAGGCCCAGTCTGGCYTCTTATCCGATACCAAGGTCTCCTTACAGCTCTGCTGATAAAGCTCAGAAAAYGCTGAACGCAGCGAGTTATAGGAAATAAGCCTTACCTTTTCCCTACTTAAAGAGGATCAGTTTTGCAGCTTGCGGTCTGAATGCCAAGATTTACAGGAGGGTTTTAAATATGTTTTCCCCTTTTTTTGGGGGGGGGGGGGGGGGGGAAAGGGTGGTTTACCTGAGCATGGCACGCACAGGAAATTTTAACCTCGACTGTTACGTGCTTGACTGGCTCTAATCCGACAGCATCTAAAAAAAACCAGAGTTGCCGTGATTTGTGCTACGCCTCTGCCCGCGCAGGATTGCCTGCTGCTCCTACTGCCAGCTCTGCGCTCAGCGACGTTCATTAATAAAGTTTCCTTTAATCTCAGAGGCTTCGCGAGCAGAGGGGAAAATGCAGCGACGTGGAGCAGGATCCTCGCGCGCGGTGGAGGCCAGCGCAGCGGCGCTGGGACAGCGGCCGCTCGTCCCCGTCCCCCCCCGGCTCTGCCCACCTCTTGCTCCCTGGTGAACTTTTTCCCCCCAGGGCAGCGTGRCATTTTCACCCGATTCGCTTGGCATCCCTGGCTGACAGCTTGCCGCAGCGCTAATCACCGCTCGGAAACGGCAATTGGATTTGTTGTTCATGGGCGCAGYGCAAACAGCCGGATTTACTGTCCTCTGCAGCTTCGTGCGCAGTCGCTGCTTGTCTATTTAATCTTCATTAACAGTGCCATACGCCACCGGGGGTAGAGAAAGAGGCGTAATTACAGCAAAATCTATAGGTGCTTTCCCAGAAAGCTAAGATCTCTTGTGCTCTCTTGCAAAGGGTCRTCCCGGACTCCCCCTCCTCCGCAGCATCCATCCCACCTGGGAGGAGATGGAGCGGTCGCTTGGGAGTTGCATGACGTGATGGGAGCAGCAGGGTCTCCCGTGCCACCACTGGAGATCTTGGACCCAGCAGGTCCCTCCTAACGGGGAAGAGGAAATTTGGTCTCCGTCCCCCGAGAGCTCAACACTGTCTTTGCAGCAGCGAAAGGCTGTCGCTCTGCRTTTCCCCGGGCTTGGGGGAGCTTGGACCTGACTGCGGTCCTGCCTCTGCACAGCCGCACCAGGCTGASGCCAGAGCAAGCTGGGAGGTGAGGACTGATGAGCTCCTCAGCCATCTCCAGCTCACCAAAAATAGTTTCCTTCTAGGATATATTGCTGCACRCATCTGTCAGGGAAAATATTCTTGGCCAGCGACAAGATGTAGTGGCTAGTGCTGCTGCAGAAAGGGCACCCAGCTTYTGCCACGAGTGATGCCTTCTGAGAGAGATTAAAATACCTAAAAAAAAGAAAGGAGGCACTGGGGAAGAACTGCTGGATAATTCTGCCCGCAGCGGCGGCAGCGCTGTCTCTGTCTCTCTTTTCTTGCTTTGCTTTGAATTAACCTGTGGGAGGCTGCACCGGGGGGGAAATCCCTCTGAGCTTGGGTGACCAGCTGTGCTTGCTCTTGGGCTTCAAAACCCCACGTTGAACCGGGTAAATGGGCTCATCAGCCGGATCATATCTGGCCAGGGGGCTCAGAAACCAGAGGGTGTTTCGGGGGCTGGGGAKTTTGCTGGACCTTGGGATCTCCACGGAAAGGCAGTTTGCTCTTGACCACAGGGGCTTGCGCCGTGGCGTGAGCAGAGCTGTTGGGGAGGTTTGCTCTGCTCCGGTTGTGTAGTCCGAGTCTGGGGGCTCAGCCCAGCACCCCGGGGCTGCGCGAGCCGCAGKGTGCAGCATCGCTGGGAAGATCCCAGGTGCTTGGCTCGCTCTAGAGCATCCTGATGGGTTTGGGTGGCTGCTCCTGTCCAGACAGCTGGTGGATCTGGAGAGCGATTGCAGCAAGAAGCTGTCCCCTTCCTACTTTTTTCCCCAGGACATTTATTTCCTTCCAAGCTGCCACTGGGATCTTGTCATTCCCATCAATGTTTTCCCTGTGGGATCTCAAATCAAAAAGCAGTTTGTCTTTAACAGGCTCTTGAAAATTTTGCACATCAGTTGCAAATGCAGCCCATGCCCAGGACAGCGTTGCCTGCACTGCTGTACCCTGAATGCCAAGAAATCCTCCCCAGATGCTCTAACACCGGTGTGGAAAAGTCCTGATTGTTACAGAGAGCTCTCGCCCATTGAATGATGGTTTTAGGTTTTTACTTTAAAGGGAGTTTTATTTTTCAAGCTTTCCCTATCCCATGGAGGCCCATAGATTAAAGTGAATATAACCCCCTCAGTGGCCATCCCTCTGGAAAGAGAGGCTGGGAGGAAGAAAAGAAAACATCTATCACGGCACTTGAGATGAAGAAGAAATTGGCAATGCAGGCTGTGGAAAAAATGGAAATAAACTGTTTCTTCTGTCTGGCCCTTTGGGGCTCTGGACAGCCAGGGAAGCACTGGGGCTCTTGCAGGCAGCCACAAATCAACGTTTCCRTGCCCTGAAGACATGGGGAGTTAAAAACAGTGTGGTATGGAGGAGTGGGAGCTTGCACATCCTAAACTCCCACCCAGMAGATGCTGTGCCCATAGGCTTTTCTCAGTAGGTTTCCCTCATTTCTCTTCAGGTCAGGAAAATGATGTGGTGATGCCCCGAGAACGGGAAAATGGGCTCCACGTCCCGGATGGTGGYGGGACCTCGTGGTGGGAAAAAGGAAGCAGAGAAGAGGCTGAACTTGCAGCGCTTCTGCTTTTCGGAGCAGACCTCGGATTCGGTGCCTGCCACCAAAGGGGGCCGGTGGGAAGTGCTGGCTCAAGCCCTTCGCTGAGCAAATGCAAACTCTGACCCCCTTCGTGGTCCAGCTGAGATGGGACAGTCACAGGACAGAGCAGAGACACTGGTTAGCACTCACCTGGGAGAGAGGGTCTGGACATGGGGCGTTGCCCAGGAGAGGGAATGGGAGATGGGCTTATTTCCTAAAGTCCAYCGCTCATGCAGGGGCTTGCAGACCCTTATGCCAGCAGAAATGCATTGCTCTGTCACCTGTTACCACCCCATCAGCCCCCACCTCCAGTCTCTCCAGCCATCGCTAATCTTAGCTCAGGCTGAGCTAAAAAAAAAAAAAGGTTTTGATGGAAATTACTCAAAAATCTCATGAATAACCCATAGCGGGACCATATTAACCTCTCAGTATGAACAATGACTGTTGCTAATTAAACCTTTTTTTAGAGTGAACGGCTCCCAAYGCTTGCGGTGTGCTCTGAGCATCATGCCACGCTCCATGGCTTCTCCTACTCAGCATCTGAGCCTGCTGGTCCCTCTACCAGCGGCTCCACTGCCAAGGGCTGGCCGAGGTATCCTTCAGCAGAGGCAGGTGGGACACACATTGCAATGCTCCAATTCCTGAAGAGCTTTTAGGTCTCAGTGCCCTCTGAGCTGAGCAACTTCTTTCCTCAGACCCAGGGATTCACCCAAGGCCATGTGGGAAGGCTGTGGGTGAAGCAGGAATGGGTCCTACCTCTCACTTCTCCCAGTCTAGTGAATGAACATGGTCAAACATGGGAGGAATATGGATTTTTCTCCAGCTGTGCATCAGGATCTCTGAGCAGGAGTTGCTGGGGAGATGCCTGGCTGGCAGCGTGCAGGGTCTACAGCCCACGCTGAGTGAACTAAAACCATAGCTCCTGCATGCAACAGCAAAGGAGAGAGCCCAGAGCGAACAGGCAATGGGCAGGATACGGGGAGGCCAAAGGACAAGGAGAAGCAGCAATTTCAGTGCATGAAAGGGATGTGAGATTGGGACAACACAACGATTGTGATTCTTGAGAAAGAGCAGAGCCCCCCAGGTTTTAGGGGAGCCAGTCTCTGCAGCTGCAAAGCTTCACCCTTGCAGAGGCCAGGCTGCAGACAAAAGGGAGGTGGTCTTGCTCTGAGCGGAGCTGAGCTGGGGATGGTGTGACCATGGCCATGGTGGTGCACCTCATGGGCTAGCTGATGCTATGTGCTCTTATTCCTGCCCTTGCTTCAAGAGGAAGGTGATTTGTCATGTGCAGTTGGGGCTCCCTGAGGGTATCTTACCCCAGCTCACCTCTGTGTCATCTCTGAGGTCTCCCAGGATCTACAGAGAAGCGAAGCAGAAAAATTGGAGCTGCCAGGGCTTGCCGTCCTCCACAGACACATGACATCCAGCCAGTGCAGGCCTGCAGAACGGTCACAGGCACAGATGCACCAGCGAAAAGGGGCACAAATTCTCCTGACCAACTATTAAGGCCTTGTTTTATTTTTACATCAGCTCATTAAAGCAACTTCTTTGACCCAGGCTTTTACTGGGGTACCACGCTGCTGGGAGAGGTGCGGCCCAAGGCAGATGCTGGAGCAACGGGGCTGAGCACCCTGCCCGTCCTGTGCATGACTCCTCCCGTCGAGGTTGCCAGGACATGACAGTCACCACYGATGGAAGTGACTGCTGTTGTTAAAGCCGCTATCGATAACACAAATCAGCGGGCTTTAGAAATACTGAGGGTTCCCATCTTAGCAAGCCCCAAATTCACTCATATCATGGCAGCGCTGGCACCCAACCCAGTCTCACCCTCCGCGGAGGAGAGCGCTTTTAAAACCCGATRATTAGGACATCCTGCTATTTAGTCCTGCGTCACTTTTGACAAATGTGTTGGTGCACTTTTCTGCTGATGGGGAGCTCGGTGGACATTTACAGATACCGATGCCGTCTGGGCGTTGGACCAGCTAGCGCGGCTCCAATTTATCACCGGGCTTGGGATCCCAGTGGAGCCGTTGCACACACTCGAGCGACGGGAGAAACGGCCTTGGAAAGCAGCTGTCCTTCTCCCTGCCTCTCCCTGCATTGAGGTTTGACACTGCAGAAACGAAGGCCATGCTAAGGTGGGTGCATTAACCACCCCTGGCATTTTTCCTCACCTGAACCTGTGGATAGGTGATAGAAGGCAAAATATTAAAAGCAAGTTTCGATTTATTATTGTATGGAGGAAGGAGGGATTCGGGAAAGCTCCAGTGGCAACTACRGCAAAGCTGAAGTACCTTTAGCTGCAGATGTTCAGGAAGATGCTGGTAGTCAGTTCCTAATATTTAATCTGTAATATCTGTCTAAAAATTATCTGGCACTAGAACAGGATCTTTCTGCCTGAACCATTCCCTCTCCGTATCCCAAAGTTTCTTCTTCCCATCTCTCCTATTTATTATTTCTTCCTTCCCTTGTGTTGACCCCTAGGCATTATCTGCAAACCGAGAAAGTTCAAGCATTCTTAAAGAGGGTCTCTTAGAAAGAAATTTGCCTAAAATAATAAGCTTTCAATACCATGAGTAAATAAAGAGCACAGAAAATCCATGTAATATAGTGGTATGAAATGTTTGCAGTTGATCTTTATATGGAAACTGCAGGAAGACAAAAATAAATGTAAGAAGAAGAAAATATACTTAGAGTTAAAAGGAAAGATTATTGAAAAAAGCCCTAACAGGGAGTTACCCTACTAGGAGGTAACRCCTTACCTGATTTTAAAGAATAAATTACAAGGAGAGTTCTGGGGCATCAGCAGGTGGGAACCTCTGCAGAGACACAGGTTCAGGATCAGCGGAAAGCTAATCCCTCCTTCATCTTAATGTCTACTATAAAACTATCTTAATCTTTATAGAGCAGCCAGATATCATTGCACATCCCATCTGAATCTAAACGAGGTAAAAATTATACCCACTGTGTGATCCAGCTGGTTCTTCTGACTTACTGCCTCTCGCTTACAATGTTCCCCAGTAAACTCACTTCCYATTAGCCTAATGAAAAAGAATTTGACATAAACTGCCAGAATGGTTGCTAAACTGCTACTCGTATTCTTATTTCATTCTAGTTTTAATGGTTATCTTGTACTGAATGCTGCATTTAGGCTTATTAAGAGAGTTAGGGTGAAATGATAGGCCCTGACTGGCCTTGSTGGCTGGGAATCCAGATGTCCCATGCTTGCCGGAGAGCCATGCTGGAGCAATGGATCTGGTGGGGATGTCTCTGGCAAGGATGGCGGTGGGTCTCATTGGGGCTTGAAAGGCAAACGTAAAGGTGCCGTTGAAAGCACAGAGGTGTCACATTTTATCCCCAGTCTGTTACCTATGTTGATCCAGGGATGCTCTGCTAGAGGGAAAGGGTCGATATATTTATGCACATCACCCAAGAGAAGTAATAATACTCCAGACATGGGTTCCGTACCCCTGAAAATTTCCTAGCAATGTAGAAAAGTATTGACTGTGCCAAACAGCATATTCATGCTTTCTCTCAGCATGAAAAATTCAGTCCTGCCATGCAGTAAATTCAGCAAAGCATTTGCAATTAATGTGCAGTTCCTGGTGATGCCTTTTGGATAGACTGCCACAGACTGATTGATAATAAGAATTTTGCTAACTGCTTTAAGGAGCAAATTAAAGAACAAGTAAAAATATCTGTGCTTTGGGCACTGAGAAACAGCCTTAATGAGTAAGCTTTTAAGATCTCATTTGTCTAGATGGGCCCTTCAGGACCGCTGTAGGATCTCCTTGTCCTTCCATCCCTCCTGTCAGCTCCACCTAACATGCACAATACCCATGGCCACATGCAAAGACAGATATAGGGCTGAATTCTTGCTCCCACAGAAGGTTTCTGAATTCAGACTCGGTTTGTATATGTCTATACTGGCAGGCAGACACAGGTCCGAGTTCTGTCTGGAGTCCCAGCTCACCCACTGATCCACTGTCACTTGCAGACCTGTGCTTTGAGATCGTCTCAGTTGGTGGTGGGGAGCTCCTGGAGGTCGGGGAGCAAATGAGGATGGCCAGAGCAGTGGGTCAGCCAGGGCTGAAGGTTTCCTTCATGCATGCTGGGTGGACGGGGCATGGTGAGGCAGAGCAGGCTGCACCTTGCAGATACCCCAGACTTGGCTCCTGATCCCAGTGGAGATACCAGCACAGCTGATGCCAAGGCTGCATGAAAGATCTGGCTGACAGCAGTAAAAACAAACCCAGCTCAGGCACACTGTTGGAAGTAAAATAGTACAAATAGTGCTTCAGCACGGGACCCGGACTGTCACGTGCAGACTAACAGGGACGTGGCAAAGGAAGGAGCAATACCCACACGCAGGGCTGCAGGTGCATTTGCCAGCATGGAAAAGATCTGGTCAGTGAAAAACCATTCAATCTAGTTGTGAAAAGGACTCAAATGCTATTTCTTCTTTTAGCAGAGGGATGTAAAGGCTGGAGGTGCACCAGGCATTAGGGGAACAGCTAAGTGCCCTGGAAAGCAACTGTCTCAAGTAAAGATTTCCTGTTAAATGGAAAAGCAAACATCAATATTCACTGAAGAGCTTAAGATAACTTCTTCCAAGTCACCCAGGAAAAGGATGGAAATGTTAAGAATTCAGGCAGAACATCTGATATGCCAAGGAAGGGAAATATGAAGGTCTAACAAACAGAACCCCTTCAGAAGACACCTCTGGAAGAGGGAAGGAGAACAGGACTCACCCACAAAGCAGACATGCAAAGAGCAGACTAGGACAGGCAGGAACAGAGACACCTTGTTTGCACCTGGAGCAGTAAAGGCCTGTGCAGGAAGCATTTGGGTATGGAAGACTTTGCCAGCCTGACTCCCATAGGACACAGCTCACAAACCCTCCTCTCGGTTCCCTGTGCATCGAGGTCTGCCATCACCTGACCCTCGGTGCCCCTGCTTGCACTGGCGCCTTCCCATTCAACAGCGTGCTGTAAAATTAAATGGCRCTGAGCTGTACTGTGAAATCCCTGCAAGGGGAAAGCAATTTCAGGCTGATGAAGGCAATGGCTGATCTACTGCTCAGCCACTGGCGCTTCATAAACACTGAAGACCGAGTACTCTGTTCGGTGTATGCACCGACCGATGCAAATGTTTCTGAGCAGCAACCAACAGGGGCTCAGCACAGCATGTTTATATATTCCAAAGGCTTTGTTGCTATTCTTGTTTCACTTCCAGAACGGCCGCTTTCTTTTGGGTGGTAATACCAACAGGAGGAGTTGTATAATGCTGGAAAAGTTGGATGTCTCTGCATGAAAAGCAGGCAAAGGTTGTTTAAAGAACAAAGGAGCACTGAAAAGCCTAACAGCACTGCAGGGTGTGCACAGAAAAAGGGCTCTAAGAGCCCATTGAAAATCAAGTGCCATTGAGGTATATTACAATGAGGGATGGGGAAGAAGGCAGCAAAGCACTCTAGGGAATGAAAATGCTGCATCAGTCTGATGGATCCATCCACAGCTAGAGAGGCTGATGTATGCGTATACTGTGGGTTCCTATAGCTTGGGAAACAAGCCACTGTCCCAGGTTAGGTCTCCCTATTACTCTCCCTGCAACAACAGCCTCTCCAGTTATGGAGGTGACCGGGTGGGAAACTACGGCACGCCTCCCTGTCTCCCCGGAACGTGCTTGCACGTGCGGAGGGACGGACCCGTCTGCCGCGCGTGGCCAGAAGGACCTTCCAGTGCCAGGGGAGAAGTTGTGGGTCGGCCACTCTGTGCTAGCCTGGGTTCCCCTGTCGCCTTCAAGCTCTGTTTCTTTGCTCCCATGGACTTCTGCTAAACTCCCAAGCAAGCCAGGTGTTCCTGCTGCAGGCTGCAACATCGGGGAAGGAGGGTCCAGGAGATGCTCAGCTGCACAGGATTTTCCTCCCAGGGACCAAGATCTGCCTTTTTATTTATTTATTTTTCTAGTGCGGCACATTCAGTCACACCATATCCTACTTTCTAAGAGTCATGAAACATGGCCGATCAGGTCTCCTCCTGCCCAGGYGGCTGATCTGTGCAGCCCCATATCCCTGTGGCTGATGACCACGTCTTTCTATTTCTCTATCACATGCCATGCCATGCGGTCACATTCATGTCACATCCGGCCTGTAGTGCAGAGGACCTCTAAGGCAGAGATGATGTGCTCGTGTTTATATGGTGCACTGTTGTTCCAGGCCTGGCTGGCCTTAGAGTTCTACAAATAAGGAGATTTTTAATAGCAGACAGTTGCAAAATTATTAAGATGATCCAGATGGGYTGGCTTGTAACACCCTGGCCAGGACTCGTGCTGGTGTGTGGGAAGCAGAAGGCCCCTTTAGTTTGTTCCTGATATCCTCCAGGTCTCCTGGCTCTCGGTTTCCATTTCTGTCCAGTGCACATCCATGTGTGAAGCGTTCCTCGGCCGCATGAGGTGTGCTTAGTGGGAGCGGAGCAGCCAAATCATCCTTTTAGCTCCAATCTGGGAGCGACGGAGAGCACAGACAGCCAGATGGGAGAAAGGCTGGGATAATGAGAGCAGAGGGAACGAGTCCATCTCTGAGCTGGGATTAGAGGACTGATCCCTTTTTGTTTGACCCGCAAGGTCCACAAGGCCAGCAGCTGGTGCAGCTGGGTGACATCTCACTGGTCATCAGCCTCAAAGCAAAGGAAAAGCTTTATGTTCACAAATGTGGGATGCCAGCTTGGAAGTTAGAGTCCTGCCTTGCCAAAAACAYCGATTTAATGCAGATTTGCCTTTGGATTCACACATGAATAGCTATAAAGAAACTGTAGTTTTAGTCYTGACTCCTCCATTAGCTTGGAGCAAAACTGTGGGTCAGTCACAGCGACCCAGCAGTTCAATCACAGATGTCTTGAGGCAGGACTTGAAGCAAATATTCAGACACTTGAAGGAAGGGTAATTGTATATAAAACACTSTCTGGAGACTCAGGAGATACGATTTCAATTTCTGGCTCTGTCGGTGAGGTGCTGTGTCATCAGAATGAAACCATGCAATTTTTCTGGACCAAGTTCCCAACCTGTAAAACAGGGATAACTCTCTTATCTCTTGACTGTCTTATGCAGACCGAAAACTCCTTGGGGTAGGTGTCATAAGCAAGCCTCAATCTTTGTGTTCTCCTATAGCAGGAATAGTGAGAGCTGTACAAAGAGGAGCGCAATGAGGACACAGCTGCATTCAAGTGATACCCAAGTGTCACCTTCATGCTAAGATTCCCACGTAAATGTTCAGCGCTGCGAATTGCATGGCATTGAGTTATACTTGGTTGTGATCCCTCTCTTTTCATCTTTTTTGAATTATTCCCGTCCATCCAACCTGTTTTGTGCTTGACGTTCTCCCGGTAGCCGTTGGTGTTTAAGAGGACGCTGTCAGACTTTAAAAAACAGGTGATGACTGCAAGAAGAGTGTTTGTGTACTGAAGTGTCAGGCTGGCAGGCATCRGGGGAGGAGAGCTAGAAGTGCCACCAAGTGATGGATGGCTGTGATGCAAGTGCTGGATTCTTGGGGGCATGACTGCAAGTGTCTCCTCGTACCGGAGCATGGGTTACACAAGGGAGAGATAAAGAAGGGGAGAAAGAAGAAGCAGATAAGTGCAYTGAAAGGATTTGCAGCTCCTGCTCAAGAGTGGGACCCGGGACACTTCGAGGTGGCAAGGGAAAAGGCAGGGATGATTGCCCTTGGGTTCACAGCTGTTATGGTGGGAAGGTGACCCAGCTGCCAGGCACCGCAGAGTCAAACAACTTCCCTTACTGCTCGTTGTCTTCTGACAGAGAACTGTGATTTATTCGGGGGAAGACCTTATTTTAACAATTTTTAGCGTAATGGTGTGAAATTCTGGACCTTCAGTAYTCCCCGCTGAGATGCTGGGTTAGTGCTGTTGCTTGTAAAAGYCTAATGACCTCTGTGGAAATTGAGGGGCAGTTGTGTGGCAACTCTCCCTCGTGCAGAGGAGGGTTAAAAAAGCTGCACCCAGGGCAAAATTTGGGCCATCACATATTAACAAACAAATGTCCCATGAGAGTTACCAGCTGAGTGCTGTGATCCCCTGAAGGATCTGGCTGGAGAACAGCCAAAGAGGTGCATGGCCATGGTCTGTCGCTGCACAGATAATGGAGTGCAGCAAGGAACAGCTGGGGAGAATGATTTCGTGTGAAAAAAAAAGAGGGAATAAAATTGAGAAATACCTAGAGTGCRTGTAGAGAGATACGGAGCAGTCCTGGGAAAGTTATTTGTAAGCAGCCATGAATTGTTCAATGAATTTCCCTACTTTATCTGCCAGAAAAGTGCACAGGAGCCAATCGTGGCTTTGTTATCTTTGCCCATGACATAGGATTATTGCCAAATTATTTCTTGTTCTGTTGGCGGCTTCTGAGCTGCCAGAGCGTTCCTTGCAAATGATGGCAAATGTGAATCTGGAAGATGTTTTCGGTGAGCCTTGGTTCCTTCCTGGCTCTCTAATTGACAGGAAGCGGACATGGAAGGGACAGTCACGTAACGGAGGGCATTAGTGATTATGGACCTGAGTGARTGTTACAGGCAATTTTTTCAATACAGTTATGTTCCTGAGACAGATGCATTAGGAACCATTTAGGGATKTTTTGCAGGATATAAAGATTTAACTGCTTAACAGCAGAACAGAATAAGTGGGAAAAAGCCACTTGTTTGAAGGCAGCTTTGGGTTTTCTTTGTACCTCTGAGAGTTTGCACAGTGTAAATGGGAACACCCAGGCGTGGATTCCCTCCTGTGATCATCCCACGGCACTGTGGCTGGGATATATATCCCAGAAGATCCTCTTTCCTGAGGATGGCCATGGAAAAAGACCTTCAAGGTTTAGGGGGATCACAGAAGTGAGTCTCTGTTTTCATCACTTGAAAATTCTTGTGCATCCAGTCCCAAAAGAAGCTGTTGCAGCGTTTTGTTCCCTCCTCCCAGCAAGGGTTGTCATTTCTGCTGGGAGAGCTCCTCATGCTTTTGGTGCAAACAGCCAGAGATGGTGCATGGTGCTGCTAATTGCACCCGTGACCATGAGCCATCCTGGTTTTGGAGCTGCTTTGCAGAAGGGCAACCAAGGCCAAGCTCGTGCCTAATCTGGGGAGTCTTACAGCTCTTGTCAACTTGGTTCTGATTTTCTTGAGTCCATGACTGTCATTAATCACACCCTGAGCAGCTGCTGGAGGGTTTGTTTTAACCCCCCCCCAGATGGCTCTGCAGAGAGTTCATTAAACACAAGCGCCTRGCATCCTGAGAGGGAATTAAATGAGAGTTAACACATCTTAATGAAGAACTTAAATGCTGGGTAATAGAAATAACAGCTGAACGTGGTGGATTTCAACACATGGATGGGACACAGGGGACTCGTTGTGAAGTCACGAGCAATTTTACCTTTTGATGTCCTGATGGTGACTGCCCCAGAAACTGTAACGATGCGCTCTGCTTTAACACTAAAGAGCTTCACCCATGGTGGCCCTTCTGGGACTGACGTGCACAGGACGCTGGCACACAGAGGCAACCTAGTGCACAGCAGGATGAGTCAGGCAATTCATTGGAAGCATTAAGCATGTTTGCAATACGCTGCTGATGAAATAGGTTGGAAGGGAGGAAGACAAGGAAAGAGAAGGATAAGGCATGAGGCCAGGGATTCGAAATGCAAGCTGAAGGAATCAGAGGACACATTGATTTTTGTGGGGGAAAGCAATGGAAGGCCATAGAAATGGCACCGTGCATTATCCCCACCGAGGATGGATAGTTCACGGTCTCTGATACTTCACTCCTATATTTAATCCAAAGTCAGCAAAACTTAGTGAGGAAAACTCTAGGCTTTGGAGGAGCTCTTGGTACGTATCTTCTACAGCTCAGACAGGTAAAGGGGGCAGTGACTTTCCTCGCTGACTGAAAGGGGAAACTTGGAGCTGCATCCCCCAAAACAGCTCTTGCACATTGGACCTGATGTCACCCTCTAATGGCAACTCTCTGCTGGCAAATTGTCCCAGCTAACAGGCTAATTGGCTTTATAAAGGAGTCCCTTGAAGATAAAGTCCCCTCCAGCAAGGGCTTTCTCACAAGCCCCCTCAGTCGCGATGAGACGCCAGGGAATTAGGCTGGGCTCTGATTGCGATCAGCCCCTCATTTTTTGTTGCAGGAAAAGTTTCAGAAGCGCAGTCACGTGAGAGGAATAGAGGGTTGCTGCTCTTAGTTGATCAGAAAGGTGGCATGAAAAAGAAGTGAAAGGAAGCTTTAAAATGGTAATGTCTTATTCTTCTGATGTCTATATATCTGGGGGCTGATAAATATTTGCATTTCCCTTGATGAAAGCCAGTGCATTAGAACCGTAACAGGAAGTGGGTCTATTTCGTGGTGAAGTATAGAGCTCAATAAATTCTAATCAACTGCTCAGGAATAGACATGTGGGAGTGGGGAACTGATAGATAAAGCATCAGCTATTAAAAGAAACATGGTACAGCTTCTCCGTGCTGGATAAATCAAGGAGTCCTTTATATTCACGTTCGTGTGTAACTTAGGAAGGCGATTTGATGAGGACTTGAGCTGTACCTTTGTGTCAGATTAAACTTTGATTTATGGCCTGGAAGATTACATTTAAATGTACCTGCTGTGGAAAATTCTTGTCTCCATTTTGAGACGTACTTCTTCCCTATCTGCCAGGCAGTTAGTCAAGAAGGAAAAAAAAAAAAAAAAAAAAAAGAACTTTTCTAGCAAAGTCGAAGAGCCAAGCACATATTTCAGCTGGACACCAAAGGGACAAATCTTGCTCTCTGTTATGTCCATGTGACTCTGCAAAGATCATTTTGGAAGCAGCACGTGTTCATACCAGAAGAGCTTAAAGAGACATTTGGCCACTTTTCTCCTCTGATCCAAAGCCAATGCATTTGGTGCTGCTGTTCCCTTTATTCTCGGGATATGATGCACAAGGATTCATATGAACTGAAGGAAATCTCCGTACTGACRGGGCTTTTCTCACCAGCCCATTGACCAGTCTGTGATGGAACTACCCGTAGTTTTCCYTTCTCAGGGCGGATGGGGTCTGTTCATCCCAGTCCAGCTCTGCTCCCCTGCCCTCCAGCAATGCTGGGGCAGCCTGGGGCTCTCTGCGCTGCATCTCTGCAGCGCTCCAAGGATGCCATTCAGCATCAAGCCTAATCTCRCTGCGCCGCGGGTGCACATGATGCCTCTTGCTGCTTTATTTAGCTGGAAACTCAGAAACATGCAATGAGGCTGCTGGAAGAGCTCTTCCTTGTTGGGGAAAGGAWCTGGCAGCACTGAAAGGGTGCCGGGTGAATAATTTGTTAGTATTCCTACCTCAGGGGTTTTGTCAGGCTCCATGCCCCCGTAACTGTCTGAGACTTGGTGGGCTGAGAGGTAGGAAGTGGCCTTGCTCCCTGGGGACTCACTGCAGGGTTGAGCCGGAGCTGGGAATTGTCCCCATTCCCCGTTTGCAGAGTTTCTGGTGAAAGGTGCCTATTTCCAAAATGTTGCTGTCCCCAGTCAGGGCAAAACTGGGAGTGAGAGGTGAAGAGATTTTATTAAGGGTTATTTGGACGTGGTTGCAAGTGGCTATGGATCTGCTGGGCCTGGCTGGAGGTTTATGTCCTGGGGTGGTGCAGGGAAGGGTCAGGATTTGGGATGGCACCTTATAATAACTGAAAATAAAACTAATGCAGACCTGACACTCTCCATGGAGCTGTTMCTGGTTCAGAAGGATGTTTCTCATTTCATTGCAAGGTTTAATTTATGACCCMTACCTGCTTTCAGAGGGGGAAGGGGAACAAAGCTGTTGGGCTCTCGGGGAGGCCTGGAGTTTTGATGTGACCATGGACACTCCTGTGAACGCTGGAAAATAAACATTGGAGTCAGTCAGATGTTTCCCCAATGGCATGGGCAGGTGTTGGCAGYGCATCCTGCTGCTGGCCTGAAAACAGTGAAGGAATAATTCTTGCTGATTTCTAATTTGGGACTTTTGTGCTTTGGCATGGTAGTTGCAATTCTCACATAATCCCCTGACTCCCAGAGCTGCTGCTTTAAGCCATGTTTCAGGTGCTGGGAGAGCTGGGATAGGAATACCAGAGTTGGCAATATTGAGTTATGCTTCCAGCCCCTGGAGCCAATGTCTTTCTCCTCTCCCTGCCAGATCAGTGGATTTGTTCCTCTACCACCTCTGTCTAAGTCACTGGGCATCTCCTGGTCTTACAGCCAGCAACCAGCCTGTTTATAAAGACACYGGTGCTCGGGATGTGTGACCCCGGCTCTACCTAATTGCTGTGCTCTTTGCTGCCTATGGGATGTGTAGCTGAGCTGCACACCCCAAATGTCAAGTGTTCAGTTCTTTTGACAAGGTGAGAGTCAGGGTAGAGTTATCCCACTCACATAAYAGTGTCCTAAATCCACCACCTGTGATCCGCCGTGGTCCCAATTCCACTCCCAGAAGCAAAGAATTTTTGGCAAARATCACTGACATTTATTTTTTGCTGTGTTGTATACAAAGAAATCTGGCCTTAATCTCTCAAGAAGTTCGTAATGCAACTTGTAACAGCATGGCTCGTGACAGCTGTGTGGTCTCATGTTGCCGCACGGTCGCAGTTCACGCTGGTGTGACAGACGCAGAGTGCAGGATCCCATCTCTCCAGTCTGGTCTCTCCTGTCTTCCAGAGCACCAGCTGCAGACAYGCACTGCAGATCCTCTCCTTGGGACAGTCCCTACCTGGCCCCAGGAGCCCAGGTGTGCTGTGCGAYGCTGAGCAACCCATGAAATGTGTTTGCCTGGACCTCGCTGCCCAGGTGATGCTTGCCGGAGCTTTTCATCCCCAGCTTTAGCGAGACCAAAGCATGGGCTTTTCCCTCCTGCTGATGTCCATTGCTGCAGATCATTAGCCTGGCTAAAAAACTCATTTGCAATTACTGCRCAGAAGGGAGAGGAGAAAATTGCACATCGGAGAGATGAATGGCACAGCAGGTGCGCCGGCTCAGCCGGCGTTAGGAGCTGAGCCAATAAGGGGTTCACTGGGAATGTGCYGCATCACTCCGCCTGCTGCCCTCACTAAATCACTTGGGTACAGCTGGCCGGGCAAATGGCCCTGGGAGAGCAGAATATGTACCTGGCTGGAGCACAGGGCAACCTCCCCATGGGAGATCTCGCTTTTGGGGCTGAGGGAGAGCAGGACTGCAGCAGGTCCACTCCCAGCCCAGCTACGGACCAGCTCCGGGGTGCTGGGAAGGTCATTTTGCACTTCTTGGGAAGTGCAGGCCATGAAGTTTTGCACCTCTAGGAGGTGGGGAAAATGCTGCCTAACTCTAAGCATCTGGGAGATGTGGCTGAAAGGCTCAGCAAGAAGGACATTTTATTGCTGATCAGATTAGGGAAAAACAAAGGAATAGATAGATTGGAAATTGCGGTGGGGAGGGTCTCTCTCTCCCTCTCTCCTTGAGAAACGCTGGTGAAAGACCTCACACCTCTGGAGCCAGAGGCATACTACCATGCAAACAGCAGTCCCAGGGATATGACCTACGGGAGACTGTGGAGCAGCATGGAAAATCATCCCTCAGAGATGGTGACAGTGAAAACCACACTCTGGGGTTGGCAAAAGCACTGATAAATTGCACAGAGCACTTAGGAGTGAAGCATTTGAGGGGGTCACATGAGCGTCTTTCCATCCTCTTCTGTCCCCAGTTTTGTATTTTGGACCTGCCAGCAAACAYGCATGGACACAGCAGGAGGCACAAAGCCCTTGCCCCAAGGTGAGCTTTACAGAGAGGAAGTTCCACCTGGGATAAAATGTTCCAGTTTCTCTCTGGCTCCTAGACAGCGTGCTGGACTTACTACCTGTAATGTTGGTTCCCTTGCCAAAAACGCTCCCCTCTGCACTGGAGGAAATCTGAAGTCTGTGCCTGAATGGCCTACGGCAGGTTTAGGCCTTGCATTGACTTGATGGGAGGAAGGTGTTTAGCCCATCTGAATTGAGTTGGTGGGATAGCAGTGCTGCTTTTATCTCTCTTTTCCTCCTGGCATGAGTGGACTGCAAAATAAGCCCAAAGAACAGAACAGATAAACACTTAATGTTGTCTATATGCAGATCTACAGCTCACTGGAATGCTGAGCCCAGGTGATTACAAACACAGACTTGTATTTTTTTGCTGAGCCTTACTGAAAGTGGCTGAAAGCTCATGCTGAGCCCTGCTCAGCTTTCTCTTGCTTGCAGGAAAGACTAAACCCTATTTCATCCCATAACTTCTCCGGTAGCTAATGCTACCAGTGCTCGTGTCCATTCACAGAAACTCTATGGGACAGCAGTGGTGGTATACGGCAGTCAAGGAAACTGGGGTGGTTACCCTCTGTCTTCTTTATACTTTGCGTGTCCTGATGAACAGAGCTTAATTTCCAGTGATGGAACTCATGCAACAGCCTGGTCTGTCTTCTCCTTGCCAAATTTTCCTTGCTCCTCTGCTGACCCATTCCACTAGTTTACATTGCAGTTGTCTGTGAGTGCAGACTCTGGATGAGGCCAGCTTTCCTTCTCTGATCTTGTCCTGGGGCTTCCACCTTTTCCCAGGCCTGGGGACTCTGCCAAAGAAAGAGGCCTGTGAAGTATCCAGATGCGGGCCATGGAAATAACCCTTTGCTGTTCCTGATGCTTAACAAGCCTGGTGTGTTTCTGAGGCAGCATGCGGGGGAACTCTTCAGAAGCTGTTTACATTTATTGATAACCCAAGTAGGAAATCCTCATTATCTGATGGAGCGCCAGCAGTCTCAGCAGAGCTGTTTGGTGGTGCGTTACGTGCACGGACTGCACAAGCCCTTGAGAGATCTCTCACTTCCTGGGCAGATCAGACACCAGCTCTCCTGCAGTCCTCCGTTCAGCGCACGGAGTTGGGGGAGCACCAGAGGGTTGTCAGCACGTCTGCAACAAGAAACAAGGTCGATGTGTGATGCACGTTCAGAACAGGAAACAAGGCGAGCAGCGGTGGGAGGCAGCAAGGGAAAGGGAGGAAGCACCGCAGGGAGAGGAGGATATCATCAGTGGAGAGACGAAGGAAAAGTGACGCGTGCTTTAGAGGAATCCATATTCTGGGCATTGCGTTTACCACCAGGGAGGGAGTCCAAAGCATTTAGCTCCCTGAAACTCCAGTGTTTAAGATCCTGAGCAAGGGCTGACCGTCACGGCAGCAGTGTCCATGCAGAGGATGCCCAGCCACCCCTGGATCCAGGTTTGGGCCATGCCCCCTGCTTGATGGTGCTTAGCCCCTGGGTCCAGCTGGTCCATGCCATTGCACTGCCCAGGTCCACCCTGAGCTCTGACAGGTGGATAGGGGCGAACATCTCCTGCTTGGTGCCATTTAGGGCCAACGATGGTAACTGCCATCAAAACCTCCAGTGCAAGCACTGGCCAACTCTCCCCAGTCCCTTCAATCCACTTCTTTGGGGGAAACCGATCTAAGATAACACCCAACCCCTCAGGGATGTCCAGAATCCACCAGTCTCCAGACATTTGGCTTCTGCAGGCTCGTTCAGACTTCTCTGCTGTTGTGGCTGCTTTCGCTGTCTGTTTGGCTCTCCCACTTCATCCTTTCTGAATGCCAAAAGTGTTCATAGGGGGCTCCTTGGCTTCACACCCAGGGTAGCTCCCACCTTGAAGAAGCCAGCACAATGTAGAGAGATGGTCTGGTCAGGACAGTTTTTAGAAGGTCACATCAGCCCACAAGAAAACCCTCTGTGCTTGGCTCTGCCCTGCTTTGGCAGCATCCCCAGGGAAATTCCTCCCACGGCACCAGCATTACTTAGAAATGAAGAGCGTTGCAACCAAAGGGAGAACCTGCTTCACTGACTTCTGATGAAGAGCTCTCATTTCCACCTCCTTTAGTGTGTAAATAGCTATTCACAAAGGGAACTAGCTCAGAGAAAGACATTTACCATTTGCTTCCTACCCTCCTTTTCCTTCCTGATCTTTCCTTCCTAAGTGATTGATCAAGGCACCTGCTGCATGCAAAACACATCTTCTTTCTGTTTTCTATCATCAGCACAGAGCCCTACTGCCAAGAGGCACCAAGAGTGCTCAGTGCAGGCCAGCGGCAGAGCTGACGGCAAAACCCAGATTCCCTCATTCCCCAACTATTTTTAACCATGAGATCACCTTTCCTTGAAAAATGTTCAAAAAAAAAAAAAAAGTAATAGCATGTTTTTCCCTGCTACAGAAACCCTTCAGAAAGCTGGCAGTCTGCTCAGGCTAGTTGATGTCATGTGAAACCACTGAGGTTGCACAGAGCCTCTCTGTTCTGACCTGTGGCTGTGCCTTGTCCTGGGGTGGGCACTCAATAAATAACCCGGACTCGTCCCAAAGCTACCGGACATGCTTTGCCCAAGGCTTTCGGTGCGGAGTCGAAACCCTGGCAAGCCACCTGCCAATCTGGGGACGCAGCAGAGGAATGGGCTGGTGCCCTGCTCCTGCTTAAACACATCCTTGCCATTTTGGCCCTGGTTTATGGGGAAATCGCTCTCTTTCCCACTCCCCCTCTCTCTCTTTCAGAGTGCTAGGTGGGCAGTAGAGACTAGCTTGTGATTCCCCCCAACTTCGGCTTTACGGAAAAGATGGATGGGTTTCACCCTGTGAATGCTCCAGCCTCTGAACACTGATTTAAAAGCTTGGCAAGAGAAGAGAGCTCAATTTTTAGCCTCATTAACTAACGAAGCTCCCCACAGCTCTTACCTGTCACTCACCGAGAGGGGCATGTCCTCCTCGGGGGTGTCGGAGGAGGGCTATTTTCGAGCTGTGCTCCTTGTGCATATTAATGGAGCCCAGCAGGGGATGTGACCTATTTATTCTCTCTTGGGTGGAAATGCAACCAGCGCGAAGACAGTGTTTGACTGTGTTCGCCACACCATGCTCCTCTGTCTTGGAGAGGTTAATAGATGCACCAGAGCCGAGTGAGCGGCTCGTTTCTCTCCGCTGCCCTGTTCGGAGAGGGCCACAGCTGCTCCATCTGCTAATGCCTCGCCGCAGAGCTATCCCTGGTGAACATCCATGACCTGCCAGCCAAAGCCCCTCTCAGATGACGTATTGCACACCCTCGGTGCGGTTTCCTTCAGGTGGGAAGGTCTCCAGACCACCATCTGGGAGGAAGCCTGGGGTTACCAAGCCGAAGATTGCATGTAGAAAGCATGCCCTGTGCCCACGTGCGGTGCTGGGGACATGTAGCAGCTCAGCGTGCAGAGCCCCACTGCCGTGTTGCTCCTGGAGATGTTTCAGATGGAGAAAGTCCCTTTGGTTGCCACAGTGTTTTGCATTTTACTGAAATTTTTCCTCTTTTAGCATGGAAACGGAAGAGTAGTTTTCACTGTAGGTTGAGGTGACCCAAACTGAGTCACTTCTGTCTGGTGAATCACAGTGTTTTGTTTTGGGTTGGTTGGTTTGTCCTCACATTTTCTGTGAGGACATCAGAGGAGCTGTAGCTGAGGAGAGTGGCGCTCCTGTTTCCCCCACTGGCCAAGGGAAAGTCCTGACTAGACAGTGGTGAGCTTCATGCGGTGATGCGGTCCGCTCTGGAAGACAGAGAAAAGCCCAGAAGAGCTATGAAGCACCTGAATTTCCAGTCTTGTGACTTTGCTGGAGCAACCACACCAAATTTGTTCGGGGCCAAGTAAGCAAGAACTAGATTTTCTGATATTGCTTAATATTTTCTCTTTGCCTTTCTCCTCCATGGAGAGTTTCTCTATTTCGACATTTCCCTTGCGGATGAAGGCAGATGTTGGAATTTCCCAAAGGGTGGAAATTTGACTTTTCCTCAGGTCAGCCCCAATAATAAATCTGCAACCAATTAAACTTTCCACTTGTCCCTATTCCACAAGTCACGGCCTCTTGAAAGTTCACAGCCACAGCTGAGATAAGACTCCTTCAGTCCTCTCATTGCAAAGGCAGAAGCTATTGCTTGCAGGCGACCCATTTTCCTGTCTTTTGGTGATATTGTTCCAGGCATTTACCCAACCTAATTGTACAGCCTCTGATTTCTAGCTCATGACTGCTCTGGTTTGTCTTTACATGACTGCTGGCAAGCACTCTGGATTACTCATGTATGTTTTGCTGCAAACACCAGTTTCTTCTAAGGCTGGGCCACAGGGAAACCCTTGTTGTAGTCATTATTTTAAATTTCAGAAGAAATCTGCGGAGTTTGCAAACACTAAGAGCGGAAGGGTGGTACAAATGCCTTATCCTGATGCTACATTGAGGATTTGGGAGTATATTTACAGACTTACAGGTTCAGAGGAAGGGTTCTTGGTGAGAAGAGGACAAGAGAGAGGAGAAATGGCAGTAGTATCTGATACAGATATGGAGAATCTTGCCTCCAGCAAAATGCAGTGTAGATAATTGCAAGGTCTGCCAGGAAATCCCCTGGCTCTTTGAGATGGATCCTTATGATCTTTGCACTTAAGGGATTTTCTTATTAAGAAGTTCTTAACAAGTTTTCACTCGGGGGCAGCAGTGCTTTGCTCCTGGAAAAAAGAGCAGTGAGACTTGTGTCAAAATTCCCCAAAGCATCAAGCGACTGAGCTGGAAAATGGACATACAGACAGCGGTGACACATAGATGGTGAACATAGATGCACAGATGCATTGGTGGTGAGGATGCTGCTGTCTCTTTGGACTCTTAGGTGATAGAAGTGTCAGCAATTGGGATGGAGGTTATGGGAGAGCAGGAAGAGCTATTGCTCAAAAAAGAGGCACAAATAAAGGAAGAAATAATATGTGCTCCCTATGTCTCATCCGAGGAAAGGAGCTGATGTTCTGCAAGGGTATCATGGCCAAGCAGGTCCCAGAATTGCCCAAGGTATTAGAGGAGGAGCAGTAGCAATAAATCAGGCCATCTCAAAGAGCTGAGGAGGACCAGAGACCCTTCACCAACAGCACCACAAGCAGCATCCTCCATGACCAAAGCAAAAGGGGAGCACAACCCCAGCCTCTCTTCTGAGAGCAGCAAGGATGGAGCGTGACACTCCCATTACAGGGCCTTTTCTGCTATCATTGGTCATGATTCAGCCATGCATCTAGGATGGATCAGCAACAGCATCACCCCCAGGTCCCAGCTGGTCTGAACCAAGCAACAGCTGCCAAGTCATGAAGAAGGACTGTGAAACACTGCTGCTGAGCCCCCAAGCCCCTCAGCACCTCGCATCAGAAACCAATTGTTTGATGATATTCCTTTATCCAAACCTTGCTAGAAAAGTGTCTCTGCGTATACTGAACCTAAGAGACTTCCCTCAGGATCTAAGCACAAGCTGAGACATCCTGGGTGGCCATCCTGTCTCAAAGTTGTCATTTGGAGGAGAAAAGCCACATCTCCTTGTTGCAGAGAATCAGGAACCGAGATGTGTCCCAGTAAGGATCTGTCATCATTTCTGGGGCTGTGTCATCCAAGAGGAAAGCACCAGTGTGTGGCCATCCCAGGGCTGACACAGSCCTGTAATAAGTGTGAGAGGAAGGGGATGAACCTGGCTTGTGCACAGCTGCTTCAGCCTATAAATGGAAGCTCATTGAGGCTGCTAAAGAATTAAAAAGATTCAGTGAGGCACTCACCTTGGACACTGAACTGTTGCAAAGACAGATGGGGAGCATATGCTTTATTAACATCAGGGATGCAGACGAGCAGACCTGGAGCAAGGGATGGTGTCAGCTCTGTCACGGTGTCAGTCTCACATCTGAAGGATTTCAAACCTGTCCTTTGCTTCCAAGCAAGCAGATGGGTACCCTCACTCTGCCTCCCTGCCCACCTCCCCAGCAGCCACGCACACACTGTGCAAACTGACCCCTTACGACATGACTGCGTGGGGTTTCAGGCTTTTCTGGTGCTTGGTTTGTTCTGGTGGAGGATGGGAAAGGACCGCAGGGAACAATAAGGGAGGGAAAGAACGCTGTCAAAGGAGTTTTTAGGAGACAACCACAAGGACAGGAATGAGCACAGGAATATGGGAAATGAAAAGAACCTGGGCTGCTTTAGAAATGAGAAGAGGCGCTTTGCCTGTGCAGAAGGAGCTTTGCAGAAGAGGAGCTGGAGTGGTTGGGAAAGCAGATGCATACAGCACCTGTTGCGGTGCTCAGGTGTCAAAGACTGCAGAGTGAGCTGTGGGAGACAGACAGAAACACAGGTTGCTTGCTTTTAAATCCATTTTTTTTCCTTGATGCTCCATTCCTACTGTCAAGAAGGTTTTGTGGTTGCAGGCCCCAAGGGGTTTTGCTGTTGTAGTTTGAATTCACTGGGACATGGACTTGTTATGCCCAAGGTGGAAAAATGACAGACCTGGAGACCTCCAAGGCAGCTGGAAAGTGGAAAATGGTGCAACTGGTCCTGCCTGGAGATGGAACCTGTCCTGGGAGAGCTACCACCGGATTTGGTGGGCCTCAGCCATGGACATGGGGAGTTTACCAGTGCAGTCCTCCTCACGTGATGGCATTAGGCTACGGTGGACTGCTGGACAAGGGATATCGTGGGTGATATGTGAAGGGCTCTGGCATGGTGAGGAGGTAGGAATGTACATCCCTTGCAGATATCTCCAGCTTTGACCTTAGCCAGCAACCACAAGCGTCAGCAGCCTTTGAGTTAAGTTACCCCGAGGTATCTGGTCATCTCTAAAGATGTAAGTCTTCCTATTCAGTCCCCATTAAACCCTGCCACAAAATCTGGCAGGCCACTCAAGCCCCCCTAGGCTGCCCCAATTCCCAGCAATGCTGGATCAGGCCCATTCATGGCCGCGTGGTGGAGGGAGCGCTGTGGGAGCCCTTGGAGCTTCCTGACATTTGATCACCTGATTTATGAGCTTTAAAAGGTGCATTACCGTGAGTGACTTGTCATTAATAATTGATGCCTGCAGAGCACTTGAGATGTGCAGGCAATAGGTGCTACGGAAGGGCAAAATGTGACTTTTGCTCCAAGGTCAGGGCCAGGTGAGGATGTTCAGCGCTAGCTGCAGGGTCTCGGGATCACTGTGGGATCAGGTAGTGGGGGTGGCTGCGTTCGGGAGCAAAGGAGCTTCAGAAAGCCTCTCTGCCTGTGGATATACTGGGGAGGGGAGCTGATGGGCAGAGGGAACGGCTCCTTTGCCCTCTCCACGCTGCATTTTGGGAGACTTGGGGATGAACGTGAGGCTGGGAAGAAGTAGCTCAGCACAGGCTGGAGTCTAACCCACCTCTCTAAGGGTGCAGCAGTGGTAGGAGACATGCAAAGCCTCCCTTGCAGCGATGGCAAAGGGACAGCTTAGGGAAGGGCAGAGGGAAGGAGGGAGATGAGCAACTGGTAAATCACAGCAAGCTCAGCTGGGCACCCAGAAGGACCAGATGGCTCTGAAATTCTTGCAGTGCCCAACTTTCAACTCGCCTCAGCCTGCAAGCAGGGAAGACTTGGTCCCGGGGTTTAGAAACCGGTTGAGCAGTGTTGGCCGTAGGAGGAGCACTCCAAGCCCAGATCCCCACCTGTGAACTGCCGTCGAGGTTAGAAGGTAGTTTATTACAGCCCCAAACTCCCCAGCGCCAGGAGTGTTTACCTGGGCAAGGCCCAGAGGAACGAATTGGGATCCCAGAAAGTTGAAATTAGAGCTGTAGAGTGTTCTCTCATTTTTACGGCTTTTCTCTCCCAAGCTTTAATCAAATGTTTCTTCAGCTTTTTATATAGTTACTATAAAAAAAACCATCTGTAGAACAAAATTTCCCTCATTTCTAGTTTAATTTTTTTCCCTGTAAGTGGCAAAATGTTCTTGTCTGAAAAATGTTTAATGAATTTTCCACTGTCACTTGCCTTTATTAGCCCTGATTTCCTATTTCTGGCTGCTCACTCTGCCATTCCCATGTTCCGGAGCATGCTGAATTATTCAAGCCATTTATTCCTGACTTTGGGTATTATTCTGATCTACCAACATGTACTAGTCAGGTGACAATGGGGAAGCTTTTCTTCATTAAGCCGGGGAATTAGCACAGGCAGAACTCAGTGCACATGTGGCATGCCATTTCTCCCCATTACACTGATCTTTAGCAGCTCCGCTGCAAAGTTTCCACCATGCCCATGTTCCTCCCATGCGAGGTGTTGTCCCCTTGGGCAGCAAGCAACGTTCCTGGCCCCTCGCTGTCTGTGATCCTACTATCCCAGGGAGAGAGCAAGCTTATCCTCTACTCACTGGCTTCCCCAAAGTGCAAATGACATCTCTGCAGGACAATGTCTTGTGCTACGGAGAAGTCCTCTCTATCTTCAGTTGCCCATAAATATGACATCGTACCTACTCCAAAACAGGATCGTGCTGTTAGTGTTTATATGGTGCAGCTACTGCTGCGAGGGCAGGTGGGTTGTCAGGAAGGGGAGCAGTCTACATGTTGTATTTTCACGCAGTGCTTTTCTGACATTTGTTTGCCAAAAAAGGAATGTACCTCTAGGCATGAAACAAACTGATCCTATTTATGTACCACCCATAAAGCACTAGTCTGCTGCCTGAAAGCTCCATGCTGTTGGGGGAAAGGGCTTTATAATTTTGGAAAGCAGGGCTTCAGAGAGGCGATCATTATCAGAATTTAAGAGCTGGATATAGACTTATCTGTTGCTGCAAGTCTGATATTAAATGGGCTTCTGTTTACTGATGCTCATGATTGTGGCTCCACATGTCAAAAAAAACCAAAAAAAGACGTTGATTTACTAAAAGATATCAGTAAACATGTCAATAAGATTTCTAGCTGCATGCCGCATTTGATTACACAGTACCAAACCTTTCATTAAACATATATGAGGCAAGCAGATGCCTGAGTGGGGTTAGGCAGGGAGAAGCTGGGAAACAGTCACTGGTCCTGCTTTTGCCCTAATATGAAGAAGTCAAGAACTATATTAACAGTTCCAGATATTATTCAGAAAAAGTGTCACCCCTTGATCAGCAGTTTATGGCCCCAGACCCACAGAAAAAGTAGAGTGTCTTCTTCAGTGAGGAAATACAGTGACAGGGGGGTCAGTGAGGTCTCTGTTTTTGATGCTGTGTTTCAAGAAAGATGGGGCAGACCCATTGGAAGAGCAGTGAGCAGAAGACACGACCTGCAGCGGGAGCTGGGGGAGCTGGGGCTGTTCAGGCTCGAGCAGTGACATCCTTCCCAGGGCTTCTGCGGTCTCTCAACTGGTAGGTTGGAGTGCAGCTTCTCGCGGATCCATCCTGAGCAAAGCATATTTTTTATTTTCATTAGTAACTGAGGCACAAGTAAGTGGAGAAGTTAAATTCTCCAGGTCTACAAGCTGAAAACAGGGGGTTTAATCATCACTTCAAAGAGAAATGCCTCATTTAGCATTCTCAATCCAATTCAGATGTTGGTGGAGACATTGCAGATCCATGCAGAGGTAGCCGAGACCAGAACCTGGTACAACATGTGTTTCCAGGAGAGGACCAAGTCCTTGTCTCATGGTGTGCCTTGCTCTCACACACTCATTCTGCGCAACATCTTTCCCTGCTCTTTGGAGACTTATCCAGGCCTAATTAGCTTGCACTGCATCATGACAGCAGGTACAATACTGTCATGCCTGAGCCAACCCATAATGCTGCTTCAGGGACAATTTCCCTAAGTTTTGGTTCAACTGTTTTTTTTTTCGGTCTTGCCACTATGAGCTACTCCTCCTTGGTTTAAAGCCCTTCGTTGTCTATCCTTACTCTCCTCATCATTGCGTCACCGGCACAGAAAGCTCAGCTCAGCATGTCCTGGGAGATGGTGGGTACGGCTGAGTTTCTAGAGAACACCCTTTGTGCTTTCTTCCATGCTTTCCCTTACTTCTGTGCATAAACTTCTGCACAGCCACATCCTCGATGCCTTCTGAATCCCTCTTTGCAAGAGTCCTGAGCTGTGACCTGTGAAGTCCTGACAGCCGTGGGGTTCCCGGGGAAGATATTTCTGAACCTGAGCAACTGCCTGATTTTACACGATGCAGCATTTGAGATAATAAATCCTCTGGGAACAGGCCATGCTGCAGAATGCACCAGCAATTGCCCCAGCTGGATCTGGAAGAAGCAGAGCTAGGTTTTCCCTGTTATTTGCAGTATTTAGTCTCCTGTTACCCTGCATGAGAGAGAACCTATTGCAATCATAATTAAACATCGCATACATTTAACGGAGCGCAGGTTTCTATTCCACACTCCCTCTTCCATCTGGCTCCAACACAACTAAGATCAGACTCTTCACAGCCTATGAAATGATATTAGGGCAGTTTCTGTTTATCAGTGCTGTGATTGATGCCTGCAGTCAGCTCATGATATAATGAAGGGAGTTCAAGCAGTACAATGGGGGTGTATATTTGGAAGATGAAATAGTACCTTGTGAGCCATTAAGTATCACAACATTAGCACTGGGGAGTGTAAATAAGAAGCGTAACATAAGGGCTGATGAGTCACCCTATCAGGGAGTTGCTCTCCAGCCAACAAAGTACCTACTCTCTCTTAAGAGAGAAGAGTTAGAGCTGGCTGACGTCTACTGTGAGCCCTTTCACACTGCGAGGTCTGACCGCCTTCCCTTCTGCAAGCCTGTGGCCGCGTGGGAAGACCCGGCAGCCAGCTTTCAAGTGAATCTTTCAATTATTTACCCACGCCGGATGGGGGAACAGGCCTGTGCTCATGCACGGTGAACTGTTTGGCCCCAAAACCTGCAGGCTTGCAATGTTCTCCGGACGTTTCCAAGTCAATCTGCCAAAGGGAGATGAACACACCTCCATAAACGCAGCCTTCCCCAGGATGCCCCATTTCCCTGCTGGATTGCTGTTTGCTGATGCGAGCTATTGCGCCAGAGAGGGATGGATGGATCATTTCAAGCCATATGTGAAACAGTTTTGCATTGACGCATGGAGCCAAGGAAGGCACTTCACATCCCAGCTGTGCCGTGGGGTGGCAGCTAGTTCTGTTACAACCTGCCTCCGGGGAAGCAGGCAAACCTGAGTGAAAAAAAACAGGGAAATTTAGCTTCTGCAGGAAGATGAAGGTGATAGCAGAAAAAAGACTTTGCCTTTCACATCTTCATTGTATTTAAATAAGGAGCCATGCAGCCAAGCTAATGCACAAGGACACAGATAGAGTTGGCCAGCGAGCGTGGCTGCGTGTCGGATGGGTGCTGACCTCCTTGGCTGTAGTTCTTCTCTTCCCGGTGCATGTGCTCCTCTCTGCAAGTGCCGTACCTGTCTGGTGACGGGGTGGCTTGTGCAGCTGTGGCTACTTCTTTTGGATGAGATACGTCTTAATGTTGGTATCCTAATTAATTCCATCTTGGCTTTCCTGCCTACACTTCTCCAGATATTTTCCCATGGGATATATATGGTAACAGTCTCTTCTCAGCAGACCACTATGCATTGCTGTAGGCTACCCAGTACTACCCCAGGGGTGGATGCATTTGAGCAGCACTGCAGGTACAGAGCTTTGTCGTGTAGAAATGTGAGAGATTTCACTACTGCATGAAAAAACCATGTAGGACACTGGCCCAAAGAAATTCAGCACCCAGGAAAAGACTGCTGGTGAGGGAGGCCCAGTCCAGCCTCAGGTCAGTGAGTGGAGCTGGGTGCATAGTCCTTGCCCCAAATACTGCGACCCTTCCCACCACTGTGCCTACACAAGGAGACATCTGCACAGAGGAACCAGGATAGGAGGAGGTGAAATATCTTCAGCCCACCCTACCCCCTCATTGCAACATCACCCATCATTTTCACTGCTTCTGCTCTTACAGTTTCTCCCAAATTTCCAAGTCCTCCCAGGAAGATTCACATGACCCATAGTAGTGCTCAAGACCGAGCCAGACATAAACGTGGAGTCAAATAACTGTAGAAGAAGACAGGAACTGGTAGCATTGAACATTAGGTGATCAGAAGGGCTAAGGGCTTTCTTGAACATCACAGACCATCCTTGGGACCACAGTAGGAAATCATAGCCCTGTGCTTCACCCAGCATCCTGGGTGCACCCTGAGCAGGAGCTACAAATATTCTCAGGATAAAAGTAGAACCAGGCTTTGCCTTATTTTGGCTTCTCCATCTCCCTAGATGGAAAAGAGACAAGAGGGAGAAATCTCACAAGATTCTGAGTTTCTGCTGAGCTTTCACAACTCCCTGGTGTTGCCAAATCAAAGCCACCAGCACTGGCTCAGCCTGGTGTTTGCCCGAGACCTGGAAATGGCATCTTCTGTGGGTCCTCTTTCAGACTTCAGAAACTCAGGGTCCCTGATCCCAGGCAGCATGCTGGTACTTCTGTGCAGCTGCCTGTTTCCTTGTCCCTGCCAACAGCCTTGTTCAAAATGTGTTAGACCAGGTTCRCAATTAAGTTCAGCAGGGGCTGGTTTATGACGGGCAATTACCGGGCTGTTGCTCACAGGTAGTGACAGACCTCACAGATCACAAGTAATTTGGACGTCCACCTTGCCCCATGCCAGTTTGCATCTTAATTTCAGGTGCGATTCCCCTATATGTGCTGACAGCAGCTCTCACCATCTGGAGAGAGGTGTGCTTCTCCRTGGCTGAGCTGTTCAGCGTGGAGATGCCGGAGTATCATTAGTACACATCAGAAACTGGGAAGTGTCAGGTGTTTATTTCCCCACAATCAGCTCTGGGACATCTATAAATACAAAGCCTGCTCCTAAGTGACCTGACAGCAAAAGCATGCTAGATGTCCATGGCTAGGTGACTTGGGAGCAAAAGTACGCTAGGTGTCTTTGGTGGTGTCTCTCAGACTAACTGGGGCTAAGTTGCGGACTAGTCCAAAGCCACTTGTTATAAAGGAGTCTTCTCACTGCCTTCGGTGAGCTTTGCAACAAGCCCTTGATTTCTGCAGGAGAGGTTTCATGGCCAGCTGTGCAGCTGCGCGGAGGTGCGTGGGGTAGAGCAGAGGGTGAATGGGACTCTTCTCTCTGGGTATCACGTTGGCTTGGAAATTGCAATCTGAAGAGCACATACGCAGTGCTGGACTGCAAATGAACTACCAGAGCTCACTAGCTTTGGAGTTATGCTGGCTGAGACCAGCTGAGGACTTAGCTCCTGGCAGACAATGATCATTCCCTGAGTGCTGCAGGAAATACCCCCAAACTTTCTGAAAAGTGATGTTTCTTCTCATCTGCGTTATAAGAGCTGTTGGCTCCAGACCTCTGTCTTGGAGTATCTTCAACTCAGAGGAACCTACTCCTTGGCTCTCCATCTGGGGTAAAAGCCAGTTGACTTGTCCAAGCCCAGTTGGCTTTCGAAGAAGTCTTTGCCCTGCAAACACCCTGGCCAGAGCGAAGATATTCTCTACAAGCCACCTTGTAGTTGGGAGAAAGCTGCACTGTAAATCTGCCCAGCTGGAGGTGACCAAGAGACTGCAAAGTCCAAATATCCCTGGATTTCCTCTGCAGGGGAAGACAAGGTCCCGAAAAAGGGAGATGGGGACAAGGTGACTCACTGGGTCTTTGCCATCTCTGGCAGGAGAAGTTCCAGGGACTATTTCCATTACAATGCCAGCTATGTCTAAATACAGTTATTTGAAAGAGCTAATCACAAATGTTCATAAGGGTTTTGTGCCTGCAGGGGAATTTGGGCTCATTCAATGACAAATATTTCACRGATATGTTTAGTTTCAACAAATTGCTGTTTCAGGAAAAATCCCCAGAGCAGAGTGTCCATATAATGCTGAAATGGAACAGGCTCATTTTCCATTTTTGAACCACTTTTCAGTGTTTTAGTTTAAACATAATATAATTAAAAAAAAAAAGGTCCCAAACCAGAACAGCTTATTGTCCTCTCTTAAAATAAAAACAGAACAAATTTTAAGATGATTTGGCTTCCTGACAAAATTCTAAAAATGTTTTGAAACATGAGAAAACTACAGAGGTACAGAATTTCAAAAGGGAAAGGAAATCATTTTTTGCCTGGGTCTATGGTTTAATATGACTTCTGGGCTGGGAAGAACTGAGTGATCTTCCAATATCAGTCACGAGAACACCTGGACAGTCCCACAGTATGGATTGCTACCGTGATTCAGTGCAGAAGAGTGAATTATTTTGAGACATCTTTGTCCTTCTGGTTTTATTAAAGGCATCAAACAAGGAACCAGCATTGCTGAGCTACTTTATCAGAAAGAAGAAAACCTCTTAGAGCAGGAATATCGACAGAGTTTATAAACTCTGTCCTGACCTTACTTCCTTCACATAAACTTGCTGGCTGAGTCAGGACAATAAATCTGCCTCATCTGATTCAGGAAGGGAAATGATTATCCATCTCTCTGTAATGAAAGAGATTTTATTCTGAAGCCTGCAGTGTTTGTGATTTGCAGCCCTTCCATGCAATGGGGAAGGATTTGTAMAGCAATCCCTTGGCCTGGGAGGGCAGCCACACTTTGCGGTGCATCTGTGCGCACGGCACAGGGTACCTCCATACACACTGACACGCTGATGATTTTATATTAATGCCAGCTGAGGGAAGGAGAGACGGGCAAGAAGAAAAATCTCAGACGAGCTGTGGAAACAGATGGGATATYGATGAAGCATGGAGAGATGAAGTGGAGAGGGTGTTAGCCCGAGAGGAATAGCTGAAAGAAGAAGCATTTTGCACCAATATATAATGATCAAACACAAGAATGAATGAAGAAGATGCTGGGTCATTAAATAAAATGTTTTTGCACTCTGACACAGCAATATCCCAAGACCTGCAGCTCACTCACCCTGGTAAAGCTGAGGTCAGCTCTGGGGACTCAAACGAAGGAGCTCTTTGCCGTGGTGGACACGGCGTTCTTGGGGTAGAGAGGCAGAAGTAGGGTTAACTTTCCTCTTGACAGCAAGCTTATTTATGATGGACAGCAGCTTAGCGGGGCCATGTTTAAACAGCCTTGTTAAGAGCAGAAGTGGGTTTGAAAGCTCTGAATGAAAGCCAGTCAATCTTTTTTTTTTTAAAGCCTCAGCAGCCTCTAAGCAGAGTTTGGCTTTGGTGCATGGCAGATGGCTCAGGAGATGTTTCTCTGCTCTATACATAGCAATTTTTGACCTAAAACTACTTTTACCATTTCTACAGAAAGCACATGTATTTTCACTGGTGTGGGAGAAGAATTCCTCTGCGAAAGGATGGGGCAAAGCCCACTCTCATCACCTGGCAGCACATCAGACGCATCCCAGGAAGCATCCTGGCTGCTCTGTGCTTAGTGGGGCCAACAGCTTTCCCCTCTCAGGGACATGAGCACAACCAGGCCTGGCTATATTGCACCACTGGAACATCTGTTCTTCATCACTGATATTTTAGTAGCTGTTTCCAGGGTACAGCTCAAGGCCATGGGAAACAAGCTTGGATTGTGGCTCTCCAGAAACACCTAGAGTGAAGCTACGTTGGTCCCTGCATATGCACCTCTATAGTGATATATAGATGATGGATGTGCCTGGACGTGAGAGCACCTTTGCTCTGGCCACAGAGAAGCTCGGACCAGCAGTTGGCAAAGCAGCTGCTTAAAGCAAGACACGTATGAAGAAAGTGAATCTCCGACTTCAGTGCAGCCATATCTGAGATGAGCGAACCTGTGATCTCAGTAGAAAAACCTATCAAAATGCAATGCTTCTAATCTGCAAGCGCTGAATTTTGGGCAGGTACCTCCAGCAGGTATCTCCAACGCTGGTTGCCCATCCACAATGTGCTAGAGGTGGGGCAGGAGCTGAGGCCACCTTGCTCAGGCACAGAAGACACGGGGTTTCTCTGAACCTCCCACACCCCAGGCCGGGGACCTCCTCAGGGCTTTACAGATTGCTGGTTTGGAGAAACCCCACGTTCACCTGCAGTGCTTCCAGCAGGAGGTCAGGGCAGGTGGCCRAGAGCCACCTTGCCGCATGGCCGCTTCACAGCCAGGCGCTATTTGCTTTCACCCTGCAGACTTTCATCTCCCTACTTTTGCCTGTGTTTAAAGAGAAGAAGAAATGAAGTCATCAGGGGTGTTGTAGCACAGGAATCCTTTCAATGTGCTAATGTGCTTGCATTAGCACTAATGGTACCACCAGCCAGCAGGCTCCGGGGAGGCAGGGAGAATGCAGAGCAGAGCAGCGCCGGATGCCACTAATGCTGCCTTAATCCAAGTGGCCCTTAAAAGTGTAATGAAAAGAGCTCCTGTTTACAAATAACGAAGGCATCCCGCAGTTTTGGAGCCATCTTTGGACTTTCTCACTTTCCATTCACTGTTGCTGTGGATTCTTCCTTGCTTTACATTACCGAATCCGCCCCCAAATCAGAAATCAAAAGTGTCTCCTGTTAAATGACCAGGTTGCCTAAGCTTGGTCTGATTTACTGAAACAACATTTGCAAAGTGCAAATCCCGTTGCCAGTTATGTAACTGAATTATCCTTCCATATGCCAGACAGCAATTCTACAGTTAATTGATTTTAATTTAATCATTTGTAGCCAGTCACTAGTTTTAATCAACCCTCCCCTACCCCAGCCCACTGTTTCGCATGAGCCATCTTTCCTGCAATTCCTGTTTTTAATTATATGAGAGTCTGGTTATGTTTCATTAATTCTTGTCACATTACCACAACCCTCCATTTCCACATTCAGAAACCAGCCACCTCGGCATCATGATCCATTAAAGGATACAAATAAGAACAGATCCTCATTCTAGTTTCATTAGATTTTCCTTTTCGAACATTAATCAGCAAGATTCAGTGGAGGCAAAAATGCGGTTGCTTACCCCTTTCCCTCTCCCTCGGCCCCTCCTTTCCCTCCTCTCTTTCTCCCTGCAGCCTGAGCAAAGCCACGATCTGGCTCTGAACATCGCAGACCTGCTGGGTGGCAACTGGTGTAGGGGAAGCTCTGCTCCTCTGAGCGCAAACGCAATGTAGCCGACAGTCACCATGCTAAAGACTGTATGGTCTCCAGAAATGATGGAAGGGGAAGGAGAAAGGGGTAGGACAGAGAGTGGTAATTGCATGCAGCGGGACAGGCAGGGTTCTGCACATGAGGTCAGGATATCATATTTATTGTAAGGTTGGAGAAGCAACTCTAACAGGGCTCAGTGGGACGCACCTAGTTAGCACAGAGGATGCGACTTGCGCCAGGGCAAGAGGCAGAAGAGACAAAATTCCTCCCCATCCAGCCTGGTTTTGCTGACTCCAGGGGCTCTGAAACTGCAGCCCACCCCATGGCCCCCTTTGGGTGGGCAGGATGTCCTTGACCAGTTAGGAAAAATTGAGGGTGTTCAGGAAAACTGCAAGCAGAGCTGGATATCTAATGAAGCATGAAGTTCAGGAGCGTTTGGATGTTCAGAGCTGTTGCTGGGTCACAGAGCTGTCTGCTCTGACCTGAACCCAGACTCAGGTCCCTGCTTTGCAAGATCCAGATGCCAGCACCGGCCATTTGGATTACTGGAATGTGATTCCCTCTGACAAGCAGGCACTGGGTCCCAGGAGCACAAGAGCCCAGTGGATGCTGAGGACGCAGAGCTGAATCTGAGTCGCCCAGCCTCTCCCCATCCATCAAGCTTCTGTGAAGAGGATGCGGGAACCATCAAGGTGCAGCATCTCCTGCTGCGCTCCATACTCCCTCCCTGGTTTCCAACGTGGACACAACTCTGCTGGCTGTTGGGGGGGGGGTCTGGGGAGGTCCCCAGAGACCAGAACTGTCATTGTTCCCATGCTGGGAAACCCCTTTTTTGCTCCCAGCACTGACCCACACAATTAAGTGATGCCAGGATGGAGAAATAGGCATTCTCCCAAGACTGGTGTTTGAGGGATGAGCAAAGGCATAAGAGGATTTGGGCTCTAGAAACACTCCCCCTCCAGCTCTGCCCAAGGGCTGCCCATTTTTCYGGCTGAGTCATCCATGGGATACAGGGTCCAGTTTGTCACTGCCCAAACAAGAAAACATTCAATGAAAAAGAGGGACTAGTCCATGGTTAGTGGGAAATAGCAGCAAACCCTGTTGTTCACATAGGAACCCTGCCTCCAGCCCCACTGTCCTCCTGTTGATGCTGGGAAAACGCCGGATCCCAAGGGAAGCGTCCTGGCCATGGGCAAGAGCCTTGCTGTCCCATTGCAGGTCTCCCTGGGAATAGCAAGGCAGGTAGTGACCCCGCAGCCCAAGGAGCAGCCCTGCCTCCGGAGGGACAGAAACCTCATGCGTCCAAAAGGGGCCTGAAAAGGGAGCCAATCAGTCCAAATAAGGAGGTGTCACATCATATAAATAATGTATTACCAGCGGAATTGTATAACAAGGCTTTTATGGACTACTAATAAAACAAACAGTAAAAGTCTCATTGCTGGCTAAGGGTAACGCAGCCAGCATGAGCAAATAATTTTGGCTCTGGGGACGACTTTGTGTTTAATCCTCCCTCTCACCATTTAGGCCAGTTTTATACAGATATGAATTATTGAATCCAGCCAAACGCTGCCCTGCGCTCCAGCTAGCCWCTGTTGCTGAAGACTTGCAATAACACTAGCAGAACCACAGCAATAATACTCTTGTAGGTTTGTGTGTGTGTGGATAGATGAGCTAAAAATGTTATATATATCTACAGTAACATTATAAACTTTGTGCTAGTAATTGTGTAGGTTATCCAGCTGCCACAGCACTCCTACATGTAATGTGTGCATTTAATACACGTGTTATAGATAAACTTTGTATTAAGTATCCACATATTATTTGTAACATTATCTAGCATAATGCAAAATGGAGAGTATTCCAGTTGAGACTTGACATTAGAAGAAGACTCCCAGCCATGAAAGTCTTGGGGGCTGGGGCAAGGTGGGGAGCACAAAAGCATTCCTGCTTTTCAGGGGGAGCTTTTGACGTGCCCAAAAGGGACATGTTGTGGTGTCCGCACTGGCCCAGGATGAGTTTGACGGCCCCAAAGGGTTCATCAGCTCGTTATTGTAAAGAATCTTTCATGATTAATGCGCAGTTTTTGCAAATGATTTGTGGCTGAGACAGGCTATGAGCAAGGGAGTGTGATGGTTGCGTGGGAGAAAGAACTGCCCAGACCTCAGTGGCTTTTGGGGGTTTTGTGTTGGACACTGGAAAACCCCCACCGGTCTCCTCCTCTGCTTTTGCCAAATCCTTACCAATCTTGGGTTTAATGAAGCACCCTGGACCCTTTTTTACAGCAGCTCTGCTGGGGACCTGATGAACCTCTCCCAGCACATTGATCCTCACCAACCACATCCACCCTGGACCTTCAAGCCCAGGCTCTGGAGAGGCTGGCCAGAGCGGTGAGCCCTTGGTCCATGCACTACGGATGGCTGGATTGGTGGTGCCRGAAGGGTGGACAGCAGAGGGCTCTCGAGCCCTCAGCAAGCACTGACACCCTGCTGAAAGGATGCTAAATGAGCGCTTGGTCACTTCTGTGCAGCTCATTTGGGCAGGCTGCAATGAATCAGCTGCTCGAAATAGCGGCGGTGCTAATAGGAATTTACTTCTGCTGTGGAGGAAGCTCATCCCCCCGTGAAATGCTGCCCCTGTCGCTGCCAGAAAGGTACAATGTGATTAAGTATGACCAGGTTTCTCTGCTGGCTCTGCTTCTGCCTGGCCATTTTTCTCAGGCTTTTCTCAATAACTACCCAAGGAATTAAGCATCTCTTGATAAAAAGAGGGAAAAAAAAAAAAAATCTGCCGGGCTCTGTTCTCTCGTGCAAAGAACTCTCCTCCAGGGAGCAATTCTGCATGGTGATGAAGAGACCATGCTCGTGGGATCGGTGCCTGCTGGTTCCTCCCCTTCCCACCCCACCATCCCTCCCCGCAGAGCTGCGCGCTCCATCTGCCGTTGGCAGTAGCCGCAGTGAGTGTCTGGAATGAATCTGAGCGTGGGAAGGAGAAACTCCCCTCCTTCGGGTCATGTTGGGAAGAACCTGGAAGGCTATTTTCATACTTCCAGTGGGAGTTGGGGGGATATTGGACAGAGTTTTTCATGCTGGATGAGCATGKAGCACTGGTGGACTTTCCCTCCCTTCTGTTTTTCCTGAAGTCGCTCTTGCTCTCTTTGTCCCCAGCAGAAAATGGCTTACAAGCAGAGCCCTGCCAGCGGGGAAAGGGGACAAGGCTGGTCCAAAGAGTCAGAGGGGGACATAGAATGGCCCAGCGGTTGGACCTGAGGTTGTGCTGAAGGTCTGCTGCGTAACCCTGGGCAAGTCACTTTGCATCTCGTTCCCCATCGATTGCCTCCCTGACATGTAGGACAGATGCACCCATGCAGCAGTGGTGAGTTTTCCATGCACAGCCTGGGAGGGTTAACTCCCCCTTGGGATTCACATTTCAGTGTTGACAGCTAAATACTTTGCAAACCTGGCCCTTTGCACCATGCTCTGGGTCCCTTCCATGCAATGCTGACAAGACATTTGCTTTGTTTGAATGGTAAATGTTAGAGCTATTTAGGAGCCCCTGAGAGGGAACTGGAAGCCTAAGTAGGAATTAGGTATTTTTATACGGTGGCTCTGTTCTATGCAATGCTCGGGGCAGATTCGGGCAGGGATATCTACCAGTCACGTGGAGGATGCCCATAGCACGGGCCACCCCAAGGGTCTGCCACGTGCTCTGTGCACTTCCCGGTCACAGGATAAAGTTCTCCTGTGGGTGCTGTGGGCTGCCATCACTGCATGTGCATAGATTAATACCAATTCCTGGCGCTGTATCTCCACCCCAGTGGGATGAGGGTGGGGGAAGCTGAGGGTTATCTTTGCATTTGCAAAGCAGGGAAAGAAAYTGCCAATAACACACTGCTCCTTGCCACTGCTGGTGTCTATTGTGGAGATTTGCCTTTCTCATTTATGTGTAAATAAGCCCTTTTCTTCCTGATACCAAGCAGGTTYTGCAAGTTACTCTGAGAACAGAGCTCGTCCTGTACTGGGGCTCTGAGCAGAGGACTCTGAATGTGCAGTGAGTGTTTGGAAGAACAAAAGGCTTTCAAAAMCCTTGTCTGCCTAATCCCGTGGCAATCTGACATCATTCTCATCGTGGAAAAGAAGGTGGTGAGCCTGGCTGCCGCTGAGCGCACTGCCTYGGCTGGGCCTGGTAATTGTGTCTGCTTCGTCATGAATTATGTATCTTTGCATTTCCATTTCACCRCTGCTGCTTGTTTGATGAAATTTTCCTCTCTTGATAAGGATTAAGTCACCTGCTTCAAAGCACAGCACTGAAGCAGCCCTGTGTTTAACAAGCCAGAGGGAGTGGGTGTTGCATCCCCAGGGCAAGGTTTGCACTGCAATGCTCCATGGCGGTGGCTTTTAGCATCTTCCTCTGGTTACTCCCAGAACCTGGGAAGAGAGTCAAATCCAACCAAGGATGGCCATCCGGCTGGAAAAAGGTTTAACAGAGGTTGGGGGGGGAGGTTGTTTTTTGGTGTATGCAAAATACAGAGGTGGGTTTAGGGCTGGCAGAAGTCATCCTGGGTTTCACTTGACTGAACACGGGTGTGTGGTATTGGTCGAGGTGTCCTGCAGCATCCTGCCTGGCCTCCAGCAGCCCCTGCAGAAGTGCTGGGGTTTCCCATGGGTTGTGGATTAGGCCTGTCATCCCCGCGTGGGTGTCTTGGATGCCTGCTGTTAATCCCGTAGCGTGGTCCTCCGATGCACTCCGCATTCCCGATGCAGCTGTTGAGGGTGGTGGGATGGCCGGGGGATCCATGCTGCGGTCAGGCTGCAGCAGCGCTGGGATGACCGACCTGCCAGACTGAGCTCAGAGCTGTGCAAACAACATAACTGACAAAACATAAACACAAAAGGGGTTTCAGCACCTGGGCTTGCACCGCTGGCTCTTTGGTGTCATTCCAGAGGATCCTTTTGGGATGGATTTAGGAATTCCAGGAGGTGCACAACGAGGTGGAACCTGTGCTTAAAAGATGGCAGAATGGGCGCTGTAAAGGGGCAGTATGCTCCATTTGCCTTGCCATCCAGTGCAAACAGCAGCAAAGCTCTAATCCGCCTTTTTGGAAATGGAGATGGTGTTTAGCTGCCTGCTTTCTCCTCCTCCTCAAACCCTRCAGACAGGAGGGAAGTGATTTACTCAGATATCATAACCTCAGAGGCTGGCACATAAGCAAGCACTGTCACCGTCTTCATCATGTCTTTGCCTTTTCCCTGGGAAGAACGTCCCAGTGTGCTGCCTCCCTGCACAAGCCACGGCTCTGCTTCGGACAGGGGCCAAGCCTGCATCTAAACCGCCACGAGACACTGCACCAGCTGCAAGAGCTCACAGGTTAAAGAGATGAGATGTTGAGGAGCTGTTTGCAAATATCGGTCAGAGTCGAATGCAAACAGCAGAGTCCATGCGGACCTGCTGCTCTCTTCAGTGACAGAAGCCGTGGATGGTTTGCTCTGGTTAAACACTGTCTGGAGAGGAGGAAGGTGCGTGCATGCATGACTGGCTTGGATACATTTGCAAGGTATGTAGTATCCAAAAAGGGCCTGAAGGAGGGTCCAACTGCCAGTCCTCAAGAGCACTCCCCCAGGACGATCCTGCTTCCGACTGAATTGGGCCACCCAAAATCCTGCAGGAAGGGTGGARTACCCCTGGCCTGGGATAAGTTTGGCCAGACTGAGTTTACCTCTCGATAAAAAGCAGGAATTGTCTTCCCTCACCAGCCACCCTCTGAGAGCCCACTGTGCAAAGACAGGAGCGTTTCTACAGCGGATGCTGCAGGCGAAAGGAGAGTGGGGTACACAGTCCATGAGAGAAAGGAGGGAAGAGGGTCAGAGTTAGGGAACGCTAACAAAAGCAATAGCATTTCTGGGGAAAATGGGGATCATTTGTGCAAGCAAGACTTTGGGAGGGTCCGTGGGATCCAAGTGTTAACTTGATGTTAAAACAGCTAGTGCACATCCCATCTGGGGTGCAGGAGCTGTGTGTCCCCAGAGTAGCGTACGCTGGCAGGGAGTGGTGTCCACCCACTCCTGGCAAGCACCACGTCACACAGTCTCATCCATAAACTTGGCAGCTTCCGTCCCAAAAGTCATTAACAGACTTTTTCTTTGGCTTTTGCCCCTGGTCCTCCACCCGGAGTGAAAGAAGATGTAACCCCCTGCCATGAGGGTCTTGAAGTTGAGAAATGCAAAAGGCAGAAGTCATGCAAAAGCAGGTAAAAGAGAAATAACCAGTCTTGATGTCACCCTCCAGGGTGGACCGGGAGGAGAGGACACATCTCTTTCCTCCCTCATTCTCCTCAGAGCAGATACTCCCATTGAACTCCAGGGTCCACAACAGGCTCATGAGTCCAGAGGTGCAAATGGAAGTGGGAATCGCTGGGAATGGCTGCACCGAGCCATGCCCATGCCACAACACTTAACTTCTGCAGGACAGATACTTAGTCCTTCCTCTAGCTTTCATCTTCCTTCATGGTTCCTGCAGGGTGAGGTTCCCCACTCACCCCTCTCAAGAAGTGCTTGTGYCCAGACCTAATTGAAATGCTCCTGCCCTGTTTTGAAAGAGACTGGTTTTCTCTGATGACATCATGCCATAACTCTTTGGAAAAAATAACACAAACAGGTACGATATGCCCAGACAGTCCTGTTATCCCTGTGACCAGTGAGTCGATATTTGCTTTGGTGTTTTTTTCCTAAGAGGAAGTAAGATTGATGGGAGAAATGGGCRTGCCAGTGATGTAATCCAGTTTGCATGCAAAGCCCATCTTCTTGCTCTGATCGTGGCGAGGATGTGAGCACACACACAATTTGTCCAGCAGCTYGTTAAAGCAGCCCCCTCCCCTTGTCTCTCCCACTATTCCCTGCTGCAGCTTGACAGCCTGCCGCTGGCCCAATACAACTTTGAGGWTGTCATATCCCCACTTAGAGCTGATTTCCTGCAGAAAATCGGGTTAGTTGAGGCTGGATTTCTCTTRACTTGGATCATTTTGTTTCGCTGGTCTGCCATGAGGATCCTACCATGGAAAGAGACACGTGCTGGAGAGGTGACCTGCAAAGAAGGGGTGACCAACAGCAGAAAAGAAGAGGGAGACCTCCTAAACCTCCTTTGCTTTCAGCTCAAATATTGATGAGATTATAGCCAAAGGCAATATCCTTGCAYGATATTCAGTGCTAGCCAGCCATCAACCCCAGAAGKCTCRCTCTCAGTTCTCYCTCCAGRCTATGCTGTAAGTGTTTTTCTGGCTGTCCTTAGCTCTCTAGTGCCTTCCACCCTTGCTGCTTTGCTGTTCTTGGCTTTGTCTKCACTCCTGCACTAAAACACCCACTCAGCCTCTGTGGTTGCATTCAGTCCCCAGCAAAACCACCCTTCCTTGACCTCTCCATGGAGCTTTTCTTCTGGCTGCTGTTATTCGAGGACTTTGTTTTGGAGGGTGGGTCCTTTTACCTTCTCTCTCTTGTACCACAAAGGAGCATAACTGCTTCATATATGGTCTCTGAAGATTATTACCTGTCCTAGTTTGAACCCACAGAGGAAGCCTACAAACTCAATGCCTACAAAGTTGTCAGCTGTCATTCTCCTTCATATGGATAGCATCTGCATGAATATGCTTCTTCTCTTACGCACATCAAAGGGTAAAAGGTTTGGAACGACTGTAGGGATCTTACAGCAAGAGATTCAGAGATGCTGTCAGAGGTTTCTGCAATTGTTTGTCATCTGTTTAAACATAAAACCAGCTGCCAGATTGGTTCTCTCCACTGAAGTGTGGTCAATTTTCCTTAATGAACCTACAAGAAGATGGAAAAGCTCATTTTGGCAGCTGATGGTGTTGTCTTTCCCTGTCAATATCTTGTGAAGCCATGCACAGCCCTGGCACATAGCAAGACAGCAGTGAGCTGTCTGGCCCATCTGCCCAGCCCTGCCCTCTGCTGAATCTCACCTGTCCCTCCAGGTGCCTTCCTGGAAATGGGAAGCAGAGCTGGAGCAAGGGCAGGAGGAGACCATCTCTCACACACACACCTCTCTTCTGAGGAAGGCACTAGATGGATACAGACCTAGGACCTGCTGGCTGCTCCTTGGGTCATAGGGGCAGAGGAACTGGGGGTTGAGGGCAAACTGGAAGGATCCTGGGGAGGGGCTTGGGCGAAGCATGGGTGGAAGATGTTGGGGAGAGATCTGGGATCTACAGATTTCCATCTGAATCTTGGAGCTCTGCCACAGGTCACAAGGACCTCATATTTTAGCACAAGACAGTGTAACGTTGGTTGCCGCAGGTTTGGTCATGGCCACAATGAGCAACACAGTAAGAGTCCCAGACTCCAAGCAGGACTCTCCTGCTGTGTGTCATGTGAGCCTCTCTTTGCACAGCTGCGCCCTGCGAGAGGGAAGGCAGGGACGAGTCAGGCCATGGTGTTTCTGTCCGTGTGCTCTAGAAGGGGCTTTCCTTGCAGCCAGGGGTTTGTAGCAGAGCAGCGCCCCAAGGGTCATGACGCAAGACAGGCTGCTTGAATGATTTGCACTGGAGGGCATGGAGCTCTGGAGACAGTCTCCAGGGAACCTATCTGCACTAAGCAGCTGGATGAATTGGCTTCCTTTATCTCCGATTTCTTTCTCCAGCAGTTTGTCGGTAAATCAGAGACATGTCAGATGTTATCAGCACCTGCAACTTTTTTGGAAGYGATACAGAAGTACATAGGTGACTTTGAAAGTGCTGAAAAAAGGAAACAAGAGGTTAATAAATCTTCCTCTTAGCAGTATCCGTTCCATTGTCCTTAGCCCATATCTGGCCTTGCAGCTGCACGGAGTTGTGAAACCCACTTATTCCTAAACCGCACTGCAAAATCCTGATTTGAGCTCCCTCCTCTTTCTAAAGAAAGGAGAGGTGGGTATGTCTTAGGAGAAGAGGAATCATTCCAAAGATGAGTTATTACAGGGGAGATCTGACAAGGCTCTTGGTCTTGACCCTCTGTTCCCTGTGCTCAGCACAGCCTGAAACTTCTGTTCGTTGCACTTCATCTTCAGTGGGTGCAAAGCAGCTCAGCTCCAGGGAGGTGAGGTCAGTTCCTCAGAGTGAGGCAAAATTAACATCCTGGGATGCATCTGAGACAGCCGCAAGGGGAAGAGAGGAGATAGGATACTCTGCAGGGCTAGGGCTGATGCGAGGCACCTGTGCATAGGCAGCTACATCCCACCTGGGTCTGACAGYAGCTCCCAGTTGTAGAAATGAAGTTGGAGATATCATATCATATCCCACTTGGCCTACAGCTGCCAGCCTAGCTTGGTACATGCCCCCACAGATCCTGTGTCTTCTCTGACAGCCCTGCATGGGTGGCTGAGATGCCCCAGGGCATTACAGTTGCTCATATATGAGCAGTTGAATTGAGCCACATGGTTTAATGGCATACTTGGATGTCTAGTGCTATGTGTGAGACGTCCCAAGTGTGCAAGAGACCTGGAACTGGGGACCAAGAAGTATATCAAGGGCAACTGCATTGAGTCCAGTGGAGGGCACGGTTAGTGACAYGTGGGTGCTTACTTCAGGGTGAGCTGAATTGCTGTCCACACTCCACCAACAGCAATGACTGTATCTGCATCAAGTATAATTGGAGGTGAGACCCTGAGCACACATGTGGACACTTGTTCTTAGACAGCTGCACTGAGGTATCTGYGTGCTGGACCCAAGTCCTACCCACATTTTCCACCAAAATGAGATTCCCTAGGCTGCTCCACCCCATAATAACATAGTCTTTGAACAACATTATAGTTACTGCCCAAAAAAAGATTTCTCCATGACCCAAACTACCTCTGCACCAGAGGTCTGACCTGCAACTTATGGGGCTGTCCCAGGTCAGGAACACCAAGCAACTGTGCTAGTCCATCTGCTCACGTGAACCTATGGCCCCTTCTGTCATGCCACTTCTGAGATGAGTGCAGGGTTCTTCTCTTCCCCTTGCCCTTAGATTTCCTGCTCGAGACACATGTGGCTGCCCCATCAAACAGTTAAACAYGATTTTCTCTTTCCTTTGCACTTTTCAGCTTGCTGGCCAGAAGCACAGCTTCCACACTGTAAGAGATCTCCTGCCATCTATTAATTAACTCAGTAGCTGATGAGTGTCATCATGCTGAAGGGATTTTTGAGGACAGCATTGAAAATGATCAAAGATTAGGAGAAAGTGATTTATTGATGGAAGATTAAAAGAGTTAAATATGCAAAGCTCAAGTGAATGATGACAAAGGACAATCCAATGGCTGTGAACAGCAATCTGAAGGATATAAACACCCAAAAAGGAGCGGTGGCATTGCTGAAAGTAGCCTGATGTTGGGGGCAGAGGGTCTGTACAGCACAGGGCACGCAAATGACTCTGCCAGTCCTTGGCAGTGAGAATACCRGCCACGTCTGCCCATCTTGGTTGGGTGGGAGAGGCAGGGATGGGGTACTGCAGTGAGAGCGGGAAGGCTTGGGACAAGGGGAATCGCTCTCCTGGAGGTCTGTGGTCAGCAGAGCCCAACACCCTGCTTYGCCAGTCAGGGCGCTTGCAGACTCACACCTCTGCTTTCAGTGAAATAAAGAMTAATTGGCTCTAACGCAGCAGGGAGTAAGCTGTTAGAAGACCAGAAACTCAATTTCTCCTCCCTTTTCCCCGGCATGGGCTCCTCAAACACTCCCATTGCTTGGTGCCCAGTACCGCTGCATCTTCTAGACACCAGGGAGGTAAAGACCCACTCGGTCCTTGCAGACTTATCCTGGYGCCTGCACTGRCTGTAAAYGGCAGATGCACAGAAAGCAATATCYTTCCTCTGAAGTACCWGATTTTGCTATGATAGACTTGCTTAATCAGAAACTTCTGTTGGTATATGCTGGTTAGATGCTGTCTCTGCAGAGCAAGRTAAATAGGGCACTGGAAATCTCCAGGTTATCCAAATAGGAAAATGCCTTTCACAAGGGATCATTAATAGGTATGACCTGTCCAAAGGAGCTACAGATGGGCTGTGTTTCCTTTGTATTTGCCACGAGAAGGACTTGTTTCCTTCCTTTCCTAGCYGAGWTCACCTCTGTATCTGTGAGGGCTGCAAAATTTTTATGCACTGTTCAGATCATAGTTAAATGATAACCCAGCTAATGAGTTCCTTGGTGTCARCCAACCTAGCTGAGAGGTCRCTGCCAAACTCTTCCAGTGTCTGTRTAATTAAACATCGTGCTATGCTCCTTTGCTCTTCTACCCTGCTTATCTGACCTCACACTTGCATAGAACTGTTATGTTACCCAAAGCTTTCAGAAGACAAAAAAAGTGTTGCAGTCAGTCTAGTTCATAATCATTTTTTCTTTAAAAAGTTTGTACCTTTTAAACCAGTGCTAATTATAGTCTTCATAAGGGCAGCATTTTATCAATACAGACAATTGGGACTGGAAGACCAATTAAAGTCAGGAAGAGGAGAACTATGGCTGTAACGGAGCACCTGATTTTCTTCAGAATTATGACATCAACTTAATTGCAACTTTCCAATCCATTTTCCCCCCAATTAATCTAAAGTGCTGTATTCTTCGGAGAATTTCAGAGCCGTGATAAAGCAAGTCAACGACCTGTTTTCTGACCCTCTGCTAAGCTGCTAATGACTTCTTTGGAGGGTTTCATCTCTGTTTTAACTAATGATGGACACAGTCAAAACCTGGCTGTAAGCTGTAAGCAAAGTTGTGCTCTGCCTTTTGCAGCAGGGCCATCCGTTTTGGCTTTGGATGCAGAAAAAAAGAGTGTCTGGAATGACTGAAAATGGAGATGTCAGCTGTGAAAATGTGAGTCAATAGTGCAATGGATGCTGGCAAAAGTACCCAGCTGGACAGACGGCCCCTCTCCCTCTRATCCACATCAGGACTTTTCTGTGTGGCTCTCTTTAATCCACTGGATTGGAGCAGGGCGGCCATATTTCCAACAAGGAAAAGGTCTTTCTGGCCCAATATCCCGTTTCTAAAGAGCATGGAGCGGTGCTGCCCCAAATACTTCCACAGGCAGGGGTGTTTGTACTCAAAGAGGCTGGAGACCATCTCTCCCTCCACTGCCTGTGGCTTCACCCTCCCATGCGATGGTCCCATACTGCATTGGCTTCTCCCGTTCAGCTGACCTGGGTATTCCCTGCCCTCATTCTTTTGCCTCTCGACCCTCCTCTGACTTTCCCTGAAGAGACAGATCCCAYCTCCTCCTCCTCCTCCTCCTCCGCGGGGGATTTCCAACACTTGTCACTTAGAACATCTGTACTTACCAAAAACCCTCTTGAGAAGGATCCTCAGGGCAGCAGGGTGGGGACATATGTAGGTCTGCAATTGAAACAAGGCTGAAAAATCCAATTCCTTCAGGTTTAGTGAGTGCTCGCGCACGCGGACGGAAGAGTAGCTTTCTGCACCAATCTCTCAGGAAAGCAACCCACAGTTATCCACGCTGCTTAATTGCTAGCTCTCTTCCAGCAGTGCTTAGTCTGCGCCAGGCAGCACTTCCCCAAATAATGCCTGGGCACGGAGCAGGGTGGCACAGACTGTTCCCAAGAGGCAAAGCGGATGAACCCCTCTAATTTGGGGGAGGAGAGAGTTTAGCTGCGTGGGCACAACCATGCCCTGCTACCTGCCCTCGGGGCCAGAGAGCATCTCGCTGAGTTTAGCGCGTGAGACGCAGCTGGAGAGACTCCCTGCTCCCTTCTCCAGGCGCCTGATCCGCTCATAGACTCAGTGATTTTCCCAAAGCCACAAAGAACCATTACGAYCGTCAGCGTGTGACCTGCTGCTTAACGCAGGTCGTAAGGAGAGCGACTGTGGTGTTTTTAAAGTGCTGTGTAATTCTTCAGGCGATGGGAAATCTCCACATCTTTCAGTAATCTGTTCTAATGGCTAATTACTCCCAACGTTAAAAATGCGTACCTTATTTGCGGTTTGAATACCGCTGGCTTTAACTTGCAGTGTCTGGCCCTTGTTATCTGTTAGACAGTAGCTGCGTGGATGTAAGCCTCCCTTAGTATCAGRCACCCTCTGTCTTTGCTGGCAAGCRCAGACAGTAATTTAATAGCCTCTTAACCTGTGTATAATAATCTCCTTAGCCAGAACTCCTTTCATCTCTTGCTGCAACGCATGATTCTCCAGCTCCTGAATCGTTCTTATAACTCTTCCCTGCAGCCTCCCCTATTTATTTCAGCACCCTTTTAATGTGTGAACATCAGGAACAGATCCATTATTTCAGACTGACTTTCCAGAGAGTGCAGCTACAGCTAATAGCATCTCCCTGCCCCTGCACGGGTTTCTCCTCATAATACATCCTAGAGCTGCGCCACCCCAAAATGCAYGGTGCTCAGCTGGTGGCTCGTGGGCTGTTTTTAGCTCATCCGGACAAGGCAGAGCACGCTGCTGCTTGACAGTCCCCTTTCTTGGGATTTCTTGCACTTTCTCGTACACAAATATAGAGGATTTCCCTCTGCATGTACGTGGCAAGGCACCTGACCACTGAACATCTGGGAAGCACCATGCTTATGACAGATGGACAGTAACCTGAGCACGGTGGGGAAGCACCAGCCCTCCTATGYGATGCCTGCTGTCTTGCATATGCCAGCACATTCGCAGCTGCAGAGTTTTGCCCTGCAAGGAGGCATATGGCTTGYCTGGCTTGGACCAAGAGGCACCTGTGTCCCGAACAGATGGCACCACCCCRGGAGCTAGCTCTGGACACCAGATCTGTCTCTCTTCCATGCTTGGGTGTTTAGGGATGCAAACCCTTTTGGCTATTTGGGATGTGCGAGACCAGAATATGTACTTGATGAGTAGAAACCAGGACTGGGAGAGGCCAGCTAGACACCTGCTCTCCCAAGGGAGGGACAGTGCTGCCAAACCTGGCTGACCTCTGGCTAACCAGTCCTTAAAAACCTCCAGCAACAGAGACTCCCTCCCTCCATGAGCACTCAGCTCTGGGACAACACTCTCCTTATCGCCAGAAAGACTATCCTAGCCTTATTCTCCCTGGCTGTAATTTCAGTCCTTGACTTCTCATCCCGTCCCTGGAAGAGCAGTTTATACCCTCCTTCTCTGCAATGACCTTTTACATAATTGAAGACAGCCAGCTATTGTGTCTCCTCACAGCCTTCCTTCCTTCAGATTAATTGACACCAATTCCTTCCCAACAGCTCATGTTTTCTGGGCCTCTGATTATTCTCCCTTGCTCGACTCTTCAAGTTGTCCTTGAAGTGAGATGCTGAAACCAGACACAGCGGCCCAGCTATGGGCTGTAAATGAAGAAAAGGCAAAGTGTCGCTTCTGTTGTCAGCTCTTCACTCCTCCGTGGCGTGTGCATGCCTGAGCAGGGCAAACGAAGCCCGATGGATATGGTGGTGCGGTATTTCTCCTGCACGGGCATGACCAAGTTGCTGCCAAGCTGTACATGCAATCGGACGATGATTCTGGGCACGGCACTATATGAGTTTCCAGCAAGGCTTCATGCTTCAAGATCATGGAGATAAATGGGCTGTGATTCTCCAGGACCAGCTTCATTCACGGAGCCATGGTGASAGTGCTGAAATTACTGGGGACATTGCTGTCACAGAAAGGAATACTGAGGATGTATGACAACAGGAAGGCAATTAAGATGCTCCTGGGCTATCCAAAAGTGTGATGTGTAATTCATCTGTGCCAGGAGCCCTCTCATCTATCAAAGCTTAAAGAGAATCAGACATAACTGACCTGGAGGAGAGAAACATTAGGGAGAAGCAATTGGTGGTTGTACAAATGAAACAGGTCAGACTCAATTCTCTGTTCGCAAAAGCAACCGTTAGAAATCACTGAACTCAAGTGTTTTTGGTGATGATAGAAGGAACTAATGAGWCTGGAAGGTTTATGAGCAATTGACCAGGCTGCTGGAGAAGGGTGGTTATTGGATAGGGTATGCTATTTGTCATGATAACCATGCCATGTATTTGAAGAATTCTAAAGAGAAAAGAAAGCTATTTACAGACYGCACCAAATTTTAAAGTCTTTGGTCTGTTTTTGCTCAAGACRAAGATTTCTAAGTGTCAAAACTTGCATACAAGCTAAGCTTCTTGGGGCTCATTTGCAATATATTAAAAGCCCCGGTATCCTCCAGTGTGAAGGAGCCATCTCAGCAGTGTTTGAGTGCTGCTTTCCTCCATAAAGTGCCTTCACATTTGTAATGGGTTTGTTTCTACATCAAGATGATTTCATCGGACCCAGACAGTTCAGTGCGAGTGACTGAGCTTTGCAATCTGCCTAGCAGAGGCTGTGGGACACRCTTAGGGTGAATAGCATAGAAAGGGACTAGAACACCCATTTCCCAGTTATATGGCTTCTACAGCTCCAGCCTGAAGATTTTGACTGCAGCTGAAGCTGTTTATGCCTTTATTTCTGGAAATCCCCAATGTAATAGCTGTCATGTCAGCCAGAACATGGACCAGTGCCCATACACATATTCCCCCTACAAACAGATCTTTTGGGACCTCTTTTGCACCAAGATTTCTCCTTCTCTCTTTCTGTTAATCCAGAACACAGATATCATTTGMATTCAAAGAAGAGACTTGCTCAGAGTTTGCTGGAGACATGACAGAGGAAAGAAGCCAGGAAGAGAATGAAACAAGGTGGAAATGCTGGCCAAGGAAGCAGAGGGAATATTTTTATTCTTGTAGTGTCACGAAGCCTCTGACTACTTCCACCTGSATGCAACCAGCTTGGTCTTAAGGTTTTCTTACAAGGACTAAAAGGTCACTTGAGGTAGAAAAATCTGCACAGGATGGTTAGTCACACTGGCCTATGTACTCTCCTAACTTTGCCATCCCTGTTTTCACCCATCCACTCACGAGCACCAGATCCAGGCTCCTAATCTGTGTGATTCACTTGGAAATAATAAAAAAAAGATGACGGAGAAGAAAAAGGTAAAGTCTCAGGAGAGTGCACATCTCCTATGGCAACCTGCAGACATGCTGAGAACAATCTGGCAGGCACAGCTCTGATTTTAAGTGGCGGAAAAAGCAAGGCAYGAACATTTCCTGGCATGTGGCAGACCCTGGGGAGCTGAGGCATGAAGCAGGGGACAGGTATGCATTGCATGGGCCCAGACCAGCGAACCAGCTCCTCAAGGCTGAAGAAGTCCTTGTAACTAGCTACGGTCATTCACATTTCATTTGCTAAGACCCAAGTCGAGGTAGAGGCAGGAGGTTTCCTTCTCAGTGAACAACAGCTGTGCAGGGGGAAGGGGGAAGAGGATGGGGCCAGACTCTTTTCAGTGGTGCCCAGCRACAGSAYRAGAGGCAACGGGCACAAACTGAAACACAGGAAGGTCCATCTGAACATGAGGAAAAACTTCTTCACTGTGAGGGTGACAGAGCACTGGAGCAGGTTGCCCMGAGAGGTTGTGGAGTCTCCTTCTCTGGAGATATTCAAAACCCTCCTGGACGCGATGCTGTGCAACGTGCTCTAGGTGACCCTGSTTGAGCAGGGGAGTTGGACTAGATGATCTCCAGAGGTCCCTTCCAACCTCAACCACTCTGTGATTCTGTGATTTTTTTTCTGGGGACTGAGGTTCAAGTAAAACGCTTGACCTTTGCTGACACTTCTCCAGAATTTTGGTGCAGCCTATTGAAATTCTCACAGCGGTTTCTGCTTTTCTTAAAGTTGGATGCAAAAATGCCTTCGGACAATTTTCTGATTTCACATCTGTTCAAAGANNNGTGACCCTGCTTGAGCAGGGGGGTTGGACTAGATGATCTCCAGAGGTCCCTTCCAACCTCAACCACTGTGTGATTCTGTGATTTTTTTCTGGGGACTGAGGCTCAAGTAAAACGCTTGACCTTTGCTGACGCTTCTCCAGAATTTTGGTGCAGCCTATTGAAATTCTCACAGCTGTTTCTGCTTTTCTTAAAGTTGGACGCAAAAATGCCTTCGGACAATTTTCTGATTTCACATCTGTTCAAAGATTATTCAAAACCAGCAAGAAAAAGAGCCTGTGCCTTCCSCTAGGTAACCTGAGGCAGTGGGAAGGACACCCCTGTGATCACAGCACTGCAGGTGTGTAGAGCTGGGGGGACCTCGGGAGATCGCCTGGCCCAAAATTTGCACTGAAGTATGGTGGAGCATGGTGGGACTTGACCCTCTTCACTTCCCTGGCCATGTTTGGGTCTCTCTGATGCCTCTGCTCATGGTATCGCCTTGCTTTGCCCCGCAGCTGCATGCTGGCAAAGCACATCAGGCTTTGACATAAGTGAATAACGTTCAATTCCAGGGAGGGAATGACACAGATTTCYTTCCAAAAAAGGAGTCTTTCGCCATTTATCCTGATCTTTTTCTCGTCATTCTTGTCATTCTTTTTCTTGCCTTTGCCCTGGGGGCTGCTGGTTTGGATTTCCCCATCCATCCATCCATCTCTCTCAGCTGCTAGGAACATCCCTGGTAGACATCTTACAGCAGGAGAGCCAGTTCCCGTCTCAGCAGGGTCCCAACGGGGCCTGGCGTTGCCGCTAATGGAGCTGCTCTTCCTCTGAGCAGGAGCTGGGCTTTGCCTGGACAACCRGAGGTGCTGGCTGAGATAGCAGGAGGTTGCCTCCACTTGGCCATGGATAGTGTCCTTCAGGCCAGGACTGCAGGACTAGGAGACACAAGCAAGGTTGATGCAGGGTGCCCTGAACAGCAGGCTCCTGGCTTTCTGGAGCATGGGCATCTTCCTCTTTTCTCTTGGGTTTTAACCAGGAGCTTTTCCTGCCAACAGTGATGCAAATTCTGATGAAAAGTTTTCCTCTGGGTTTATCTTCCAACAGAAAAGCAGTTTCCTAACTGGTTTTAATTCTCCTTGACRTGCTGCCTTCATCTTTGGTGCTTTATGGTGTTAAATAGCTGCCATGTTTCACTGCAGGAGAGYACAAATCCCTTTATTTCTGCCCAAAAGGGCAGAAATAAACACAGATGGAGATGCAGTGAATGTCACTCATTCCTCTTCTGCTGCCTCCTTATCTCTGGTACTTGGATAAGATTTCTCTTGTGTCTTTCTCCTTCTAGACCTTGCATTTTTTTGTTTCCATCATCTTCCTACCCGCTTTGCTTCCTTTCCTGGGTTTCCGGAGTCACTACCTTTCATGTACAAAACCAGCAGCTCTCTTTAATCAAAAACAGCAATTTAAAAACTCTGAATTGTGTCATTCATGTCATGATTCTCCCCAGGCTTCAGGATTTTGAATTTACTTATTCTTTCAGTGTTTGWAGAAGTCTGAGGGGATTTAAGCACAGAGAATGGGACAGCAGAGAGAAAGCACCCCAAAGAGTGGCATCCACCATCTACAGCAGGCCCAAGTTGTCCTCTCTGGGGATTCACCAGCTGAGAGCTTTGCACAGTGCTTTTGCAAGCTGACAGATACCTGACAGTTAGCAGCTTGCAGGAAAGTTTTCCCTGCCATCCCCACGGTAAATGAGGACATTCAAAGCAAAAAGAAGGTTGACTTTCCTGGGAGTTTTCACATYCCCATTTTATTACAGAAAAAATTARGGTTATAGAAGCCATAAAGAGAAGAGGTTGTTTGACACAAGGTTGGAAACCAGCTCATACAGCCATGCCAAAGCTGTCTTGGCAGAGTCAGACTRTCTTTAACATTCCCTGTTCTCTCTATGTGCACTCTACCCTCCTCTTCCTCCTCTCCAGGCAACAATGACAAGGCATAAATAAATGTGCCAAGAAATCCTCCCTTTTCCAAATTGGATGTGGGAACACGGCCCAGTGGGAGAGGAGGCCATGCACATGTCCTACATGCTGGGAAACGCCTTTGGGTCAGCAGGTCAACTTCTCCACTAGGTCCTTATGGCCAAGAGGGAGAAGGCAGCTATCCGGGGTGTGAGTCATCATTGTAGACTCCTGCTTTAAAGTGATGCTAATCCCAACCTAGGAATGCCTATTCCCTTTCCTTGACTGTAGATTGGCCCAAGGAGATTGGCACCAGCAGTGAGGTTCCATGCTGTATTTAGTCAAATGAGTGTCCCTGCAATGCTGTGGCCATACTGTCCTCCATATGCAGCTGATGATTTTATTTTGTCCAAAAGACCCAGTTTTGCTTGATTCAGAGGGAGACTGTAGCATGCTTGGGAAGGAGGAAATTCCCAAAGGAGCTTATGCTGTGTCCTAGGAGCCTACGACACATACACTGCTTTCATGGTGCAACAGTACCATCTCTTTTTAGAGAAATCAGATTTCCTTGATCTAGCTTCTTCCCTTTCATGGAAGGAAAATTTGGAAGTGAAATATGCTATCTCAAAACGAACCCCCCTGCAGCTCTCTCTACTTTAGCAGGTAGCCAGGGCTGGGGCATGAGCTCCAGGGTTTGCACATTATCTTCTAGATAGCTTCATCATTAGCTGATTCCTGACATGGTTTTGTGTTGTTTCCAGACCGTGCCTGAGTGCGGTTTGGGGGACAGCAGAGGTCAGAGGCCTTAGCCAGAAGAGCAGTTTGGATGCAGCCTGTCAACTGGGAAGAGGTGAGAGTCCAGCCGGGCAGGCACAGGCCAGTTTGTGCCACCCAGCCTCCTTTTATTTACTAGTAGAGACATAGCCTTTAGCAGTGAGTAAATGCAGTTGCACAGGGGTTTACTGGAGATTAAATGGTTCACTGTGCAATTTAGTTCAGACAACCGTTCCTGAGCATCAGAGTGTGTTGCAGTGAAACAGAGCTGCAGAGAGATTGTAAATTCCTGGGCYGAGAGGCAGAGAGCTGCGGTCTGGTTTCTGACACTGCTTTAGGGTTGCAACTACCAGGCGTGTGCCTTTATCCCTCAGAGCCTCARGTTCCCCTGCATAAGTGACACTAATTGATCCAGTTGCCTAACAGAGGTGTTTGAGATGCCCTTGGGCATCCTGCCTGGCCTCCAGCTGCCATCCTTCAAGGGCAGAGGCTTCTCACAGGTCCTGTATCCCAGCTGCTCACCCTCTGCAGGTGGTTTGGGTACCCCAGGGCATCTCACATGGCGAGAGACACCAGGGAGCAGAACTGATCTCTAGAGCAAGGCACCTAGACACAGCTCTGGGCATCCCAGGGTGGGAGCTTTCCTCCAATGCCATGCCACCAGGAAAGGGAAGGTGGGTAAGAGGCAAATGTCCGGAAGAGGGTATGAAAACCACGCAGAACATCCCCTATCGATTTTAGATGACAAGGTGGAATTTGCTTTGGGTCTGCTCCCAGCTTTCAGTGTTATGAGCCTGGAGAAGTTTTCCAGCAGGAATGCTTATGCGCTCCAGTACTTGTACAAAGGAAATCTCAGATTCTCACTCCATCCTCACTTCCCACAGGAGTGTCAGACTTACTCTCATGCAGTCATTGTAAAAAAAGAGCATGTGTTCCTGTCCCAGCACAGCTCCTGCTTCAAAAGCAAATAACAGGCAAAACACTGCTCTCTCAGGATGCATTTCATGGCACGGAAAATCAGTCCCTGCCTAGGGAGACAAGCTGGGCTTGCTGCAACAAGGTCTTCAGCTACAGGCCAGAGGATTCACTCTTGGGCCAGGCTGCCTCACAAGTCACATAWGCTTTTCATGCACACACATGCACAAACCACAGCATTGAGGAGGACTGTGCAGCCACACAGCATTTCAGCGATTCCTTGCCCTTAGGGTCAGGGCTGGATATAGCTAAAATTTTGGGAAGGGGGAAAATGCAAGGACTGCTGTGTTATATGATGGAAAAGGTTATTGCCCCTTTCACAGGAAGCGCACACACTTTTATACTATCCTGCACAAATTTGCCCTTTCTCAGGGGCTGGATTTGGCACGCTGACATTTTTATTTGCACTTCGTGCCTCCAGACCAGAAAGAATAAAACAGTCATCAAGAAATGCCAAGAGAGGAGAGAAAACAAACTCATGGCAGGATGACAGCTTTTTGGGCACGAGCTGCCCCCAGCAAAGGTYGAGGATGGATTTCTGCAGCCCTGTCTGCTTGCACCCACTGCACCAAGGCAGCAACGGGAGGGCTGGACTAGATGATCTCCAAAGGCCCCTTCCAACCTCAGCCATTCTGTGACTCTGGGATCTGAGCTTCCTTCCTAGAAGATGAGCCTGGGAACCTCAATTCCTGCAGAAATGATGCTTTCACACTCCCTGATAGACGAGCTCCTCATCTTCTCTCTTGGTGGTGAGTTTCTGGATGCTGTGRGATAATGGTTTGTGATCCTCCCTGCCGTGGGGTAAACAGTGAATACAAAGGGTGATTTGCGGCCTGATGCCCATGCTGGTGAGGGGTGAGACAACACCCAGGGCGAGGCGGAGGTCTCACCACTTGACATTGCTCTACCCAAAATGACACCTGGGGCRAGGYGGGAGTCTTGCAGCCTGGTGTTGTTGATAGGGGCAAAAGGAAAAAAAGGCCAGCAGCCRTTGACACCCWCYGCTGAGCTCAACAAGGACCAAACATCCCACAGTGTTTGACTCAGCCCCACCTCGCCAAGAGTATAAATTCAGTGCATAAATGATCCTCSATTTCGAGGACGAGAACACCAACCTTCGGACAGGTTGACGGGCCTGGACCTCTCTCCTCCCCAAAACAGGGACGCCTTTTGGTAAGGTTTGCACCTCCGACAACGTCRGACATTACCCCAGGAAAAATACTATTGTTGAAAGCACTTAATTATCAGTTTGAGCTCAGAAAAAGTAGAATTTGTTGCAGTAAGYGCATTTATCACYRGCAATCCTGAACCTGTTGATCTGTCGCTTTAATAAATTGTCTATTTTGATCAACTTTGCGAACCTGACTCAGTGAAAGTCCTTTTGAGGAGGGCTCTGGCAGGCAAACGTTGATTACCAAATTATTGTTCAACTTTGTGAACCTGATCCAGTGAAAGTCCTTTTGAGGAGGGCTCTGGCAGGCAAAGTTGATTACCAAAGTACTGTTCAACTTTGTGAAACTGACTCAGTGAAAGCCCTTTTGAGGAGGGCTCTGGCAGGCAAATGTTGACTCAATTGTGAACCTGACTCAGTGAAAGCCCTTTTAGGAGGGCTCTGGCAGACAAAGTTGATTACCCCTTGTCCTCCCTTCACACGACAGTAACAGATGCCCATCGTTGCAACTGGAGCATTAGAAGAGGTCAGTAAAGCAGTCRAGAGCAAGAGGGTCTTTCTAGTTATGTTCTATCAGTTCCATTAAGGTTACAACAAGGTATATTKGCACCCAGAAGCTCCTGCAGAGTTTATCACTTGCAAGGAGGTATATGTGATACCCTCCAGGAGCTGGGGAAAACCTGGCAGGCCCCTGCTTTCACACAGACCAAACACAGTGGACTAAAGAGGCAGGTGGGCTTATCARCCAGGTGAGCTTGGGACACCCAGGCTGAAGGATATGTTTGGATGAGGAAGATTGAGTTTTCAGAAAGCCTGGATGGTCTGGCACCTGCAAGACTGAAGAAGAAATACTATCTCTATTTTTATATAGGAGGCTCTGGAGCCTCCAAGGGTGAAGTGACTTACTYGCTGACAAGGAGACAGTGATGAAGCTAGGGACAGACTCCCAGTCCTGCCCCTTACCCCTCAATCCCTCCAACCCTCAAAAGACATCTTCCTTTGCCCCTGACCTATTTATTGTTATGAGCCAGGATGGCATGCCTGCAGAGCTGTTATCACCACTTCCCTGAGAAGTTAATTACTCCTGATTATCTGTAAAACAACCTGGATGATGCTAATATTATCCCTACTCCTTTCCTGCCTTCTCTGCTGAGCCCTTCTCCTGCAAACCACCTGCATGCTCTGCTCTCACAGCTGTCTTGGTTTATTATAGCCGACTCACTTGATAGCTGTTGCAGGTTAATGATGATTTGTACATGACTTCTAGAGAGAGAGGGAAGCAGCTGGCAGTATTCAGCTCTTCCAGGTAGAACCCTAGGTCTTCTTGCAGGTGAGTGCTGGAAGGGAGTAGGGAAACTGTAAGTAAAGCTCTGAGATTCTTTTCTCAAGGAATTTCTGGATGTTTCATAATCTGATCACTTAAAGCTGCCTGGGCAAAATATAGCACAGAGGAAATATTGACCTATCTATGAACACCCAATGAGATTTGGGCCATCTCACTGCTGGCATCCAGGCTCAGTGGGCCCCTTTCCTTTGCAAATGGGGAGGTGCAGAGAGCTCCCAAGGGCAGCCTATCCTACCTCAGGATAACATGTGTGAACCATCCTCTGCTTATCCCACCCTGGGGGTTATAGAGGAAGCCTTGATCCTTAATTCATCAGATACTGAACATGCAGCCAGGTACATCAGTGGCACTGGCTGAGGCACTTGCCTGCACATGAACTCTTTCCATTGGGCTTTCCCTTCTTGCTGTATAAATGCTATATATACATGTTAGCCTGGAGGGGTTGGAAAGGGTTATTTTCACTTGTATGATTTATAGTCATGGGAAATTACTTGTCTGAATCTCCTCTGGAGCAAGGATGATATAAGAAAGGAGCAATGAAGCCATGAGCTGGGGGAATTTTTGCTGTTTGAATGTTGCATTTTGATTGTGTCTGAATAATCTCACTCTTGAAGGCTGAARCAATTGAGAAGAGCAAGCAGCAATCCTTGTTTTGTGATATGGATGATGACGGGTGGACCGGGGTCTGGTGCAGGGTGGTAAGACCCATGGCTCTTGCAGGTCTGTAGCAGACTCCTCCCACCAGTCCATGCTATGAGGTGAATAGCCTCAAAAGTCCCAGCCCAGATGGTCTCGGGGGTGAAGGGACACCAGAGTGATTAGCAGAGAAGTGGCAGCCCCTCACTGCTCCTGGCCATGGAACTACCCTGTCTCAGGGATTTTTTTTTTTAATTAACTTTTAACCAAACTCACAACATTAAGCCTATGCTTAGTCCTGAGAGCTGTGAGTAAATGATAGATAGAGAAGTCTTCTGTAGACCTGCCTGGGTTTCACTTAACTTGCYTCTTCTGTCATCTGCCTAACATTTTAATCATGGTCTCAACTGATCAAACAGCATTGCTGCCTACTTAATCTAGCAGAAGTAAAGAGATATTTTTGCCCTGGCCTTAAAGGCTCTGACTGTGGCCATGCTAACGTTACGTGCAGGTGTGTTCAGGCTGCACAAGTCATGCTGATTTCAAGCAACTGCTCTTCACAGAGATCTGCAAGCCAAGTGCAGAGCATTCAAGTCTTTCCTCTGCTCACAGAGCCCCCTGAGCCATGATGAGCCAATTTCACTCTGGGAAGCCCCAAGATCAAATTCTGAGTCTCTGAAGAGTCTGTAACATAGCTGAAAGCTCACGCAGCTCAGGGGATTTGCACTTACCTTTGTCTTCAGTGAGTTTGATTTCTGTAGTGCCTAACCAAGGATCTCAGCTTTTGGCCAGTGAAGCTCACCAAGGAGTGGTGGACRCTCACTGGATTTTCCAGCGTCCCTCAGGAGCTCTGAGCATGTTGTATCCCTCATCTGASAGCTCCTGGGTTCTCTGGTTATGCTGTTTGTTGACTGAGGGTGATGCTGAATAGCTCAAGAGGAAAAATCCCTCCTCCCAAGYGCTGGAGCCGCTAAAGATCCTTTTGCTCATGTTGTTGGGATGCCAGATGACAAGTCACCAGCTGGCACTGTGAAGTGGAGCATTYTGCATGGAGAGTTGGACCGGCTTTGAAGGGCCTGTTAAGTGACTCTGATGCAGAGATATGTATGAATGCTTCGCTTGGTCTGGAGGGCAAGGTCACCCTGCCAAGCCTTTGCAGGGCTGAGCCCATCAGTTGGCTCAGAGCAGGGCAGGGTGTAGGTCCTACGCATATGCTGCTTCTGTTCCAGAGTAGCCCAAGGAGGTGCCTTCTCTGCACACATCCAAGTGATCCTAAGCCCTTCTGGCTACCTCAATGTGTGGATTCAGAGACAATAATGCAATCAGCTTGCTCAGGGGTGCACRGAGGTCATGCACTGATCAGCACTGCTCCTTACTGCAAGTATTTCATTGTGTGCAAATGCAGAGCTCAGCATGGCTGAGGAGCCCAGAGAAGTCACAGCATCATTTCTCCTACTCTTAACTCTCCCCTCAGCCTCRCACAGTGGTGTTCTCCAAAGCTGGAGTGGGTCTGAAGACTCATACTTGTGGGTTTTGGTGAGGGAGGAGGGTGTCTTTGGGTCRTGCACGCACATAAACTGTGTTGTGTCTGTGTATATGCTCCACTGAGTTTTCGTTCCAACTCATCTGCTTGCTCCCTTTGTACCCTGGCACCTCTGCAACTTCCTCCCATCCATCTCCATGGCCACTGAACAAAGGGTTCCTTGGTACGCTGCGCCATGTTGTATTCCTTATCTGAGCTCCTCTTACTTCGTGCCTGGGATTTCCCTGAAGGTTCCCATTTCTCCTTGGTTTGATTTATACAGCCGCATTAGATAAATGGTGCTTGCGCAATCCATCTTTGTTATGACAGCCATGCCGCAGGTACAGTGCATTCATTTCACTCCCCACTGACCGCTCCAGTCTGTGCAGGAGTGTGCTCAAATGAAAATCAAAGTGGGAGAACTGCAATTAATCTCTACAGGTGATTGGGGAATATCAAGGAGTAGCATGGGAACATGAACGATGTAGGCACACTGGCAATGAGTTGTCATTCCTGTAACTAATAAAAATTGGGGCTTATGGAGTGGATGGAGAAATTGAGGAGTCAAGGAGTTCACTCCAAAGATTTTTTAGATGAAGTTGCCTGTGTGTGAGGAACAAAACCTGCCAGTAGCAGGCAGGCTGCTGCCTCCTGAGGGGGACTGAAGTCCAGTCTCAGGAAAAGGGACCCAAGGGCCAACGGATGATGTGGACCTCTTTTTTTTCAAATGCCAAAACTCTGAAACATTTGGAATTTGAAGGATTGCTTTGCCCTGTGTTTCCAGTGCAAGTTTCAGCCATTCTTGGATGTTCCCCATGCTTTTGGGCTAATGGAGGTGGATGCTGAGGGTGATGTGGTCACCCCAGGGCCTAATGACACTTTCACCCACCTGAGGTGTAGTGGCTAGTCCAGGTGATGCAGGCACGCCAGTGCTTTGATGACTTAAAYTTCTGCCTTGCAGTGTAAGATAGAGCTGAACAGAGCTCTGCCTTGTGTGGACAAGCACGCTTGGCTGGCCAGCAGCAGTAGAGGTTATTAATGTATGGAGTTAAAACCACTTGTACAAAGTGCACTCATGCATACTGCAAGAGCATCCTGGAGCTGCACTAAGATTCTGGATTTAAAAGCCGGGAGAGGTTTTTCTGGGTCTTCTTCCCCAGGTCTGATTCATGCCAGGAGCCCACATGGGACAACTTGCACAGTGTTCGCTGTCCCTGACCGTGAATGGAGCCAGCGCTGCTCCTGGGTGTGATGGATCCCCATTAGATGGAGCCAAGGAGGGTCTTGCACCTTCCCTGCTGCTCTCTGCTCTGTCCTGGATCCCTTCCCACATCACTCGACACTTCATCTGTTTGTTTCACTCTTGCCTTTGCTTTTGTTCAATTCTTTCTCCCTCCCTATTCATTATTAATATACGCATCTTCTGCTCAATTTCTTCCTCCTTATCTGTTAGTTAACTACAGCTAAGCTACCAACTCTGGAAGCTAGGTAGGGACCTCTAGTTCAAAAGGTGCTCTTACAGGAAAGCTGCAGTCGTGCATGGACCAGAAGAAATCGGAGCTCTGAAAACCACCTTCTCCCTCCAGGGCTTGGATCAGCCCCAGCACCTGCTTGTTTTCCAGCACTCCTGACACAGCAGGAACCGAGGGCATTCAAGATTTACTGTGTTTTACAGACATGTGCTCTTTGAGGACTTGGATGTTTACTTGGTATGTGCCAAACTAAACCTTAACAATTCTGCCGCCGCTGTTATCTTTGGAATGAGTTTAATTCCACGGCCAGCAGGGCTATTGTGCTCCTTGGGATAGCTGACATCCTGCATGATCCGGTGGAAAGACGAGCCCGTGCTGGCTGCCAGGATGGGAGTGTATGCGGCGGAGGGGCAGCCTGGTGGTCATTTCACCGCAGGGATGCCGGCTGGTCTCCTGGGAGTGGGATGTGGTCGGAAAGGGAAGTGCTGGGGAACTGCCCCTTTCCTCAGGTTGCCTGGCCCYTGCACATCCTTCTTGCTTTCCAGTCCAGAAATAAGCAGAAGGAGCTGTTTCCCTGTAGGTATCTGAACAATTTTTTTATTCCTTGTTTTGGAAAAAAAACAAACATACACTTTCTTGATGCAGAGAGACAGGGCGGGCACCACATTAACCCTTATGCATCCTCCTCTTTTTGCCTTCTCCTGGAAAAGCTGCTGGCGCTCAGAAACCATCATGGTGTTACCCTGGCCTATCACAGCCTCTTCTCCTGYGGCCTCTGTCAGGCTGCTTGGTTACCCAGCAGCAATGGGAGGCCATTTCCCTATTATTTTATTTTATTTTTATTTTTTAATTGTGAGAAGAGGGGCTCTAGGTGCACCAGGCTCTTGCTTGGGGGCAAGAGCCTTGGGGTCTGCAGCATCCAAACTGGGATGCTCTGGCAGGATGGGGTAGGCAAGAACGTAATTATTTTAGCCTTTAGGACCCCATCTCTGACCTGGACCTGCATCAGGGCTCCAGGCTATCGCCATCCCCTCTCCCAGGCTCTTCTGGGACAGCCGGGTTTTGAGGAAGAGCCACGCAGCTATAACAGCTCTCAGCCCTGACAGCAAACAGATGTGATRTCCCGCAGGAGCCGGCACATTCAGTCCTCCCTGGAGCTGTGCCGGATGGTGGCCTGGGACTGTATTGCCTGCTGGGAGCAGGGAGCCTCAGGACTGGAGCTGCAGCTGTGGCCCTGCGGGAGCACAGCTGGGATGGGAGTGGGCAGATGTTCTAGCAGAGCTGCCGCAGAGTGAAGTTTCTTTGCTGTCCTTGAGCCCGATGGCCCTTGTGCGGCCTGGGACAAAGCAGATGCTTCAGGACAAGAGGGGGGAACACCCTGCGCATCTTAGACACAGCCATGTAGTGTCGTTTGAGTAGCAAAATGTCCCTCTAGACTCTAACGGGAGCTGAAGCAGTTCATGTGAAGGCATGTGTACATCTGCATTTAGGGGATTTAACGTGAAAAGCTGAATCCCATCCCTGCAGCTATGCAGTGGGTGAGGAAAGATGTTTGTGACTTGAAAATTATCATGGGTCTCATTGGTCACTGGCTCGGTTCTCTGCTCCGCACGCAACCAGCACATTTAATGTCTCCAAGCCTCAGTTTCCCCTTCTGTAAAATGAGTATGTGTCACCAGTACCCTAGAGGTAGGTCTAGGGGGAGTAAGAACTAGGTGGTGCAGATGAGAGAGGAAATCAGGTGTGATATAATCAGGAGGATGTTATTGCTTTACCGTATGCTCTCTGCAGCTGATACGGTGCTGTAGTTGCCATAGATTTCTCGCTTTTTCTAGATACTCCTTGCTTCTGCATCCTCTGTTCCCAGAAAACCCGCTACAATTGCTCCCTTGTGGTATGAAGAAATCTGGAGAACTCTTGACTCTGCAGCCGGGATTTCAGGGAATGACACTGGCAAGCCAGGCAGTTAATCACAGCTGCTCTCCAGTTTCCTGGAAGCAGTAAGGCTGTAATTTCCTCCAGGCCTGCCTGTCATTGCCAGCATGTTCCAGGAGCCTTGCGTGCCTGTGACACCTTGTGTGTCTAAGGGTCTTTAGTTCAGACTGAGCATGGGCTTGGGACTTGCTGGTTGCCTGCGAATCCCACCTCAGATCCCGTCAGGAGCCTGCCCGTGTTGCCTCCCTCCATGGAGGAGGACAGACACAAAAGCTGTGCCCTGCTCCTAGTGCAGGAAAYTGGTGCAAAAATACTTGATGCAAGACCTGGAAGGGAAGGTGATATTTACTTTGATCTAAATGGATTTCRGTCTCACTTGCACTCACTCATTCCTAGATTTCACCTGCAGTCTCTTCCACCATGTATGTACAAACTCCCCAGCATGTGTGTCCCAGGTCTGGTCAGGATCATTTACATGCAACGCRAAGGGCAAAGGCTGCAAGCTGCCCATGCCTCCCTGTCTCTCTTGGATTCCTCTTGACTGGTGATGTCAAACTGGGTTTGAGAGATGTCTTTTGTGCCCTTGAAGAGTCAAACAGTTTTTTGTAGGGGGTATCTTTTGCATCAAAATCYTCCTTCCCTGCCAGTCTTCATGAAYCTTRGGTAAAGTTGCTGCCCAATGGCTGCATTTCCTCATTTGGGGGCTTGTTATGGCAACAGTCCATCTCCCCATGGGACAGCAGGATGATGGCAGCTTGTGGCATGTGCTGGCACCTCCTTTCCACCTTCCTGTTACCAGCACTGGTCTGCACTGGGGGGCTGGGTAGGAGCAGGGTTTTCCCCAGTATTCCCCTTTGATCACTGCTGATGGTGCCTCTGTCTCTGTCTCCTGTCCCTATCACCCTGGCTTTAGTGTTTCTGCAGGTCCTTTCACACAGGTGCATTTCCCTTTGCTGTCTGCTCAGATACCCCTCAACGCCTCTGCTATGGACTCCTACAGAARCACTGGCGGGACACGTATGCAAGGCAGCAAAGCCAGCTGGTGTCTCCTGTTGCCCAGCCTGGGACCACTTCTGTGGATGATRCTTAGGATGAAGCCTAGGATGAATCACAAGGATGAACCAGTCTTAGGATGAAGCCTGGGATGAACCACTGAGGATGAAGACAGCAGGTCTTTCTCCATGACCTGCATGTCTGGAGACTCTCTAAAAGCAGCAAGAYGCAACAGATAAGAAGTGTTACTGTTGACTTTCATGACCCTTTCCTCTCCAGCATTTMTCTTCCCTCCTCTAGCTCTCGGAGGGGTCTCCAAAGGCTCTGCCATGGTTATCCTCCTCTCTATACCTCTGCCTACTCCAGCTCTGTAGGTGTAGTTACTGTCTCTGTGCTGTCAAGGTCTTTCCCATTGCATCCTTGTATATGGTCCCCCACCACGGCAGCCTCTGAGCCCACAGGTCACCACCTCCTCCAAATATCTGTTTTCTCCAGGGTTGCCTGATGCAAAATCTACCTGAAAATATTTGCAAATCCACCTTGCTCACCTCCTCCTCCTCCTCGGGTCCTGACTTGAAATTCTCCCTTGAGAGCCGCCCACAAACAATGCTGCAAGAGAAGGAGTAGGCGATGTGCAAATCTGCTGTCTCAGCCTGGCCTGACCTRTGTCCGTTGCATGTAGCAGCTTGTCCCTCTCCCTTCAAAAATCTTTGTATGCTTTTCATTCTGCACCCGTGTCCAGGCTCTGCTCCAAAATACTCCTGCAGACATGAGAAATCAGAAGCTGGTGCAAAAATGAAGCTGTGAGCAGAACGACGGGGGAAGAAGAATATATCTTCAGCAGAGGGTTGGTGGGTAGCTTGGCCTTTTGAACACTAACGTGCTCTGCACTAGAGCAGCTGCATTGCTGCATATCAGCCACTTTGTGGGCATTTCAGGTGTGCTTGGGACAAGGTATCTATCACTCCAAGAGCAGATAAATCCTATTCTTGAGTACATAACCCCAAGCCCACTGTTATTACCRCATCATTAGAGATGCGCACAAACTCCCCCGAAATATTCAAATGCAGTTTGGATATGACAACTTGCTAATGTGTAATTTGGTCATTGCAGGGGGAGGGGAGGATGAAAAGGGAAGCCTTTTTATTAGAACATATAACAGCAAAAAGATTTCARCAGTGAGTCAGATGAGGAATGCTCTTTTCTCTGAAGTTGGCTTGGAAAGTTATAACTGTGTGCACAACTTGGAACCATTTCAGGTTCTGGTCTCCTTAGGAAATGACATTTGAACTAGAAAAGTTAGGTGAGAGGGATTAAAATATTATGACAGCCTTTATCAGCTCTGTCTGAAAGCACTTCTGTCCTTCAGTGCCCCGAAAGCAACAGATTAGGATRAAAGTGGGAATATTCTCAATGATGCAGTGTCAGCTCTTATCAGATTCTGAGGATAAAGGACGTTGTTCCCTCGCCCCAGTAATTTCAGAACTTTCAACAACAAGCTCTTGCACAACTTCATTATAAATACATTAAGCCCGAAAGATGAATTTCATATTTCATGAGTAATCATTACTCAACCTGYCTCCAAACACAAAAGACTTCCTGATTTATTCTGCTCTGTTTGTCTTGGACCTTCAAGAAAGCACAACTGGAAAAGAGAGAGGGGAGGACACTCAGAAATTAGTAGGAGAATGCATTCGATTTATCAATACAGGGACATAGTTTTATGTCCCAAAGCGCAAGGGATCTTACCTTCTCCAGACAACACAGTGTGCGAATGTTGTTGGATGTCAATTTAATTTAAARGGATGATGTGAGCTTTAAAACTCTCATAATGAAGACCCAGAATCCTGGCCAAATCCCAGCACATTTTGCCTTTTTACACGTCCTTGTGCATTAAGGCAGCTGCCATATCCCTCATGTCCTGTCATGCTCTCTGCCATGGAAYGGAGGAGGTCACCCCGAGGGGGCCACATCCCGTGGATGGTGCGGTCATTCTTAGATGCATGGCTTATTAATTCTTTTTTTCCAAAAGTATTTTGAGATCCAGCTTGAATAAAGAGAGGTTTATAAATGTCAGGTCCTCCGTGACGTTCTGTGTCACAACTCTGCAAGGAAATGTTGACCCAAGTAACCAGCACTGCAATGCAAGCACCTCTGTAAAAGGACAGTCAAATGCCATGCAGCACTTCAGAGCAGGAAACAAAGAAAGGTGCTATGGGAAATCACTGGGTAAGTGGCTAATAGAGATGATTTTCTCAGTCCTGCTCTGATGGTGCAACTACYGCTTGTAAGTAAAGCCCACCCAAGCAAGAAGTAGTATTTCATGGGATCTGAAATTTTGCACATCTAAAACATGGCATCACTTGCAGCATAATGGCATTAATTTACTCCCATAATCCCCCTTCCAGAAAGTGCAATGAGGTTCTTTTACAATCAGCAGGCAACAACAGAAAAAGGAAACGTTTAGCGCACTGTCTGGTTCCTCTTGCCTGAAAAAGCATCACTTTTGGAAAGCACAGCTGTATCTTAGCTCTCCCCATCTCTCACCAGACAGACCCAAGAGGCAGTGCATCACTGATCAAGACCAAAGCCAGCTATTAGGAGATGGGCAACATTTCCTACTGCATGCAGTGCAGTGTTTCCTTGATGATCTCCCATCCAAATACTGGTGCTGCCCTTGCCCTGCCTGTCTTGTGAACTCTCCCAGAGCTAGTGGATGGCTCCAGCTATTTGTGTGGTTTTGGTTTGCTTGGAAAAGCAGAACTCTTGAAAGACTCTGCAGAAAAATCTGGGGTGGTATCTTTTATGTGGTGGAGAAGCATCTCAGCCACTTTTTTTAAGTCCCTTTACATTTGTAACCATGCCTTATGTAATTCGAGGTATTACCAAGATCTATACAAATCTTAGATCCTTTTAGCATCCAGATATACTCTTGGCTTTAGTGCTTCCACCTGCCAGCGAGATGCACAGGTGAAGGAGTTATTCCTTGGGGATGTATTTCCTGAGTTTGTGTTGAACATGTTGCCTGTCAGGTTTGCTCACCATCACATAACCTGCAGCACCGATACCGCAGCGCTCCTGGCGATGCTGCCAGCTCCCCTCTGCCTGAGCAGCGCCAGCTTGCACAGCTTCCCCACAGGGTCCTGAGATATCCCTTCTGCTTTGCTGTTCCTCTCCGCTTCAGTCCCTGCCTGTTACAGGTCCTGGAAATAGTGGGTTGGAAGGGCAAAGGCTCATACGTAATTGCAGTCTGAGAAAGGCATTGCCTTTATCTACAGTCACCTTGCTGTGACTTTGGCTTACCTGGATGGCTACTTGCATCTCCTGCTCCTCAAACCTTCTGCTGATGGGGACCCAGGGCTTTACAGTCTGCTCAGGCACTTCATTACAATTAGTTTTTTCCCCCATCTCTTCTTTTTCTTCTAGAATATCTTTGCAAGATATATATATATTTTTTTGCTAGATCTATCTATGCAAGATCTTTCTTCTTACTGCAACACTGTATGGGAGGTAGCTGCCATGTCCCCGTTCAGCGCAGAGCAGATTTTTAAGGGTGCTTTCCCATTAGCACTGCTCAGAGCGGATTTGCCTTTTCCCTTGGCAGGGTGTCACTGATGCTCGGTTTGCAGTCCGGTCTGTCCTCCTCCTCCTCCTCGCCTGCCAGACTGCTTGTAGCTGGGGAGCCCTCATTTTGCCTCTGAGCCCTCCTTCCTCAGTACAGTCATTTGCACTTGTCTGTACTGAATTCCAGCGTATTGATTTCAAGCCATTTCTCCAATTTATCATGACTGATTTGAATTCTAATCCTGCCATCTGCAGAATTTGTGACCTCAGGCATAAATTTTATTAGCTGCTTTTTGTCTCATCATCCAAGTCATTAATTAAAATATTGATTCATGCCAGAGACGGGACAGACCCTTGTGAGATTCTACTAGACAAAAACTATCCATAACCCTTCAAAATGATGTTTTCCAATCAAGTATGCTCTTTCCCCCTCTTTTTCTCCTCTCTGTGTGGTGTTTCTTGTGGCTGATAATTAGGTTATGAGAAAGTAATGTGGTAGTGTCGTAATCCTTATTGAAGTCAAGCCRTAGCCCAACTTCTCCATATCTAGTGGGCCAGCTACCTGCCAARGGGAGAAATTAAATAGAGTTGATGTGACCTGTCTGTGACGATCCACGATATTGTTCTCCAAGCCCTTGTACATTGATTAATAATTGCTTCAGCATCTTTCTGGTGGTGGATGCTAAAATGGTGGGTCTGTATCTCCCTGACTTCTCCTTTTTCCCTTTTTAAGGTCCTCTAGGAAACCCCACCTTCACAAGTTTGAGGGTTAGTAGATAGCAGTTCAGAGATTCCTTGACTGGTCCTTTCAGTACCCTTGGGGGAATTTATCAGGTCTTGCTACAGTGAGTATTTCTACCTTATATATATATATATATATATGTACAAATACATACATACATACATATGTATATATTCTTTGCTTTGTTCATTTCCAAACTTGGGCCTGGGCTCTTATCTCCCAGTTCTGTGCAGTCCTAATCTGTTTCCAGGAGCAGGGATTCTCTGTGTTTTTGCTACAACCTGTGATTCTCTGGTGAGCAATTTGTGGGAACAGATTTCAAGCCACTGGAGGCAGTTTGAGTGAATGTTAATGGAAATATTCAGTGGGTTTCRATATGCTTTTTGTTGGTATTCTGCAAACAGTCACTGAATCCACATGGGACTGTTCATATCTCTTGTGCTGAAAAGCCTGCTTTTTAAAAGCAGCAGGCCACCAGGAGAAATCACCTGGGTTTTGATGCTACAGAGAGGTGGCCAGGAGCACCACAGGGAGAGAAATAGCAGAAGATAAATAGACCAGCAGCATGGTAGGATACTTAAAAGCTTTAGCTTTCTTCTTTTCCAGAAGAATGAACATTGTGCTTAGCTGTAAAGTAGCTCTCAGCTCTGTAAATGCCTTGGATCCTTCCCCACTCAGACAGACGGGGATGAACCAGGTTCACTGAATCTTTGGCAAATTCTGCCGATGTATTTTTTTTCCCCAGCCTGCAGAGATTTGAACCCATAGTGAGTATTTGCCGATTGAAGTCAATAGCCCAGTGGATAGGCCGTTTAGYGGGAAGGAGTTAAAATGCCAGCAAGGCACGAGYGCTGCTGTCRAGAAAAYGCAACTGGTTGAAAACCCTCAYAGAGATGGAGGTTTGGAGTCTTGGGTTCCTCTGCCCCAAGCAAGAGCTTTAATCACTGGGGYAATTGGATGAAAAAAGGGAGGCTCTAGTGCTTTCTCACACTTCCCCAGCACTTCTCCCTGCCTGGTTCAAGCAGGTCCCAGTGCTGTGCCGTGGCTTCTGTGACCCCACTTTGAGGTGCTGGTCTCCAACCCGGCTTGGCATGAGGGAGCCCATAGGGAAGGTTATCCTCGCCATGAGATGGGGCATTGCCAGGCAGAGCGTGGAAATGCAGCTGTGCCCTTTGTGAGCCATCGTCCGTGCTTAGGAAGACTGCGGGGCATCCAGCTCTCCCTCTCCTGCTGGAGGGACTAAGTTYGTGTGGTGGCCAGGGACACCTGGAGAACTGCTGCATTAAGCTCTCTCAATTTAATGCAGTCGACAAGAGCAATTACTGAATTTGCTGCTCTCATCATTCACGACTGCCGTTTGTCACTCTTCAGTAATGAGTCAAGCATCCTTGGGCTGGCTGGGAAGTTGGTACCACACATTTTGCTGGGGAAACTGATGGCCTCTGGCAAGGGGACGCTGGGGAAGGGCTTTGGATTCTCTCTCAGCCTTTCCTTTGGGCAGCACGCTTCGGGAAAGATGCCAAAGAGCATCTTGGGGAGAGCAAAAAGCCAAGGCAGAGGTCTGCACAACRCGATCGGTGGGAAGACTGATGGAGCTGGCTTTGTTTGACTTAGCAAGGGTAAGCTGGAGGGGGACRAGAAGCCCTTTTTCCAGTAGTGAAAAGTCAAAGAGAAGGAGAAGACTAAATCCAGATACTAGGACAAGAAGTTGTGGGCTTCAAGTGCATCAGAAGAGGCTGAAATTAGGAAAACCTGTTCTAGAGCAACACACGGGATTCAACAGTGCAGTAACAGGGTGGACTCTGGTGGGTTTTTAAGAGCAGATCAGGCATACACTCATCAGGGACGGGCTTTGGCCCACTTTGAGGAAATTGGATGGTCCAGGGAAACTCTTCAAGTTCCTTCCTCTCTTCTTTCTTCTGGTGCATGACTCTGCTGAGTGTCCCGCTGATCCCTGCACCCAGTCTCACCCCTTCTCTGCCACGTCTCCCAGCYGTGGTCCCTCACAGCTGATCAGAACCTTGGGCACACACCCCCTGTCCTAGGTACAGATGCACTCAGGTTTCAATGGTTCATCAGTGACGGGGCTTTTGGGAGGGAAACTGCCCTCCGGCTGTGTTAACATTGAGCATCATCACATTTCTGCTCCAGTTAGTCCTGGAGAAGTGCCAGCTGCTCCAGCTGGGCACTACACTTTTGGAGACATATGAAGAAGCCAGAGAGAGACCAGAGAAGACAGCAATGGATGTACTTCAYAGAGGTTAAGAAAACATGAGCTAGGGGAACAGGCTGAAGTTGTTGGGTTTGTTTATTCTAGAAAAAGAAAAGGTCAAAGGGAAATGGATAAGTAAAGAAAGTTGCTGTCAAGACAGTCAGGTTTCCCCTGTKTCCCCTGAAGAAAGACAAGAGGAATTGCGTTTATTTTGCAARACACAGGATTTGAGCTGGTTGCTCTGAAGAGCTTCCTAGGGCTCTGACCACTGAGCAGGGGAGCCTGGGTGAAAGGGACAGACCAGCTCTGGGATGGTTGGTCCATTGGCACGGCACAGGGTGGAGCAGCCTGGGAAGCAGCAATGGGCCGACCTGTGCCCGATCCAGTGAGACTATTAAGGTGTCTCATCTGCTTCTGGTTTGAAGGTGGCAAAGGGTAACTTTTTGAGGTACTTTGGGACTGTGCACCACTCTGCTGGGTACCACTGATCTACCAGCATCGTGTTGTCCTGGCTACTGAGGGAGYCTGTGCAGCTGTTGCTGCAGAAAGCCTGTAAGAACTCAACAGAAAATGCATGGGACAGGGTTAGCCTCGATTTGCCAAAAAAATGGGTTCAGGACCCTGGCAAAGGAGGAGGAGGAACCAGATCCATCGGGGTAAGACTGGGGGCTGAAAACCTCAGGTCRTTAGTTTGGGACTGCAGCTATGAAGGGCAGCAGCAAGTGCTGGTATCTGGAGTCTCCTTTGTAGGACAGAGGCACCTAAAGAGTGTCAGAGTGTGATGAAAGGATGCTGTAGGCCTCAGCCAAATCTGCGAGCAATTGACATGAAGAGGGTGATTTAAGAGTGATAATGCTCCKCAAAAGCAGCTCCCAACCTCGGAGATGTTCTCCTGCAGAGCGATTTGTCTCTGCTAAGCAGCTCGCTGCCTTCGCTGGGACTGCTGCCACCCACGCAGCTTCCCCACACCTTTGCACGGCCACGCTTGCGCCCGCAGAGCCTCCTTGAAGTTGGGGAAATGGCTTTCACTCCTGTTCGAGCTCTGCCTCTTGCCCCTGTGCAATTTTCATGTACCTAAAGGCACTGTTTTATCTTCAGGTCTGGAGCTCCAGCTACTACAAAATGCTGCCCAGAAACACCCAGTGCCTTCAGCTCCTGGCCCTGGATGTCTCTGCTATATCTGCCTTGCTATAGCTTATCTCCTTTACCCTTCCTGGAGCACGAAGGACCAAGACTTAAGAAAGTCAATGGAGTTACAGCACAGCTGGACTGACTTTGCCATCCTCCTCTAGGCAATTTATGGCTCTCACCTAAGGTATATCCTTAGATGGCTTGTAAAATCTATTTTAAACTAACTCCAGGGCAATATCTCCCCCCTGGGGAAAACCTGGCATAGAATAACAGCACCGGGCATGTTTCCCTGATGTTACGTCTTCCTTTGCCTCGTTTCATCGCARCCCTCCTGCCTACATGCCCCTCGCTTTGCGTTTAACACTCCTCCTCTTACCTTGGTGCTGRCAACCTTCTCACATTTGCTGCTTTTTATCTACCTGCCCCCCGACAGTGGGAATGACCCTTTCCAAACAGCCTTTTCTTTATCTTTCCCTGCAAGTCTGTCCCTCTCAACAGATTTCTTAAAGAGCACAGAGGAGAGGAAGGGGGATAAAGTGTTTTGATTTCTGTTTATAGACACTCAAGCCCAAATTAATGGAAATTGCCATAGCCAAAGCATAATAACAGGCCTATAAGTGACCACAGAGCTGGGGCCTGTTGTTCAGATGCGTTACCCGCTGGGAGCTCTCTTCTGATGGAGAGGTAATGAGGAAAGGAGGAATTCAAGTTGTACCAGTTTGTGCACTGCCCGAGAAAAATCTCTCCGTGATGTGATAGGAGTTTTCCAAGTGGAAAATAGATGTACGGTCCTTAGCTCAGCAGTAAGAACAGGCAGTGCTGGGAGCGAGGGGGCCAGGCCGTACCGCGGGTGGCTTTTGCATCCGTCACCAGCCCAGCCAGCTTGGCCATCGTTCCAGCCRAGCGGCTGAGGAACGGCGCAGTGTCTCCATCATCTGAAATAGCACCGCAGATTCTGGGGAAGTAATTGGACTCGTTGTTTATTTTTGCATGATGCTGTTTGTGAACAAACTTACAAGATAAATTGCTGTGTAAGGGTTTTTTTTTTTTCTTCTTTTTTTCTCTTTCTGTAAACAGCACCACTGGCTCCTTTTCAGCAGGCGTTTGGTAATCACGAGGATTAAAGAGCAGCTGCTGCAACGTGGGGGCTTTCAGAAAGGCTTCGCATTCATGCGGCTGAGGGTCTCTGATTTATAGCAGGGCAAGTCTGGTGCTATGCAGCCTGCTATGCAAGAGCACAGCCACCCGCTGGGTCCATCCCTGCCATCGCCGGCAGCCCAGCACGACAGACCCAGGCAGCGCAGTACACGGCCAACGAAACCAGCAAAGGGACAGCAGCAATTTTGCATTGGCGGCCCAAAATGTAGAAGCCGGGGCTGTGGTCCTGTCTGCTAGCTGCTGCCCAGGCTGGGCTGCTGTGGGGATCTCTCTGCTGGTCCGGGCCACGTTTGAAGTCAGCTGGCCTCATGATATGAAGGTGCAGTCTTTCTGATTTTTACCCCCTACCCAAGTCATCCTCTAACCCAGTCGAAGGGTATTCCTGGCAAAGCGCTTTGCAGCTCTCAGCTTTTCACGACATTCAAAACAAATTAGGTTGTTATTAGTTTGTTGTGGTTTGGAAAGCACCCTGGAGTGACTTGAGGTTGTGCTGAACAACCCAAGAAACCATTTGCAAGTCAAGGACTTGTGCCTAGCCGAGAAAGACCCTTTTTCGCTGACGGATGCAGAGAAGGTGCAAGCTAACTGCTCACAAATTCCTGGGTTGCCCAGAGCCAGGGGGACCACTGTGACCATCATGGCTGATATCTTCCCTAGCCCTGCCCAAAGACCCTCTTTCCAATTCCACGCCTGCTAATGTCTGCTTTGGAAATAGAGGCTACCCTGTCAAGGCTTGAAAACTGAAAACAGTGGAAAACCCCCCCAGATATGGCTTTCCGATGCTCATGGTTAGCATATGCTGCTTGTTCTGCCTGAATGGGTCCATCTTCGTCTCTCAACCACGCAGTCTCAAGTCTGTCTCTTCTAACATGTTCTTCTACGCCAGAAATCACTTTGCTGTGTAGGTACCTGTGAATTGCACTAAAGTCTCTATTAACCACCTCTTCAATAAACAAAAGACGCTGCACTTTTTTTTTTTTAGTCTCTTGCTCTAAGGCATATTTATTGGGTCTTTCAAAATGGTTGGGCAAACAATCTGGCAAAATATCCATGTCAGCCAGTCAACCAATGTCCTTTACAGCCTCCACCACTGTACTGAGGTGCACAGTGGATACCCTGACCCTTAATATGTGACTAATAGGCAGGGTGCTAGGAGTTAATGTTTTTTCCCTGTTGTATATTTGTTTTCTTCTGCATATTTGAACTTTTCCATTCTGAAGCCAAAAGAGACAAGTTACCCAATGGGTTGTGGTGGTGCACTGGTGGCCTGAGCCCAGCGGTACAATTTGCCCTTGGGTGGACAGGAACCCCCAGATGGAAAGAATGCAGGAAATAGGAGCAGCTGCACTGAAATAAAACCAGGCTTGACCTTCAGCCCATAATTACAGCCGCCTCTGACAGCAACCCCTTCAAGAAGCGCAGCACAGCTGTCTGACTCTGTGGTCAAACGGAGTAGCCACAAGCTCTGCCCAGTCTGCAAAGGGCTGGGTTCAACCTCACTGGTGCTGCAGCCCTGGGAAAAGTTATGGCTTTCTCAAACTGGAAAATGGAAAGGAGGCTTAATGCTCATATGCCTCAGTAAACTCCTTTGACAAGTACAGGTAATCTGAAAGTGAGAATTATTATTATTATTATTATTATTACTGCAAAAGGGTGTCATGCTGCCAAAGCACTACAATTCTGCAGCTATTAGATTTTCTCCTGGGCTCTATCTGCAGTTCCTTTCAGTGTCCACCTTCCCTAATCCTCCTTCCCAATTCCTTCACTCTTGCCCCTCACCAGCCAGCTCCTGCCTGCCCAAGCAACTTCTACCCAGCAGCTGAGTGAGATATGTGAGCTGGTTCATGCAACGGTCCCCAGCATGGAACAAAATTCCCATCAATGTCATCTGGAGCTAGGTGAAGCCTTCAAGAGTAGAGAGACCATCTAACACCATGAGAGYGAAAGGAACAAGAAGTAATTGGCATTTGGGGGAGAGGACAGTCCATCATTCATGAAGACATATGGGTACAGTACAAAACCATTTATTAAAAAGCATTTAATAAAAAAAAACTTCAGCTGTATGGTTAATGCTCAATGCTGGCATCATTGAGAGTGTCAGCAGGAACAAATGCTTAGAGGAATATAAATCCAGGAGACTGCAGTGTCCAAAGATTAATGGGTGTGGACTGATCCATGCAAATGTGCAGATGCACCATTCGGATGGAGGCAGGTATAGAAGAGCGTATAGGAGGACTCTCAAGGCAGTACAGAAGCAGCACAGCCCACCTAGAAGCAGTCCTATCTTCGGCCACTCCAAGCATCCATCCTTCACAGTTCAAGTGAGGGTTGATTCACGTGGCTTTCCCTCCCAGGACATGGACTGCAATTCACATTTTCTTTTCACACTTTGGATTCTGGGTTCTTTATGGACTTTTCTGCCAGTTTCTCCTTTTCTGGGTTTGTCTTTGTCTCTGCTACGTTCCTGGCTTCCCTCTCCTGCCGTCTGAGAACGATATACACAGTCACGAAGCACAGGAAAGCTCCCACTTCAAAGAAAAACTGGAGTCCAAGATACCTGTGGAGTGGAAGCACAAGAAAGCAGGGCAGCAAGGGGCAGGGAAATGGCAGGATGCCACATTCCCCCGGCATTTCCCTCCGTCCCCATGCCTCATTCCCACCACCCGTCCCTCCGAGGCAGCTGGCCCCGTCGTTCCCAGCACGGTGGCGTGAACCCAAACGGGCAGGCGAGGGGGGCTTGCGGAGGCCCTACCTGTGCCTGAAGAGATCGTTGTCGTAGTATCTGCAGGCAGCATTCTTGTCGCACTTCTTCTCCCAGAGGATGCAGGTTGTGTCGATGGCGCTGCCGTACAGGACTGGACCAGGCATCCATGCTGAAAGCACAGGGGAAGAGGGGCTGTGTTATGGGAGCATCTCTGTGGGGACAGACCCAATCTGGAATATTTTCCAAGATGTGCTAAGCAGACAGAGGGTGGCCAGGGACAGTTGTCTTTGATCTGGCTATAGAGCAGATGCTAAACCAGGCAGTGAATGGAAAGGCCTGTCCAGTGCATGAAAGGCTGGCTGCAGGTTTGCACCCAGTGAGGTCTTGAGGCCAGCATGGGGCTCAGGGGTAACAGATGAGCCTTCATCACATCCCTGTTGCTGCAGAGCTGCAGTGGTGGTGTCAGGGTTAATGTGCACTTTGGGGGATGCTGGGGTTGGAGATGCAAGAAGGTCCTCGTTTCTCACTACTCTTTGATAAGGGACCGTTGCTCAGCCCAAGAATGATGCTTACCGTAGAGGTATGCTCCTTCCTATGACTGCAGCAGCACATTCGAGTGACATCCAGGTTAAAATGAGCTTCCACCATACGAAAAATAACTGGTGGGATCATGGGACCTGATTTGTAGCCACTCTGTTATGCCAGAGGCAAACAAGGGAATACTCGCACCCAACCAACAGCTGTCCTCCAGAGAGGCTCAGCAGGTTTTAATGGTGTCTGTGGCTTTGTCTACACTGTTAAATAGAGTTAGCTCAGAGTCACACTGCTCAAGATCAGACTAGAGTGGATTTGGCTGAAGAGAAAGTTGGAGCCAGCTGTTGAGATAAGAGGAGGCAGCAAGGAGCATCCCGGTCCCTGACTCGCTCCCTGGCCCTCTTTCACTTAGCAGTGTAGACGCATCCCTCCAGAGATGCCTCTTCTCTCCCCAAAGCACGCTGCCCCCCCCCATCTTTGCCTGAGCACAGGTTGCAAATAGACAATGCTCTTCTGCAGCCCTGGGGCTCCACAGGGATCAAATCCATGCAAATCCCCAACAGCTGCCATGATCTTCAGGCCGGCATTTCAACGCATTTTAATTTACCTAAAACTCTCAGCAGCATGAACTGTATCCCAACCGCAAACGACTTGTCTTCAGGCTGGACGCTCCTGAAAAACAAAATTGGAAGAGGGCTCAGTGTGTCCCACTTGCCCTTAAGCAAGGATGTAGGTTTTCCTCCCCGGTACCACACGAGTCCTTGGGGCACCTCACCCACAAAGCCATCCCTCTGGTCAAACACAAAGGACCTGAGACGGTTCCCATTTACGTCAGCAAAAGGGATGATGTTTCATTCATTAGGGCTGGATGCTTGCCACAGTCTTTTTTTGGTCTTAAAATCTGACCAAACTCTGTAGGAGACAGGGAGGAGCTCAGCTATGTAGCTTTTTTCCCCCTGTTCTTTAATTTAAAGAATCCGTATGAGTAAACCACAAGCAAATACCAAAATAGCCCCTGGTTCCACAAAGTACAAGCAATATAAAGAATGCTTGTAAATGAAAAAGAAAAGTGATTTACCCATTCAGGAAGTGGCTTTCTTTGAGATGTACTGTCCCAGTGTACATTTTGCTGGCCCTCCAGTTTTCTGAAGTATTTTAGACTGTGGTTCCTGCCAAGGTCACACAAATAACCCAAATATACCTATATTCCCATATGGAGATCACGGTGGTACCAAAACGATGACCTCTTTGAGGTTCTTTCCTACCTCAAAATCGAGACATGCAATAGGACTGGGCAGCAGAGTACCCCCAGGCTCAGCACACCTCAGAGAGCTCAGCTTTCCTTGCCTCTCTGACTGTCTGTCATATGTATAGTTCACTCATAATATGGCATAAACAGTCATTTAATAATGCCTGGGTGTCAAGGTAAAAATAGGTCTTACCACCGCTCTTCCCCCAAAAACCATCTGTTCTGAGTGCTTCGACCAAGGAAGTGTACTTGGGAATATATTTTATGGACTAATGGACAGCCCCTCTGCTGGTCTCTGTCCTGGGGTGCCTTGAAGGAAGGCAGAAGGATGTCTCAGCCCTGAGAAACAGCTCCAGGCTGGTCGCTTGGATCAGCTTCTCAATTTGGCCAAGTCCTGGGCAAAGCCTTGGCACCCTTTCTGCTTTCTGGCCCTCAGACGCTTAATCCTGTTTAATGCCCTCTTCAGAGGATGGCTAGGGAAAAACATCGGCAGATCCCATTGAATTGCCAGACTTGGCCGCTATTTCCAAGGAAACTGGAGTGTGGCCTAAGGGATAACATATCAGCAAGGGATGCTGCTCCAGAAGGGCTGCCACAAACTTATTTATTGCCTCAAATCCCTGGCAGATAGAACGGCAAAATCATGTGAAATTTCCCCTGCTCCACATTGCCCTATCTCAGACTCCAGCCTCGACCAGTTTGGGGCTACACTGGGCTTGCTCCAGCCTGCCCGGTATTGGGGGGACCCACACTGGACCCAGCGCCCAGATGTGGCCTCACCAGCACTGAGCAGCAGGGAGGAATCGCTGCCCTCGACAGGGCACAGGAGGTTTTCCTGGGTGACCGTGCGGAGATCTTGGCGTCCTGGCAAGGTGCCAGAGGTGTCACGTCTGTAGGCACCGCTCCCGGGGTGTGGGAAACTAGTGCCCTAAATGCTTCTACGCACTGGGAAGCGAGGCTCCGTTCAAGTGAGGCTTCTCAGAAGGAAGGAAGGCAATTAAACTTCCTAACTCAACATGGAGCTGCATTAAAAAGTGCCAAAAAGTACTGCCATGCTAAATTAATGCTAAGTTAATAGCGTATCTCATTACCGAAGTATCAGCCGTGGGTGGGGAGAAGGAGCACAGCGGCTGCTGGATCTGAAAGAGGCTTTTTGTGTTAAGCGCAGGAACGGGGGGTGCTGAGGGTAAAACGTGGGGTTCCTGCAAGCCCCACGGCCCCATCGGTGGGTGGAGGTGCGGTGGGTGGCAGGCGCAGGGGGACAACCACCCCGCTGCTCCTTGGTTGAACCTGCTGGTTAATGTCACGCTGCTTACAAGAGCAATGCTGGTGGCCACGCGGTGCTGGCAGCTCCGTGACAAAGCATCCAGCAGCCTGAAATCTCTACTTGCTGCTTAACTCCTCAGGGCATTTAGCAGCAACAGCTAAAGAGATCTCAGAGGAGCCCTTGTAGTTTTAGCCCAGCAGGAGCTCTGCTAATGCAGGCTCTGCAAGAGCGAGTCCTGCTTTGACATTTGGGATTGGAATTGCTCTGCATTTCTGCACTGGCTAGACATGCCAGGTCTTTGCTAGCGAAGTCCAGCCTGCTCCAAAGGCAGGTGGACACGGCGTGCTTGCCTGCCCTCCCAGCCTGGGGAATCTGTTGTAATGCAAAGACAGGGACAGCGAGACACGAGAGAGGGAAAGAGAGACGGATGCACCTCCACATGAGGCCTAGCCTAGAAGATGGACGTGTTCAGTTGGATGACATCTACCTCAGCTGGGGAGAACCTTCCTCCCCCATTTCAATGCCACTTTTCTTTTCCAAACTCAGCTTCTCAATGCCATTTCTGGAGTGCACTGTACTTAAAGGAGTAGCTGTATCTAGACAGGGTCCTCTCCGCTCTGCTCACCTCARGATGAGCATGAAGGACGGTGTGTGGGATGTGCTTGCAAGGATCCCCGCCAGGCAGGACAACACCACAAAGGGAAGGAGCAGGTGGGAGCAGCCGGTGCCGCAGGTCCCAGGTTTGGCAGAGCCTGCAATCCCGTTTTCGGAGATGCAGCTGCAGTCGGTGTAGTTCTGAAAAGAGAAGAGAAAACCTGGAGGCTGCTCATCTGATCAAGGTGAYGGAGATACCAAATAAAGTTGCCAGCTGTAAGGGGCAGGAGARGAGTATTTAGGATTTGTCTGTAAATAATTAGCAGTAATTAACATCTGATATTTCAGAGAGGAGGGAAAAAAAAAAAATACGTGCAATAAATCCGACTGGGTATGGCARACTGAATGGATGAGGACCTACTCTTTCCCATTTCCACTTTGAGCCTCCAGCATCCTGCCATTTATGAAAGCAGGTCCTAGTCCCACCAGGACCTAGTCCCACCTGGTCCCACCGGCATCACTCTGGTGGAACATGTGTGAGCATGAGCGGCTGATGGAGAAGGGGAACTGGGCAGCCATGGTACTTCGGCTGAGCTCTCCAGGCTTTCAGAAGCACCTGGAAGTGCTCCCAACCCAGATGCATCCTTGCCTTGTTCATGTGAGCCCCAGCAGTGCTTTCCCACGCSTCTGTAGAGATCCTTCTGGGCCTGTGTTTTCTGTCCTTTGTTTCACACCCATTGTGCATTCAAGATGCTTATGCACAGGTTTATTTTAATGTCATCATTTGTCAAATAAATGCTTTGGCATCTCACATAAATCTGGATTCTTGGCATGCCTCCATCTACTCTGGAAAAATCTTTCTCACGGCTGATAAAACGTTCAAACCTGATGTGAGCTTGCTGGCCCATGTCACACAATTTGGCAGAAATCTCTGGGGGAGCGGGCTGGGCTTCGTTACCTGTTCCCAGCTTCTGGCTCCTCCAGGGTGGACCGCTGCGAAASCCTTTACCCAGGCTGCCAACCAAGGCTGGAAGAAGACACGGCAGCTTGTCCATGGCCGGGCAGAGCCTTGTCCTGGGAATGCTTTGCAACAGATTCCCCTGGGAGCACAGCTCACTTAGTGGACAGGGCTGAACGTCCCTGGCAGGACRGGGTGAGAAATGGCCTGCTCGTTCCCAGCAGGGCTGGTTCAGGCCACAACATCCATCTCCTGCTTTCACGGAGCCCAAACTCAATGGGATATTAAATCAGAAAACACTTCCTGGGGGGAAAATGTAAAACCTCACCTTTGAGAGAAGGTCGTAAATAACTGGCACAGTGTTAGCAAAGAAAGGATGCCCTGGGCAAAGGTTATGGATTTTTCTTTTTCTCACAATTCTCTTTTTTTTTTACAAGAAATCTCATTCTCTGGGATAGAACTTTAAATAAAGAGAGCACAATCTTAGAGATCCTGGAGGGAATAGATTCACAACGGGGCGACAATTCACAGAAGAGAGAGATCCCAGAAGCAGGATCAACCCACGGTCTCCCAAGTGCTTGTCCCCACGTCATCGCCTGGGGGAAGCGGCCATAAACGAGACCTGTAAGGAACCACTCCCCGATGAGAGCACAGGGGAGATCTGGAACGAAAGGGGACATGTTAACTCCTTCCAGCTCTAGGAAAGAGGATTTGATATTTTAAATTAAGGCTGGGATTTATCTTCCCCAGCCATCTGAAATGAACTAAAGCAAACTCATTGCCTGGGGTACTTCTGCAGTCATTGAGAGAGAAGTGGGTCTCCAGAGAGCGATCCATCCTCTCTACAGATAAGTGGCTGTGATAATTGAGATGAATTTGGGCCAAAGTGGTTAAAAAAATGCAATTAGATAAATCAAAGCTTGCTTGATCTGTGTAATCACCTACCAATGCCCTCTTACAGAGACGCAGAGTCATGACATTTAGGTGACTTGCACAGAGACAGAGGCCAAACTGGGAAAAAGGGCCTGAGATGCACGTGATGGAGTCATGAGACTGTGCTCAGCCCCTTTCATTCAAAACCCCAGGGGATTTCAGAGCTAGGAGCAAGCCCCCAGCTGCAAAACCCTCCGGGGAACCAGCCCGCCGCGATGACAGCAGCGGCCCAGCCGCATCCAACAGACCCGTCTGGGTGGCCGTGCCACGATGCTGACGCAGCACCAGGCTGGTCCCCATGCTGGGGCCCAAAACAGCACGGCCGGGAGAGGAAAATAACCGAGCACAGCCCTGAAACGAGGGCTGTGGTTTTTGGGCAGGATCAGGCTGCCAGTTGGAGTAGGGCCAGCCCTGTGTTTTTCAGCTATGTGTCAGACATCCCTGACAGTAATACTTGGTAATCGGTCTCTTAAAAGAGAAAGTGGCTCACATGTGTGTTGCTTTTTTTTTTTTTCTTCTTTTTCCACAGCTGGGACTTTCCAGCACCCCAAATTTTGGGGTGCGCGCTGTCTGTGAGCATGGAGGACCCAACGTGGATCACTGGCACAGCTGCCTGCGAGGGGACRTGCAGCGTTTCCAGAGCACGTCCCTGCTCCCATCCATCGCCCTCGTGGTGAGGGCAGAGCTGGGCTCAGAGGCAAACCCAGGAGACGAGATGGCATGGGGATTCCCGCAGTCCGAGGGGGAGCCTGGAGGCTGCCTCGCTTCAGCGGGTCATGCTGGGCCCAAACAAATAGCAAAGCACTAAAAAGTTGTCATATCAAGCTCCTGCTCTTGGGTCAAGTTTGCAGGGTCCTGCTCTCGGGCCTCTAGAAATGAAATTTGGAGATGTCAGGCAAAGCAAGGAGGAAATCACGTCCTTTCAGTGTACAAGAGCTTTCTAACGTCAGTGTTAAAACCGAGACTGCACTGCACAAGCTTCCTCTGGAAAGGGCTGCAGCAAAGCTGAATATAAAATTGCAGGTTTTGCGGTGCCCTGGGAGGGTTCCTAGAAACACAGGCATTCAGGACATGGAAAGCAGTGGGCAAAGAGTGCCACAGCTCCCTGTGTTGGCAAAGAGCTCCTGGAAACAGCGACAAAAGCATAATACAGCAGTGAAAACCAGAGCTGGAGGACTATCATAAAATGCAATAACCTAATTTTTCCTTTCCTGCCACAGGTTAGCAGAGAATATGAGGCTAATAACAAAGTTTTATTGCTAGGGTGGGAGTGGAATAAAGTTCAGCTGTGATCTAGATAACTCCTGTCTTGAACGGCGGCAATGCAGCGCGCTGTTATCCAGGTTAACTAGCAGCAGGGCAGACACCCCCTGTAACACACACATTTCCTCTTGCTGCGTGACGGACAGGACTTAAATCTTAATCTTCAGAGAAAAGCAACCATGGCACATCCAGAGCAAGGGGGAACCGAAGCYGCTTTGTGGACAGCTCCCGACAGAGGAGCATCTACAGCCGAATCACTGCCTGCAGTGATCCCCCGTCCCAGGGAGATGCAATGCGCTCCATCTGCTGCACGCTGCCATAGGGCTTGGCTTTATTAACAACATAGTGAGATATGGTCCCTGTGTGGAAGTTCTCGCACAACTTAAACTGGGTCAAAGTACATCAGTAGCTGAAAGAAAGATTTGGCAAATTATCTAAGTGCTAAAGGAAGACCTATTGCTGGCTCTACTAAGTAGTATTTGCACAGCACCATAAAGGGAGCCCTTATGTTATGGTAGCATGGGGCTACAACCATCAGACGATGAATACATGAGTGGGTTGTATTCAGGAACGGAGGATGTCAAAGGGCTGGAGTCGTCTTTGACAAAGCAGCAGCAGTTAAAAGGCTCTATTGCACACAAGGCAGGCACAAGCCTGCAGACAAGCGCATTTGGGAATAAGCTCTGGCAGAAAACATAATTGTTATTAAAATTAAGCGTTGTTAATTAACAAAATGCTGCTATCAAGAACTGTGCCGAGCCAGTCCCATGCTGCAATTATATCCTGTGCCAAGAACAGGACAGAAAACTACTTACCCTAAATGAACTGGTAACATTTTTCAGCTAGGTGTTTGACTTGGCAAAGATTTCCTTATTATTTATTTGAAGAACTGTATTGCCTGGAGACCCAATAGGCAACTGGCACTATGAAAACTCAACTCTGCTCGCATTACAGTGGGCAGGCAGGGAGTACCAGAGGAAAAGGAGCACAGGACAGCTAAATAACCCTGGCCAGGTCTCTGCAAATCAGAGGGAAAGTCAAGATCAGAGCCCATTTCTCTAGCCCCTACATCAGGACTCTCTCCACTAAATTTCATACAGACCCTCGGCTTGATCACTCGTACTTATGGATAGGATGCAAACCACAGCCAGACCATGGCATTTTACCCTGCACATCTGAAGGCCTRTGGGTGGAATACCATGGAAGCTGGGATAGAAACCATGCTAAATGTCAGTGCTATATGAACTGGGGCAATGATTCATCTGGGCTTGACTTGCCCAGAGCATACAGAATTACTACCTGGGTTCCCGAAAGCAGGATTTACCTCCTCTCTCTTCATCCCTATGCATGATCTATAGATGCCTGGTGTATACAGCGGCAGGCAGCAGAACTAAAACAAGTCACATGATGGAAACACCCATTTCTTCTCCTGTAGCTATCATCAGTTGTGTGTTTTCAGCTGGCATTCCCACCCCCTTAGGAGAAGGAGAATATGGGCTGAGTGCAGTTTTGCATTTTGCTGTGTAATGCCTGATACTGCGATAGTCCATGTCAGTCTGAGCATGGTTAATACTGGTGCTGTGCAGAGGAACATCTGCTGGCAGCATGGGCAGAAGAAATGGAGCTGGTTAGGTTATTTGAAAAATTCATTCTAGGCTTCAAGCAGGATTTTGGGTCAAGCCCAAGAAAATACTGTTGGGTGAGCAGTGTGGGCGGTACCTGCTGCAAGGCATAGGGGTTTCACAGAATTTCACAGAACCTGCCTATATTGGGAGCCTGGTTTCCATAGGTCCCYATTCAGGGAATACAGTTGGAGAAGTTCATAGCAGGAGCCTGATGTGGGTGGGCATCCCTTGAGTACCAGAGGAGTCCACAGAGGCTGGCTTCCCAGTCCGGGTGGGTCACACTAGGTGCTGTGATTAGCCGTTCCTTCCATTCCTGCAAGTCCTCCTATGCCACCACAGGAAACACAGCTAAGAAAGGAGACCTTGTAGGTCCCAGTTCAAGGATGAAGGGAATGCAGAAGGTCCTTGCATCACCCATGCAAAAAGTCAGCTCAAGCTGCTGGGTAGCAAGGGAGATATTACAGCTAAGGTGTCCTATGCAAAGTCTGGCCTGGGGTGAAGCAGCAGATGGGGAAGGACACACCAGAGTCCTGAAGGGTTTCTACCTGCTGCCTTGGATGAGGACCTGCGCTGGAAAGGGCTGTGTTGTACTGGAGAGTGCTAAGAGACACCTTCTGCGAGGGGTTTTCCTGGGACATTCTCAGTCTTCCCCTGCTCATCCCACAGCCCAGCACAGGCTCAATCAGAGGAAGAAGCTTGTCCAACACTAACAAATGTCAGAGAACCTAATTGCCAGGCTTAAGCACTGCATTGGTCATCCCTCATTAGCCATCCCAAGCCAGGACACTAACGCAGTGGGAATGACTCACCAGGACTGAGTTTTTAACGTCATCAATATTTACAACGTCACAGCCAGCGTAACACGGTGAGATGTATTCAATAGAATCAGAGCCGCAGATGGGGTTATAGGCTTTCTCGGGGCAGTTACAGTGAAGGTTACACTCCAAAGCATGGTGTCCAAATTCAGAGCTGTGACAGAAAGAAATATGTGAATATATTAGTGCATGTTATATGAGCATCACTAATATATACTTTATATAGAAAATAAGAGATATGTATGTCAGGAGATACGTATGTAGACATTAGTAGAGAAACACTTGATTGCTTAACACAGAATCTTCCACATATGTAACCTCTAAAACACCCACACAAATTCTGTTATGAACCCTCACAGCCTTTGTTCTGCCTGGGAAAAGCAGCCTGACCACAAGTGGTCAAGAGACTCACCCACTTGTTTCATGTTGAGCATTCAGCTCCCAGTGTGGGGTCCTCAGCGTAGTGTAACACCGTGCTCTTGGAGGCGGTGGGCTTCCCTCTCAGGGCTCGATCCAACTTTGTGGAAACCTCAGGAAGCTGCCTGAGGGGATTTACAGGAACTTGGATCGAGCCCTAAGAGAAGACCAAGTCCTGCCTGCACTCCAGCTGTGCAGCAAAGTAGCCACTGCTTTGAGGGTATTCTCCCAGGGCTGGCTTCTTGCCAAGTTATTAGCCCATGAGTAATATTCTGCACATTCCAAGATGGAATTTTAATCTTGTGTTGTTTGTGCCAAAAATGTGTTTACTTTGTGTCAATGAAGTTAGAATGAGCAAGAATGCAGCAGATTCACCGTTTACCCCCAAAACGTTCATTTCCAGCCTTGTTCTATCACCATTAACTGTTTCTCATAAGGGAATAACCCCAATTCTGGGTATTCTGTTTAACTTTTAAACTCCCATCTCAACTCTGAAGAGTGCAACAGGAGATGGCAATGCCCACAGCCCTGAAGATGAGACGCAGATCCACTGCTGGTCACCTAACTTAGCTTGAGCTCTTGGTACCTCTCACTGTAGGTGACGCCAGCGACCTTCTGCGTTGGGCAGCCAAGGAAGAGCAGGGGAAAAGCCAGGACCACGCAGAGTAACGTGCCAAGGACGCACAAGGCGCCGCACTGTCTCAGGGACATCTGGAACCTCTTCATGATGGCGCCACCCAACACAATCCCGACCATCGCCCCGGGGATGTTCACAGCACCTGGGGGAAGGCACCAAGAGCAAGAGAGCTGAAGTCCAAATGGTGCTGCGATCTCTCCGCTGCCTTCCTTGAGGAGCCGTGTCCCTGAATGGACGCGGAGCCAGCTCATTTACCAAAAAGCAGCTCCCAGCAACAGCATCTGGAGCACCGCTAGCTCTCACAGCGCCTTGCAAAGGAAGCATCAACACCACATTTTGAAGATGGAGCAAGTCAAGAGTGCAGAGATAAAGTGCCTCGTTTCACCTAGCAGCCCAGGACTAAGAGTTACAGCTTGAACCTAGATCTTGATTTTTATCCTCTGAACCTTGAGTAAGAAAGAGGAAATAACCATTGGCCCATTTGCAGTGAAGGCCCAGAGGATCTGTCGTCAGCTTCCTAGTGTTCAGCATCAGTAATCTGGAAGGGACCAAAGTTGTTTTAGCAAAACTTGTGGAATAATGCTAAGATCAGAAACAGCAGTTTTGCAAGGATGGCCAGATCCCACTGCAAACAGGCTCCTTTCTGTATAGATGAATGGAAGATCTAGGGACCAAATCACCCAAACATAAGGTCCCAGTGAAAAGCTAGAGTTAATCAAGCAAATGCGTTCTTTCAGTGTATACAGGAGAAAATATCAAGTAAACTTGGAGAGAATACTTTATTTCTGCATAATGAAACTGTTGATGGAATAATGTGTCCACTTCTGGTGTCATCATTAAAAAAAAGTAAAGATTTCTATGAAAAACTTGTAGTTTTGAAAAAAAAAAAAACACTTTACAATGGGATACCAAAAAAGCACGACCTATTTTATTCAATAAAAGATTAACAGGGAGGTTGCTTTCAGTCCACAAATACCTACACAAGGAAAGGATTTCTAACCAAAGAAAACTTCTTAATCTAACAGAAAAAGGCAAAGCRAGATTCAACAGCTGGGACTGAAAGCTGGATAAATTCATACAAGAAATACAGTGCACGTCTTTACCACTGAGGGCAAAGCAAGCCCGGGCACGACTCAGTAGGGCCATACCAGTGGAAAATACCACTGCTTCATGGTTTCTGACTATATTTAGCCTGCTACGGGGCTTTACCAGTCTGTTCTCTTCTTCCAATCTGTTCACTGTCTTCTGATTTATTTGTTAAAGATTTTAGAAAATCCTTACTCTGAGGAATGCATACTATTTGTTTAAAAACATTGAAAATACTTCTGCATCTATTGTCTAGACCTCTGAACTCTTCAGCTAGTCTGACTTACTGTAAGAGTAAGGCTTTATTCTTTATGTTTTTATTATCATGATAAACTTGCACAGTGAGATCCCAGCCCAGGACAGGATATTACGGATGCTACAGCAATACAAGTCTAATCTCACAAGAACATATGCTGCTTAAAATTTCATCCTTTCCTTTGTAACGATATCAACTGTTACGAGCAATTAGTTTAACTGTAGCAAGCTTTTTGAAGAATCTATAAAAGATTAATACAACAAGTCTAATTGGTCTTCTTTTTCTTGATGTAAAATGTTTGCATGCATTTTTGCAGTTTTTCCTTTTGTTTACTATCTACTTCTTAAAATCCACAGAATCACAGAATCACAGAATGGTTGAGGTTGGAAGGGACCTCTGGAGATCAACTAGTCCAACCACCAATACCCTTAACCCAGTGACTAGTGTGAACTAATTCCTATCAAAAACACGTACACAGCTCAAATCTGATGTTTCCTTGTTCCTCTGACGCAATGAGATGATGTTTTCTCCCTGATTATAGTGAACAGCTTTATATAACAAACATTTCTCCAGGTCTCGCAGGGTTTTATTATAGTGAGCTCAGATTGCAAAGTAAAGGAAGGAAGGAAATTAGTACCTGAGAAATCACATAGGCAGAGACCTGGTGTAGTATATGTCTCCAGACAATGGGAGGAGACTGGCAGTTCCAGAGGAAAAGGCGTTTCTTAGATTATTTTCTAAGTGCTCAAAAGCTGGCAAGTCCCTGAGCGTGACAGCAACACTTACCGATGATCATGTTGGCAAAGGATGCTGTGAGGGAGAACTGTCTTTCCAGGAACTTCCCCATGAATGTCGCTAAACCAGCAACCATGGCAGAGAGGTTGACCTGAGCCAAGACCACCAGCAGGTAGACAGGATGTCGGAGGTTTCTCAGCAAGACCAGGGGAAAACCTGAAAGGAAAAGAGGAAATCTGCTACACACAGAAGGGGTGAAAAGCAAAATATTGCTCCATGGAAAGCGGAAAAACTTCACATTTCCTTGGAATTTTTGAGTAGAATGAGCTATTTTGTATCCCTTCCTGGTGAGTTCTTAAGAACATTTGCTACCCACTGGACACAGACTAGAAAATCCAGTCAGGTCCTAAAAAAAGGAACAGGTATTCCTTAAACATAAAGCAGATTTCATCTCAGCTAACACCAGCCACCTGGAGTGAGGTGTCCTGTTTAAGCTGTCTAGGCTCCCCTACTGATAAGTGGAGAGAGAGGGGGAAGAAGTTGGCAGCTCATCCCATTGGCGCCAGGAATTCGTCATGGGTCGGTGAATTAACGCCAGGGGTTAGTTGTTGAAAAAGATGAAGCAGCAAAAAAGATTTTCAGTGAGAAACATATCCAGCCTCAAAGTGAGCACGAACAGAGAATAACTCCTCTCTGGACRCATCCCACCCTTCCCGAGCTCATCTCTGTGTCTCAGTTAAGACACATTCGATTTGCTGCTAAGGTTGATCACGTTTATTTTCTGCTGAAGCACATTAGATCTGGGAACAGCTCTAAACACATGTGCACAGACAATGTATGAAAGGTCTGAGTCATACATAAAACTCTTAGAGGCATGCCAGTAAACTCTGAGCAAAGCCTATTAACCCAAGCAAATTGATATTGTACCTATGTGCATTGCAGCCGGCACTTGCGTGATAGGTTCAAGAAATACTCAGCATCTTCTGCTAATGCAGAGGACAAATTTTCTGCCTTCTGTTGACATACCACCTCCGTAAAAAGTCTGCTCTAAAAATGCTCTATGCCCACCAGGACCCTGGAGGAGACCCACATCCTCAAACGGCCATGTGAGAGAAACCCACGGCTCAACCTCAGCGCTGCAGCCTCATGAGGGTTCATTCTCCTACGCTTGCGCTCTCACCATGAGGCCATACCCCAGAGCACACGGATTTTTATTTAGGGCTGCCAGGGACTTACTAAGCCTTAGGAGAAAGGCAAGTGGCTCCGAGATATTTTTTCGGCCTCAGCTGAACCTCTGTAAATACTATTAATCTCTCCTGCCTTCAACGGACAGACTGTACCGGGTTGGCTGAGAGCAGCATGGAAAACAGCACCTTTATCTCCCATTACCCGTGGGCAAATCCTGAGGGCTGCACTATGTTATTATGCTAGTGTTGCACATGCAAACTCACCCTGCAGGGACCGGGTGTTTGCCTTGGTAGGACAGAGCAGAGACTGGCACCACATCTCAGATGCGATCTCTTGTAGCGTGTGTATATTATATTAACCAGCATTGACTGAGTGCAAAAGCTGCTACAAATACACACCATCCAAGTAAAATCARCTTCTCATTTCCTCACCCTGAAGCTTTCTGCAAGACTTCTGCTAAAACACACTTGAAAAGTGGCTGGGAAGCAATTAAAGGTTAATTTCCTTGTTTGCTGCATTTGCAATTCCAGCGTCCTTTTCATTTCCATCACACAAATGCATTTTTTGATTACGGGCAAGAAACACTCTGACAAATTCCCCAGTGGCTGAACCCTTGCTGCTTGATAACAGACATCTTCAGTCTGCTCAGCAAAGACAGCTCCCRCCGCCCCCACCGCTGCGGGAATCGGAATGCCTGGCACTGACGCCCACCAGCTGGAATGATGCTGTTTCCCAGCTCCGAGTGATTTACTCTTCATGCAAAGCCTGAACCCACTTTCTGCTCATGCCTTTGCTCCCCCTGAACCACTGCGTTCCTCCTTGCTCTTCGTCCAGCTTCACGGCTCACAAGCAAAGGGCACAGCTAAGGGCGACTTCCAGACAAACAGCTGATGAGTTTCCCAGATGAGAACGCTACAAACCAATATGCTGGAGCAGAGATAAGGAATTAACAAGGAAGGATTAATGCAAGGGCCTGCCATAAATTAATGGTGCTAATTCTCAGTAATTCACAAACARTTGGGAAAATCTTTATATCTGCACCAGCACAGATGCGTTGAGGGAATGCACCTGGGACAACCATCAGGCRTTTGCCTGGAAGTCGCCCTGAGCTGGGCATTTGATTTAGTTGGCCGCAAAGTTACTCCAAAAGCAAAGGTCCCTCTGTGGCTGCGGGAGGGAGCCTTGTACACTCTTGTTAGGCTCCCTGCCTGCTCAGCACTCTTCTCTTAGGGTTATGCAAACAGCTAAGTGCATGGACACYGGGGAGCATCAAACTCAGGGCACTAGAAAGGGTCCAGGAATGCAAGACATGGCATTCAAGGACCCCAAAATACGGACACGACAGAGAACTGGGAGTGTAGCAGTTAATGAATAAGYGAATGAGCTGTGACGATAAGTCTGTGGTAGAAAATGGCCCACCTGCCACAGCGGCATGATCTAGAGGAGACCAAGGTCAGCTCCACAGAGGGGAGGTGATTTTGCTCTCAAGTATCCACAGAGCTATTGCTTTTTGAAGGATATTCCTGCCTAGTTTTTATCTTAGATGTGTGGGAAATATGAAACCTCAATAAGCTTGCTGAAAAATCTCCTGAGAGTTAATCCAGGGTTTTAMACAAGGCACTTTCACAAAGAGATATTTCTTTTCCCTAGATATTTGTGGTCTTTTCAATCAAACTACTCCCCCTCTCCCACCCCAAATCAGAGCTCTGAAGCTATGGCGGCAAGCAGGTGTAGCCTTCACAGTGGATTGCTGTCCTTTGCAATCACCATCTCATTAGAAATCCAGTCCTTCTTTTAGTAACAGCCCAACTTCCTCCCTTGAACTAAAAGCAAGTGGGAAAAAAAAAATCTTAAAACTTTAAAATAATAATAAAAAATCATTGAAGCCATCTTTAGGCATCATAGAGAAACAAACAAATCACAAGCCCAGTATTTTAATTGCTTTGAAGATCACCCTTAATGGATTAATTCCTAGTATGTGCAGCAGGAGCTAACCATCCTCCCAGGTGTTTTCAGCAGACACCTGGAAATTAGCAATGGAAATGGCTTAAAGCTAGCTAAATCCCCCCTTTTTGATTACTGTGAGCAGTTCCAGTGACTGCAGAAGGAGCGCGYGTGTGAGTATGAGGAGCAAGGTGCAACCCAATGTCATCCAGCGCATCTGTGCGAGAGCCAAGATCGTTCCCCACAGTGCTCTGACTTCCCCAGTTTTTAATAACTCCAGTGACTGGAGCCTGCTCACTTCTCGGGTAATTGACCTCATTGTTTGCAAATGTCCCCAAAGCTTTGCTTGAATATTTATCCTGTACACAGCTCCATCCTGTTATGGCTGGTTGTTATGAATGGAAAAACTCTTCCTGTCCTTGAGGCATGCTTCCCGCAGCCTTGCAAACTGCTCTCTGTGCTCATCACACCTTGTCCCAGAAAGATTCAAAGCTCGGTGGCGGCTTTCAGAGACATCGAGAAAATGAAGCAGCTCAGGGAATGGACTCTAAACCATCCTCGTTTTGTTCCCAACAAAGTCAACAGCAAAAATTCCTTGAAGCCTCATTTTGCTCTCAGTTATCTCCATGTGCACTGAAGCAACAGAACAAGTGACACAACGCCTTTCCTCCTCCATAATCATATTTCATGTTGCATCATTTAAGCTGAATTATGTGACTAAACAGCGTTTCTGAGCGTCTCTTTCTCCTCCAGGTCAACTTAGTAATTTAAGGCTCACTTCAACCAAGCCCTTAAGAAAATTAACTTCTAAAAGTATTCTTCAGTGTTATTCTGCTCAAGGAGCAGCCTCAAGTACTTTGCTGAACCACAGCCTAAACAGCATCTTTCTCTCCACCTGGAATTTCCCCTGTGCTTCGGCCAGGTCCAGAGAGGYGACTGCCTTTCCACCACACATCAACGCCGGAAGGAAAGCTGTCCCTGCTCTCTCCAGCTTGACAGGCAAAGGGATTCTTTCAGACAAGAAAAGCTGCCTTCCTCCCAGGTGGACTATTTCTCATTCTTTTTCAAGTTTGCRGCCATCTTACAGCCCTGCCACCCTGGATGGCCCACGTGAAAGTATCAGGCCAGTTTTCAACATGCTTTAAGTCAACTCTGAGCATATCGCTTGAGCAAACGCAGCGCTAGTGCTAGTATCATCTCACTGAAAGTGGGTGAAGATCTCCAGATAAGCCATTAACAAAACACAGCCYTAATCTCCAGGGCCCTTTTACAACCCACGTACTTGCAGCGTTCAAACTCCAAGCAGAGAGAGAGCATTTTACAAGAGACGCAGGAGGAACAGGATTAAAATATCACAGGGGAAATCTGAGACGTATGTCAGAAAAATCTTGTGCAGTCTCTGCCTGGGTCCTAATGCCTTTCTTCATCCCCATCCCACGACCCACAGCCACGGCACAGCCAGCTGCACTTATGGTCTGGAGCTCCCCATCCCAGGGGTGACACCAATGCACCAGGTAGCTCCGGGTACGGGGCTGTCCATGAAGGCTTCCCTGGAGATGCAGATGGAGCAGTGAGCAGATGAGGTCCAAACCACTTCTTCTTGCCAACAGCCACGTCCAGCCCTGGGCTCAGCCATTTGCCCACAAAATTAATGTGTTTTTTACAAGACAGGGAAGAGCCACAGGTACAACACCGAACTAATTAAACTGATTGCTTCTTCTCTTGTAAGAGATTATGGGAAACTGCATTAAGAGATTATGGGAGACTGAAGTCTCCTAAACGCTCCTGCGTGTCTGCAGAGGGGGGTTCTGCCTGCACCATGTGGAGGTGCTGGTGGCAACCAGCAACCCCAAGGAGATGTGTTTCAAAGCTTTCGCTGCACGACCTGCTCAGTCCCAGCCTGTGGAGGTGAGCAAAGCTGCGCCCCTTTCCTTCAGGAGCCAGTTCAGTGGAACTAAGATGCGGTATAAAAAGGCTGACTATGAATATGGCATAGGAATCAGATTGTTCTCCAGCATTTCTCCAGCACATTTCGTTCTGTTTCCTCTCTCTCTCCTCTTTTTTTTTTTTTTTTAAGCAACAAAAAGTATAAAATTTCAAGGTGATTCCAGTTGGAAAATCTCCAAATGCTGTTTTCATAAACCATTGCATAGAGAAGAACAGTAAAAACAAAGAGGCAGGAACATTGAATGAGAGAAAGAAGAGGGGGAAATCACAAACCTGCRGGCAAAATTCTCTTTCAAGTGACCCCTAGACGAGCTAGGACTGAAGCCTTTTGACTTCACCCACATTATCCCAGTTTGCACCATCACACACGAGCTACCGTCCAGCTTCTGGCTCCAGGGGGCATTTTGTCAGGAACGGATGGCAGAATAAGTGTATTTGCTAGGTGTCTCGGGGGGTCCCTGTCCTGAGCAGGGGCTCTGGCATTGCTCCTACCACTATCCGATATTTGAAAGACACAGCGATTTCAGGGGGATTGCTCTGCTGGCAAAAGTTATGGACACTTGGTCATTTGCAGGGCTTTAGGGCACAAATTCTCAAAATCAGGGACGGCAGCATCCTGATGTGAACCTTGAGTCGAACTCACAGCCCTAGCAGAGGCAAGGTATTTCCCTCTGTCTTCACCCAGCAGCAGGCAGCTCATTTTTATTCATTTTTCCAAGGCAAAGAGCAAAGCGTCGGTGTGAAAATCYCGTCCGAGCGCTACAAATCTGTTCCCGCGCGATAGCTTCCCTCACCGATGTGCTTAGCATACAGCGCAGCACACGGGTTTTCTAAACCACCGCGCAGCAAGGTCAACAGGGCAACAACCCCCCCCGACTCGTCCTTTTAATTTGGCATTAGGCTAGCAAGCCTGTGGTGCAACCAGCAGGATAAAAACCTACCCACGCTCATCTGGCTGTGCGTGCCCTGCACTGACCTTAATAAAAAAGAGAGTTTCCAATAAATTAAATGGATAAGATTCGGGAAATATGGAAGGAGCCAACATGGGTTAACTTCAGAGGATCACTTTTCTTAAGTAATTGCTAAAGCACCAAGTATTTCCTTGAAAAAACCCTCAGCAGTGGCTTCCGCAGATTAAAGCCCAGCTGATTCCCTTCAGCATGAGAGCCTTCCTGAGGCCACTGGTTTCTAAACAAGCCAATTGAAGCGGATTAAGTTCACCCTGCACAAACACGCCGCTGGTTTGAATTGCTCGGACGCTGGCTGCAAGGAGCACCAGCCATCCGCAGCGGGACAGGGCAGCGGCCGGGTCTGCTACCATTACCGGCTTTGAAAGAAGGGGACTGCGAAGCGTTTTGGAAAATAAGGGCTGCCAGTGCTGCTGGRGGTGCAATTTCTGCTATGACCCGGGAGAAAGTTGAGCAATAGCAGCCGGCTGGCGCGACCCGAGGTGCAAACCCCTCTGCTAGCTGGGGGGGGCTCTTCCCACTCCCTTGGCTCTGCTCGGTGCTCGCCATCCTCTTTCCTGGCTGGCTTTGGGCTCCTGCAAGGCTTCAGCCTCACGGTGGCAAGTGTTTTCTGGTAGTGGACTGGGAAGAAGTCTGCAGATTGGATTTAACCCGACGGCATGCCTAAGCGGCATCTTGAGGGTTCCTCTAGGAGCACGGGGAGGAATGCTGCTTTTCCTCGCTCGCGTTGCAGCCTGAGCGCTGCCAGGCAGCCGCGGGGTGTTCGTGCAAGCGGAGAAATCGCCTCCCAGCTCGAGGGCGGGAAGCGGGGCGATGCATCGACTTACATTTGATGAACTTGGTTAGAGACATGTTTTGCATGTGTTCGGATCTCGACCGAAGCTGGCTGAGCGCATCTTCGCTCTCCTTGCCACGACTCTCCTCCCCACTCGCCACCTGGGGACAGACGAGAGAGAGAGGCTGTCACTCGGTGGCTTGCCTGCCAGTGTGTCCCCTGAGCTGCCTTGCTTTTCCCACAGCTGCATTGACGAGAGAAAGGAGAAAATCTCCCTCCTGGCCTAGCCTGCCGCTGATGGGTAAGGACAGGTAACAGCCCATGTTTGCCCAGAGCTGGAAATGCTTCCAAGGTTTGCCCATGGTGAAAGCACGGATCCCTGTCCCGGTGTCACGCCTGCGGGACGCGGGACTGAAGGGGCTCGCCCCGATGTCTGCATGGACAGGGAAGGAGCTGGTTCCCCCCTTTCCCAAATTTAATGACTCACACTTCATAAAGACCAAGTCGGGCCATTACCCAGGTGCAGAACACTATGTGCACAGCTTCGATTAATATGGAAATTCAGGAAATGCTAGCCTTTTGCACCAAAAAGGACTGTTACCCTCTGGGAGCTGCTTTTTTTCCCCCCAGAAGGTCTGCTTGGTCAAGGAGAGGCAGGCACAGAAACCCCAGGAGCAACACGCCGAGACCTCAGGGCAGAATCCACCCAAAGGAGGTTAAACATACCCCAGTTTGGGGTGCAAGATGCATGTTTCCTCTGAGTCTTGGTGCATTGAGCAACAAGCTGCAGTGCCTTTGCCCCCATCACCAGCAATTCCTGCTCACATTTGGCATTTTAGCCATATCTTTTCTCCTGTCGAATAACAGCAGTAGGGACTGGAGCTCCTGTCCTGTCCCTGCTGCGTGGAAGGGGCCAGGTCTTGCAGCTGCCCCTTCCTCCTCCTCCTCCTCCTCCTCCTCCTCCTCCTCCTCCTCCTCCATTCACGGGAACTGAGCTTTGTGGCTGGAGGTCACACAGCCCTGGCTGCCTCTGATTACTCCTCTAATTGAGTCACAGCTGGTGCTAATGGCTCTGCACCTATGCTAATCAAGGAGCCTGCAGGACCTGGGTGTCACGCTGCTGCCTCCAGCCAGATGCGCCTTGTGCGCAATTTTGGCTCAAAAGCCAAGAGGGTCTGATGGAAGAGGAGAGGCAGAGGATGGGGGGGGGGGGAGGAAGACTTGGGCTGCCTAAGATCATCCCTGCTTCCATCAGGAGCTGGCCGAGTGTCTCAGGCAAGTGTCCAACCTCTTCAGTGTTTGGTTCCTGCATCAGCAAGAGGGAGGCCAAGTGAGGGGAGCGTTTCTTGGATGTGCATTGGATCCCCTGCCCTATAGACTTTTAAGGAAACCACTGGATGGACTGCCCTAATTAGATTAGATTTGTTACTATACATGTATAATAGCAGAAAGTGTCCAGATGGGAATGCGGTTTTTCATGGAAAACTGCAGCTTATTCTTAGCTGGTCAGCCAGAGCCAGCAGATACATTTCCAACATATTACCCTCAGCTCAGCAACGGCGCTGTTGCAACTTCTGACAGAAAGTTGGTGCAGGTCAAACAAATGAATTCCTTCAATAGGAATTAGATGTTCTTAATTCACAGAAAGAACTGGACAGCTTGTTGGCTAAAATCATCTCTTTTTCTTTGAAAACGAGACTCATTGAGTATTAGGAGCTCAAAGTGTCCTGCACTGAGAATGCCACATTCCCTTTTCAAAGAGACTCTACAAGACAAAAGTGAAATTTGTGAAACTCCCTTCACAGTTTCGATTGGTAGAATTTGGAGACTAATACATTTTTCAAATGCAAAAATAAAATCCAGCTTCCTTTCACTTTTCGATTAGGGCTACAGGGTCTCTCCCTGTTTCTTTCAGAAGCAGAACCATAGGTCTGAACGCTGCACTATTTTCCAAAAACACATTCAAGGTGTTAGTGTCTGTGGTTTTCTCAGATTACGGTTGTTTTTATTTCCGAGAGGTAACAGCGTGCTGGGCACTGTCTGCACATCGAGGGGAAAAAAACAAACTCCCCAATCTTCAAAAAGTCCCCAGCCCTGGATTTCTTTATACGAGCTGCAACCCGTCACTCCGAGTGGGCGATTTGGCACACCGGAGGCCGTCGGAGCAATGCTCCGGGCTGGCCTTTTGACGTTTCCCTGCCGTCTGCTGCTGCATCTTGCCAAACAAAACCAAACAAACAATTAATAACAGGGAAAACTTCTTGCAAAACTCCTCCGCGCTTGGATTTTTCAGAATTAGTCCTTGCAACAGAGCAAGTCTGAGAGCCTGGAGAGGAGCAGGACTTGCTTTTGCAGGAAAAGCGAATGAAGGTGGCTTGCCAACAAGTCCCACTTACACCTGCGTGGCATTGCACCTGGGAGAAGGGCAGCCACAGGCTGCGGCAGGCTTGGTTTATTCAGATGAACCACAGGAAAAAAGGATGAATAACCCTGCCAGTGGCAGAGAGGTTTTCTTTGCTTAATTTGGGGCTTCTGCAGCATTTCCCTCTGGCTGAGTAGAACCTGGCCCTCTGGGCTTAGTGAAAAATAAGGTCAGGGATACTGTTTTCATATTAAACAAACAAAATGTAAAACCTCATCGCTCCAAAGCCCCAGCAAGTCAGAATTAATTTCTCTCCCGACAAGGTCATGCTCCCTGCAAACACCTCATTATGTTTTCTCCAGCAAACGTGGGTCCCACCAGCGACCCTATTTCCTACCGAGTTAAAATAACCAGTCTGCAGGCACCTTGTTCACATGAAAGGCAATGATTATTTTTAGCCATGGTTTGTGCCTGTCCGTAAAGCTCCCTGGGGAAAATCCGAAGGGAGACCAACCCATTCCAGTAACACAGGCACTTGCATGCTGTTGCCACCAACACACCCACATACTTGGTCACCAGGTGCTCCCCAAATAATGCTATTTCTAGATCACCTTTGCCAGTGCCGTAGGAGCTGTGCCAAAGAAGCGATGGAGCACCGCGGGCTCACGGAGGGGCTGATGTCTCCATGYGGGAGGTGGGAAGCTGAGGAGCTGCTCGAGCTAGGAGAGCCCAAGGGAAAGGTTTCCCGACAGATTCTTAGATTTCCCCATCCCGGCTCTTTAACCTTTCTTCACTGATAACCTACATATGAGCAGGGTTTTATGAGACTTCCTTGTCACTTATTTTCATTTCAGCTTTTCACGTCCATTGGAAGCACCCCAGGTCACTGCTGAATAAATGCGAGAGGATTTGTATCCGATGGACAGTCTGCCTTGAGACAGAAATTGCAGAAGTTATTTTCCACTTCCTTTCTCTGTTGCAATTGCATAAAGACTCTGCCTGTCCAGAAGAACGGCCGTGTCCCTGCCCCATCGCGTTCCCACCGCGCTGGACCTGAAAAATTCACCAGGACCCCTGGGAGCTGAGGGGCCACCTCCAGGCACAGCTGTTAGCTACTCAGATCCCGCAAATATTCTCTGCAGGATCCCGCTGATGCCAGCGGGCGCTGGGTGGTGTCAGGGCAGAGCAGGAGGCTCTTAGGGCTTTGCAGGTTTGGGCACGCCGGTGCAATCCTGAGACACACCCGAGAGCAGCCTGCTGTGCCCTAACAGCACCAGCGTCCATGGAGCATCGCAAGGGCAAGGCAGGAACGCTGCTGCTGCTGCTGCTGCGTTTTATGTGCCTGGGTTTCTCTTTGCTACTAGCCTGCTGCTTCAAGAGGCGAAGGACAGGCATTGCCTGGATCTCATCAAGTGATATCATCCCTGGCAGGAACGGGGCTGCCCAAACATTTGAGCTAGCAAGGGCATGAATAAACGTTTTTCAAGGTTACTCCATGTCTGCAGCTGCCCTCCTGTTTCCAAGCGCCAGGTGCTTTTGGGGATGGAACGGGTCAATCCGCTCGGCAGGCCTTTCTCCTAAATTTTCCAGGTCCCTGCCCCATGGCTCAAGACATTGCCTGGATGGACGGGTTTTGCCCTGGCAGCTTGGGTTAGGATGACTTCCTAACCCTCTGCTCTGCTGCATCAGTCTCCTCCGAGCCAGGGGCTGCAGGTCCAACTTGGTGTCCCCCTTCTGATCCTGGGCATCTGCTCAGACCGCCCGGGGCAATTTAAAGCAAAATCTGGAGAGACAGACGCATCTCCCATGGGGCCGGAGCAGAAATCCCAGCAATTCACTCCTGCTCGGCCACCACGGAGCCACTGCATTGCTGTGCTCACTGCTCACTCCTGCCCTGGGTTGGATTGCATTTCACGTCCTGCCAGCCCCCACTGTGAAATGCCCTCAGAAATCCACGTTTCGCCCATTAGCCAACAGCAAAGGATTTCATTTACTGGCTTTTTCCATCCTGTCTCAGAGGAGACGAACCTGCCCCTTCTGTCTCCCCCATTAGTAACATTGAGGAATGAGCTCTCAGCTCCATCCGTCTCCAGCAGGATGACGTGAGCTGTGGGTATTGAGCACGAACGGCACAGCCTGCCGCGAGGGCACCTGCCTGAGCACAGTGAAGCTGTCTGCTTATAAAAATAAATGTACTGGATATGCCAAGCTAGATGGRGCTTGTACTCTGGGGTAAATTGCGTGGTCTTCAGCTGTAACGTTAGGTTCCCTTTGGTTGCTTTGCTGTGACACAGTGAGGTACCTTTAAAGAATAAGACATTAATTATATTCATAGTTCCTTTCAATCCTGTTTTTGCACTTCTCTAAATCCAAGTGGAAGTGCCACATGTGAATCTTTGAGATGAAGAAGGATCTGACACAAAAGGGGCGTAACCCCGTTCATCTCCTCTGGTTTGCACCCACAGGCCTCCCAGAAGTTTTCTGCTCAAGGAAAGATGTGCCAGGTGGGAAGGGGTGGAAAAGTAGTGGGAATTCTGGCAGCATCCTCACCTAATGGTACTTTWAAGTCACAGTGGAAACACATTCTTTCCAGGTTTATAATCTCATTGTGTGCTTCAAACACAAACCCTTGTCTTTCTCCTTGCCTTAACTGAGCCTTTTAGGAGGAGATATGGAACATACATCTTGTTTTATTTTGTTTTATTAGCACAACCGAGCCTTGGATTATACTTGAAAGTGAAAATGAACGGATAAACAAGATGTGCAACAAATTCTGGAGGAAAAAGTAACTAAAGAGATAGAGATAAATGGCAAGATGGGTCGTCTTGTATTAGGGGTTGACAGAGGCACATAGATTACAGCAGCCTGCTCTCCCTACTCCATAACATTATAAATAAATAAAGGGAATGCAGCAGATCAAATAGCTTTAGGMTTGGGCAAAGCAGAACATACACCACCACATGGGAAAGTGTTAGTTAAACTGGAGAATGGGAAAATTAGGAGAGTAAACACAACATTGCTAAATAGGAGAAAAGAATGGGGTGTCCTAAAGGGGACATACTGAGCTGGTGTGAGGTTCTGGTGAGTTCCTYGGTGATTCAATACAGAAGCAATCTTACTTGATATTTACAATAATCTCCCTGGCGTAGTAAGAAGACATGCACTGTTTAATTTGCAGAGGAGAAGGAAGGTTGGAGCTGTCCATACAGAGGAGGCTGAGGTACCATATAGAAAGARCTAGGCAACCGGAGGGCTGAAGTAATAGGAACAGAACAAAACTTAACAGTGTGAAGGGCACAGCCATGTGCTTGGGGCTTAATAACAAACTTCAGCTGCACGTCTGAAATTCAGCAGTTGGAAATGAGAGGAGAACGGCAAGTATGTCCAGTTCTCTCTCCCCATAAGCATATGGTGCAGCCACAGAAGAAGTAAATGGGATATGAGGAATACCAAGGATGGTGTTCCCAGGAGAGCTGGGGAAGTGCTGACCTCGCTGCAGAGCTGGTAGGGACCAGATCCGGACCGGAGCATTGAGCGGCAGTGAACCACATCGGGAAAACTGGATTCTGACTGGGACAGGTGAAGAGCAGSGCTCCRGGGAYGGAGGACATCTGTGASAGYGSAGGACACATCGAGCTGTCTTGCTAGGCTCCCTAGCCCAGCAAAATGAAGGCTGGGRGGAGATTCACTTACTTTTTATCCACGCCAACATGGCAAAGAACAGGAAAGGATTTAATTAGGATTAGGGACATCATGAGGAGAACAACAAACTAAAGGCATAAAATATAAACTGGAGGATCAGACAGAGCTTTGTAACATGCAGGGAGGTTAAGTTTCTGAAATCGCCTTCTGGTGAGGTTTGGGAGGCAAACGCTGATGAGAGAGTGATATCTAAAGAGGATTGCRTAACAGGGAGCCTGGAAAGGACCAGGACTTGTAGACCTGCTTCCCATAAAAACCATCCGAGTTTTCTCACGAAGTGTCTGTTTGCAAACGACATCTGCTGACATTGCAGGAGAGGCTTTGTCAAAGCTTAGAGGAAGTGTCATTCACCCCCCTTTTTACAGCTTTTGGGTGATGGTTTCTACAGGACTTTGAAGTGTCAGGAAATGAAACTTGAACCAGGAGATGACTGGGGGTGCAGTCATCTTGCACATGAGACACGATGAACAAGGGTAATGTTCCTGCTTTCATTTAAGGCACTAACCGAACTTTGGCTATTTGCCAACTGGGAAAGGCTCAAATGCTGTAGTTCCCCACAATCCAGGACACAGCCTTGTGCCAGGTAAGACAAATGGTTTGGACTCCTGGGAGGCAGYATTAAACTGGGATTATTAGAAGAATCTGGTCCTGATTTTAAACAGTTTGTCAAATAAAAGTCTTTTCCCTTCATTCCCCACCTGAGATCATGACAACTTTACAGCTTTGTTGTGACTGTCCCTTGAATAAGATTTTTCTGGGCACTTCAGGGCTAGAAAGTTACTGACAAGTTAGAGCAGCTACGAAGGAATAAAAATGTTCAGGGCCTGGTGTGACTGATTTATGAAATAAGACTGAAAGAGCAAACTCCCATTATCATTAACATTGTTAACATTAAGTGCATGAGTCATTCCAGGAACTTCAAAGAAAGAARCTATAAAATAAAGGTAAAGCTGAAATGTGGTTGTAGAATAACCTAGATTTGTCTTGGCTGGTTGGAGGAGGCAAATAAATCTCCAAAAAGACAGAGGGATGCATTATTATACAATGTTTGTTGGATAATGTACACTGAGAAGGATGCTCCTTGGTCTGGAGAAACCACCAAGGGCTGAAATGAGTTGTATAGACCAAGCCAGGAGAAAGGAAGCAAAATGCAAAGGAAGAATGAAAATCAGAGAAAAGAAATGGTGTTTTTGGCAGTGAGAACAACTGAGCCATGCGCTGGCCTCTGCTACTTTGACGGCATTTGGTGGACTCTGCAATGGAGAAACACATCTGCACCTTTGTGTGAACGTGTTATTCCCAGGCAGTCTCATGACCTGCTGGGACATATGTAGTCCCAGGGGTCTGCAAACAGCAAACAGCACGAGGGCCAACAGACCTGGAATGCCTGAAATTCCTTTTTGGCCTCTGAGAAATGAAGGCTGAGAAACGAAGCCTTCAGCTGGTGCTGCAGAAACATCTGGGCTTCTTCTGTGGATRCAGAAGACCTGCGCTTTTCCCATGCGTTATTATGGCTGCAGCGCCTCAATGCAGTGGTTATGGGTCAAGATATTGTGCGAGGGCTTTATATTCAGGGAGAAAAGGCCAATTCCTGCCTCAAAGTGCTTGTAGCTTGCAGTTGCTCTGCTGCTAGCTTTCACCGTGGTTGTTTTATTCCAGTTTTGGACAGACAGATGGCCTGAAACTGCAGGCAGCCAGGGAAATGCCAACCATCTTTAACACGACAGCTATATTTACAYAGGGTCGACCCAAAGGTTATCGCAAAGTCTGATCTTGCTGATCGCTGTTTGTAAAGCCCTGTGCTGGCCCCCGAGCTACACAGTAAGTCACAGGCAACCCCACTGCTGCTCTGGTCCTTACTGTCCCTGTTGCAGCGTGTCCGCGACGAAGCTTTGTGCTGCAGAGCTCGGACACGGAGCTGCTGCAGGGATTTGCACTTCTTTGCTGCAGTGCCACTTCACCCCCTTTCTCCCTCGCCACATACCAAATTAGAGGCAAGCACAAGAAGCAACAGCACTTCTCCTCCAYGCGGTGGAAGGAAACCTGGAAGCAATCCTAATGCCACAAAAGCCCAGTGTGAGCCTTTGCGAGGYGGCCGGGTCCAACACTAACAAGGAAGGGCAGCCAGTATGACCGTGGCAGCGGAAGGTGAGCTTGAGGTCAACCCTTCACGAGCGCGGACTCACCCTGAATCGCTGCAGAAGGAAAAGCAAACAAAGTGAAAGCTCTGCTCTGGCTCAGGGTCAGCTGGCCTCCAAAGACCTTGTCCAGATGGTTCCCCTCCGCCTCCGGCATCAGGAATGGCACGTTCCAGAGCGCGAGGTCAGGACCAGCTTCTGCAGATGAATGACTTTGCCCTCACTCTCCTCTGCCACCCATCATCGCTCGCCCACATTAACACTTTCCTCTCTTCTTTGTGCCAGATAGGCAGTCCCAAGAGAGGGAAGTCCAAGGGGGTGGTGAAGCAGCACAGGAGCATGGCGTGGGGCACGAGCATCCCCATTTTGGGGGACACCGAGCTGCTCTACTGCATCCCACTAGGACCATGGGCAAGTCTCACTGAAGCCCCCAAGTCCCGGCCCTTCCGGGCAGCGATGTGAGGCATCACTGCCACGCTGTCAGCAGAGCTGACCACACATCCCACTGCTGACCTGAGTTTATCCACAGCTCCCGCTGAARCCAGCGTAGGGCATGGCACCCAGCTTTGTGCCTGGAGACCCACGTTTCCTTCCGGTGTTGCATTTCTTTCAACTTTAAACATCCTTTCTGCAGGGTTTGGCAATACACCCTCAGCTAATGCTCCTCTGGAGGGGAACTGTTTCTCCAGCAAGCTCAATGGCTGGTGCAGTAATTTGGTGGCCTTAGAAACAAGGCTGCCTCCAGTTCAGTGGAGAGGAAAGGCAACTGCCCTTCACGACAGAAAAACGATCAGGTTTATACCCTTAGCTCAGCACTAATTTACTGCAAGGGCAAGCAGGCAAAAATGACTTTTTTTCCACAACACCTACAGAAAATGACCTGCTCTAATGCAGATTTCCTACAGAGCTTTGAGTACCCCCACAGAAGCCAGTGGTTTTACCCAGAACAGCTTCTGGCAGAGTTCCTAAAAGGGCTTTTTCTTTTTTTTTAGCAGGGTCTTTCCCTGCTGGTGGTGGTGCTGATATATCCCAGTGAGATGGGCACCACCCCAGCAGCTGGGCTCAGATGGCCCTGACATCTCCAGTCCTGCAAGGGGTAGGCAGAATTTTGCCATCAGTTGAATTATTTTTTAATTATTATTTGTTTACCACAAACAGATTCCCAAAAGCTTTCTGGGGCAGATACTACAGTGGGGAGAAATTCAAGTAAAGTCTGGGCTGCAAAGAAATAAATGAGTGCTCAGCTGTCTGAGAGCATTCCTTATAAATATCAGCCAGTAGAGGAGAGAGAAGTCCTCCTATTGTTTTTCTAAATCAGTATCCAACCATTTTTCCTTTTCGTGGCACAAAACTCTCAGACTGATCCAAGTGAGGAACTTGCAGAAGTACAGTTGCTTTAGTTAGAGGTACATTATTTTCTCTCAAAAGCCATTAACGAAATTAATGTTCTCAGCAGTCCTAATAAAGAACCGTTATCCTAAGATGTAGTGTGTCACCCTCACACACTGAACAGATTCTGCTAATATAGATCATTCATAATTATTTTAAAGTGAACCAAGCTTCACAAGTATAAATCAGGCCCATTGCATTCACTATCCCCCTCATCATGTAAAGTGCTGAGTAGTTTCTGCTCCATTACCTTGCAGGACTGCAGCACTTTTGGGAACCTAGCAGCGAATATAGTATACCATTACAACCCTCAGAAGCGTACAACAGGTTACATTTTCTAGAGCAAGTGAACCCCAAATCACAGTAAGAATAGCTCATCCATTAGGGAATTCAGGCACCGGCAGAAGCAGTGAAGAACTATTCTACACCAGACTGTACGTATACTTGTTTAGACAAGAAAGTTTTGATTCTGTCCCAAGAAATATGTAGAATATATGTGAGAGGCAATTACACAGGCTGGAGTATGGCCAAGACATCGAGATGAATGCAAATTCACCTACTAAGCGCGTCCCGGGAGCTTTGATAACTAAGAGCATTCAGAGCCATAGTATCATGCCTTCTCTGAAAGAACAATTTGTTTTAAATTATTCCCCATGACACGCTGTTTGCCAGAGACCAGGACCTGCAGCCAGCAAAGTGCTTGGGAAGCTTGCAGGCTGTTTTGCATGTTGGCACAAGCTCTAACACATTCATAAGGGCTTCGGAGAAGTCAAAACCCTGGTAGTAAACAAAAGCAAAGCTTCCCCCAGCCCACGGACTCCAACAAGGGATGGACACTAGCTTCCTCCAAGCAAACAGCAGTCAGATGTTAGTTTGGCTTGCAGCGACAGCTTTTAGCTATTAAAGACTTCTCTGCCAGACAGCTCTGAGCACTTTACAGAGCCAGCAGGAGCATTGTGATGCCCCTTTGACAGATGGGGAACCTTTAAGGGAGATGGTTGCCTCCAAATTACACCCTAGGGCATGTCAGGCATGGTTGGGGGAAAAGGGGTTGGAAGTTCTCCAAAGTCCTCTTGGTCAGCAAAGAGGTCATAGGCAAGTCACTGAGAAGAGGTGGTGGACAAAGCTGGACGCTGGTGCAGCAGCTAAGCCTCAAGCTCCACAGAAAGTGAATGGTTAAAGGGAGCTTTTGTGGTGGGAACAAGAAAGAAGCTACCCACCAGTCTCAGTGTTTCAGACACCCCCAGGATAAAACTCTCATCACTCATTTCTAATGAAAAGGCTCTTGAAGCATTATTCACATTTCCTACGAACCGTAACAAACTTCCTCATCAGGCACATGTGGCCTCTCCTGGAGGGAAGCAAGGGCCATCTGCACAGCAGTTCCCACCAGCTCCCAAACGAGACCAGGCAGAAGGAGTAAGACTACAGCTACTGTAGTGAAAGCAAGGGATCCCATCTCCAGATGAAACAGGAGAATGGCTACGAGAAGGCAGCACTTCCATCCACACAGGGTTTGCCCAGTTCTGTATATTGCTATGAAGAGGGCCTTGAGTCATGCAGGTAGGGTTATCAACACACAGAGCTGCTTTGGAGTGCCACCAAGGAATTACAGTACCTATTAAACTGCTTGCACCACTCTGGGTTTCACTAGCCAAACTGGGCTCTGCTTAGCATACAAGACCCGAGAAGGAAGACCCTCTGATGCTGGAGATGAGATTGAAGCACAGAACGCACCTGAGATCAGGATGTGTATATAAACTGCACAGCCTGAGACCMCTGCCACAGTCACGTTTCCCATGGATGCAGCAGAAAAGGCTGGTGGTGAGGAAAGAACAGCCTATTTGTGTGCAATGAGAAAAAAGCACTTGTGTTTTATGCTTTAATTTCATGCTCACAAGGCTCTGTAAAGCCCTGTGAAGTGCCAGGGTTTGAACTGAGCTCAGCAACCCCAGGAGATGGTTGTGGTCGTGGTTTAAACTACAGGAGCAAACTGCAGCACACCTTGCCTTCTCCCGTCCTACCTCTTTTGGCATTTCCCGTGGGAAGAAGAAATAAGGCACCGCAGACACGGCCACGAGAGTGGCTGCAATCAGGTAACCAAGCCACCAGGCGCCGACCCACCGTGGGTCTTTGTTTGTGAGCTGGATTTCCTCTGCAACACAAAGAGGTAAAAACAGCATTTAAACAAAGGTGATCAGAGGGATCCCACTGCGCCTTCGCTGCCCTCCCATGCACCCAGCAAGGGGACAGTGCTGGGTAGCACCAGTCAGCTGGAGACTTTGGTGTTCCCAGCCAGGGGACCATCACTTTGGGGGTCTGAGCAGCATTTGCACTTGGCTCATCCCATGGTGCTAAATCTCATTTCATTCTTCATTAATRGGACAGGCACATCCTAGTGCTGTAAAGGCAAAGGAAAGTGCTCCCATCACCACATTTTCACAGAAGGGGTATCCACCTTGTGAAAAAGCTCAGAAATGCTCACTCAGGGGGGATTAAGTCAAGATCTCTGTCAGAACACAAGGAAAAATCCTTTCTGAAGATTAAAATGTAGGTAAGAATTAACTCTAGTCCCTAACATCATGCATCCAAGAGCCCTATTTTGATTTTTAGAGTCTGGCTATCCGCACAGAAATCCCCTGGCCATGTCAGGACTTGGAGCTCTGCCCACCACCCTTGTTCATCAGCCAGCGCCGGCTTTGCAGCTCCACCAACACAAGGCAGTTTTAAGAAAAGGATTATATCCCTTTTACGGATTTTAATTTTTATCCCTTTTTCCTTACCACCTTCCTTCTGTCAGCCCAATATGCTTTSCTGTCATGGGGCACCCTGCCAAAGATAGCATGTTCTGTGGGGAAAGTACTTGGCATAAATAAAACATGATATGCAGAAGCCAGAATGCAAATTCACGACAGGCTGATTCTGAAAGAAGAAACGCTTCTGCAGAGCGTGGGATTCCTGTGGTTTGGTAGCATTCACGTGCAAGCTGAGGTAATGAGTCCTTCCGGAAACCTCTTTCTTAACTGTGAAGCTTAACACAAGTGAGCTGTTGTCAAGGGAARGGGGTGCAATTAAAACTGCTCTCAGTTCACTATAGTGTGGTACGGGAGGTAGTGCAACATCTCTCATCTCTGGAAGTAACAAGTGATGATGGATTGGAGGAATTTGATAACTGCCCTGCATGATGAATTTAGCAAATTGGGATTTAAAACCCTTCCTGAATAAACATTGGCACGCTTCTTTCCAGGAAAACAGGAGGTTAAATTGGATTTAGCAGTAAGCAGCCACAGCTCACTAGTTTTCCCCAGTAGTCAGTTAGTGTGAAGATAGCTCTAAAACACGATATTCTCCAGTTCTGGCTACCCAAACACATTTCTCATTCAACTTCAGTCTACAGGAGATGCCTTAGAAGATTTAAGCATCGGGGTGTGCAGGCATACTGCAGATCCTAATGCCATTTCTTCATCCTTCAGAGGCAGATAAGCCAAGCACTGTGCAATCAGGGGACCCTCTGGGGCTGGCAGCAGAAGTGGTGGTGTTTGTTCTGCAAAGACATTGACAAACCCACGGCCAGAGCTCATCTCTGAGAGCGTGGGGCTTGGACGGGAAGTGTGTGTACATGTGTGCAACCTGAAAGATATCTAGAGTGTTTTTTAGCAAAGATAATTAATAGAGGCTTTGGGGTTAAAACTTCGTTTCACTGCAGAGAATGAAGARCAGAGTAAGAAACCAGCCATCTGGGACTGCCCATGGGAGGACCTGCTGCAATGCTTAGAGGACCAGATCTGCTCACAGCATTTTCATAGAGGTTTTGCTCAATGTTTTTGGCCTGTGTTTCTTTCACCATGCAAAGGGGCCATCTGGCTCCCTGGCCCAAAGTTGGGGTACATTGCTGAGGTGAGCTTACAGCACTAGAAAGCATTTGAAGGCTGGTATATAGTAGTAAGCATTTTAATACTGAACTGATCTTTCAAGCAGAAAAATTTCCATCTGATTTTAAGGTCAAAGGAACTGGGCCTGAGAAAAATGATCATGATCAAAAAGAGCTATCAACCCTTCCCTTCAGAAAGGGCTCATTGAATTCTATATTTGGGAATTCCTAGGAAAAAGATCTGGTTAAAGGAGTCAAGATATGAATGTTCAAGATATCAATGTGAACAAGGTAAGGTCCCATGGCTTTGTTCTGTGCACCACAACTTCTTTACACAGACAGCCCATCCAAATTTGAGTAAATGTTGAAATACCCAACTCCCATTCACCCTTACTAATGTGCCCAACTTTGTCAAATCTTGGCCTGCTCTTCCAGCTTGGGAAAATCCTCAGGTTTAGCTTTTGGCCTCCTTTTCTAACACTTGGTCAGAGGTTTCCCGCAGCCAGTGGTCCCCGTTGGGCCACGCTCCYGGAGAAGCAGTCAGCCTCCTCCTTTCAGCCATTCCTGCTGCATCCTCATTCCCTTTGCACAAGAAAGCTTTCCCACCCTATGGTGCTGCTGTCTGGGGTGTGTGGGCACATGGTGTCCCAAATACAGGTCAYACCAGCCCAAACAAAGGGTTTCAGGGAGAGGTGTGAGCAGGCTGCAAGTTCCCAAGACGCTGCAACTCAGGGGTGCTTCAATGTGTGAATAAGACCTTCGGCAAAGTGGAGCCTCTGCGGAAATGGGTTTGGCAGAGGCAGATGGTGGACTGCCACTGATCGGTGCTGGGGACACATGGCTTGTAAGGACAAGGCCAGCAGACTTGGCCCAGGCTACAGCAGCTATGGGARTTCCTGCATGTATGCTGCCTCCAACAACTTCTGTTTAAGTTTGACGTGGGGAAGGGGGTGACAAATTAAGGACAATGACACCAGTGTAACCAAAGGTTGGTCTGTTCTGCTCCTGTGGCCTCAGACAGGCTCCCTTGCCTCCGTGCCAGTGCTCCCCTTTGGGGCAGAGATTCTTAGCCTGTGCATCCTGGGGCAATCACGCATGCAAGCCCTCCTGCCCATTCTGACCTTGTTCATTCTAGCACACAGGAAAGCACCCATCCCTTGTCTGTCCCATCAGGTCACTGCTCCCCCCTTTTCTGCACTGGGAGCTCACAGATCCCAGTGCCTGTCTAGTCAGCGTTCATCCATTAGGCAAGTCCTCCTGGTCTTGGCTCCGGGAAGCTGGGGAGAAGGTTCCTGCTTCCTCCTTGCTGACTGCAAGCTCCTTCCCTTCCTCCCATACCACAAGGGAATTGTCCCGACTTTCTCCTTTGCATGGTCTCAGTTCTATGGGAAAWGGGGTCCCACTCCCTGATGCTGTGCGTGGCCTGGGCAAAGAGTTTCTCAGGTGATTCCCCTGCTTACCATCCTTCCTGCAGCCCTAAGAGCCACACATATTACCCCATGGACTGCAAACCCAGCACAGTGCAGTGAAAGGGCTTTGGCAGGGCCAAATGTATTGACTTCAGAGCGGTCCCTTCTTCACTAGCAACTGTCCCCATCTTTTCAGCTCCTGCAGTGCATCTAGGGCTTCCTCTGCCTTTGCGATTCCAATCCAATTTTCAGCTCGCAGATCCTGCTCCCGAGCACCTGCTTTCTGCTGCTTTCTGCACAGCACCACCACGCATCCACCTGCCCATGCAATCAATGCCTGTGGTGCACAGCAGCCCGTCTCACTCTTGCATGGCACTGCATCCAGGGCATCACAAAAATCCCACTAGCTAAACAATCCCAAACGCCGAGATAGAGCTGGAGCAAAGAGCAGGACCCAGGTCCCAGGCTCCTTTGTAAGGGGGCACGTGTTAGGCAAAGGGTTTGTGAAAGATCATAACTTAGGGCATGTTTCCTTTGCCTAGCCCAGGTGTGCCTACTATGGGAGCACTTAATCGCCAGTGGACTTCAACCRTCTGTACTCAAGATGCTTCTCTAAGGCTCACCCACCAGTGTGGAGGATGGATTAATGCTGCAATAAACTTGGAGGTTGCCTGCTAACAGAAAGCAGTGGGAAGATTAGAATGGGTTCCTGTGCTGCAAATACCGTAAACATATAAAGTGATAAAGTCCAGACAAAAAAAACTTCTGGTGAGCCAATGAGCAGGAATGAGCCGGAAGCCCCAAGAAGGGGTCAAAGTTCTTGCATTTACAGCAGCAAACATGCAATGCTCGTCCAGCTCCAATATTCATGCTGTCTGGTCACTACCCAAAGGAGCTGGTCCAATCTTCTTTTTCTCAAATGAGGATATGCTGAGCTGCATAATGTGTGTCTGCTACCGATAATAACCTGGAAAGATCTTTTTGCTTTCCAGGTCAGAATTTGAGAGCAGCCAAAAAAAAGAGATGGCTCCCCAAGAAGCTCTTACCCTTTCCCAGGTGGGGGATGTCCCATTGGTGTCTGGGACAGGAGGTTGGGAAGGGCTGTGCCAGCTCAGCCTGGCCGCTGGCCAGACAGCYCTGCTTGGGGCTTGTCCTTCCCTGTCCCCTGGCTCAGCTTCCCCTGAGCGCACATCCCTGCTCGGCTTCTCCATGGTGCCCCTGCCCAGCAGGTCTCTGGGCAAGCTGGCAAACGGGGCCATATCTGTCACTAGCAATTTTCATCATTCCTCCCGCATCGGTCACGCGTTTGGCCTCTGCTAACACGCTGCTGGAGTTGCAGGGCSAGAGATTGTCCCTCTGCTCAGGGACTTCTACAAATGCTTTGACAGCACGGCTCAGCTACAGACGTTTGGAAAGCTGTTAAGGGAAATCCCCTTCATATTCCTCTCTTGCCCTGTCTTGCATTTCTCTTCTACCTGTTTTCATCTTCCTCCCATCCTATCCCTCTTCTGCTTCTTCACCTCTCTCAGAGTCCTGTTACCTATTCTCTGTTCCTTCTCTCTTATTTCTCCCTTCGTCTCTCTCTTTCATGCCTCTCTCTGAGTTTTGCTTGTCCTCCACATCCCCCCTCTTCCCCTGAGCTGGCTGGCGGTGAAATGCTCTGCATGGTGTTTCTGGCATATGGCAGAAAATTTTTAGAAGAATGAACACGAAGTCTGCTCCGAAAGGCGCAGCCCCTGTAAGCACCATGCAGATGAGCATCCCTCTAAGCASACCTGGCAGCAGCCCAGGTTTGAGAGACCCAGGTCTGAAGGAGGAGAAAGCAATGATGGAAATATGGKATTCTAGAAATCACCAGGCTGGGTTTAACCCTGTGGACTTATCTGTGTGACACTAAATCAGATGGGAGGGGGCCCACTTACTTGGGGTATGCACCCTAGCACTCAAAGGACAGGTCCCACAGAAGCCCCAGATGCTGGAAATGATTCAACAGGTGAGGCCACGAAGGAAAGCCAGACCTTGCCTCACTTGCTGGCAGGTCACATCCTGACCCCCTTGGTACMAGGATGCCCACAGAAAGGGCTGAACAGCTGTGGGCTCAGTAAATGGGAATTCCTGCACCCATGGGCACATGCATGCTCCTGCCCCTCTCCCAAGCTCGCCCCGGCACATCCATCCCCCACGTGCCCACAGCCGACACGGTGCCGGAGCGTGGAGGATGGCTCCCTGAGGATGCACTGACTCACCTCCGATGACTTTGTCAATGTCAACGTAAAAGCGCAGCATGGCCGAACCCAGCATGAAGGCCACCCCGGGCCCGATGACGGTCAGAGAGAACAAGATCCCTGTGGAGGGAAGAGAGCAGAAAGGGGCTCAGCTGTAAGCAAAGGGACCACAGGGGGCAAGAGATGCATCCAGGCAGGACTGGCCAAAATGGGCTGGACCAGGATCCATCTACACTGTGTCCTGCCGCCAACTCTAGCTATTTCCCTTGCAGTTTGCTCCTCTAAAACAGCCACTGTTTTCCATGCTTTTGTTACYGCTCTCTCACTTCYTTCCTCTCAAAGGCTGTCAACCCAYGCTTTCCARACTCTCTTCATAGGAAACCTTCTGCAGAACTCAGATCTTCCTTTGGGCTCATACAAAGGCTGGTGTACCCCGGGACCAAGATGTGCCCCTTAGTATAAGAAAACCAGCAAATGCAAAGTTACTCGAGAAACTGCTGACATAATCTGGACTGACATTYGTACTGTGCTTTYTGATTTAATCATTTATTTATATAACACAGTTTACTGCCTCTCRTTTACCTTTTATCAACAAACACTCCTATGTGATTTACTGATAAAAAGATCAAATACATGTAAGATTAAACTCCTATCTTACAGGCGATCCTTTAAAATATGTTCCAGGAGGCTGGAGCACCCACTGGAGAAAAGTCTATGAAGACAAAATAAATGTACTTGTAGTTTCTTGACAGCTCACGTGACCTGTTCTTGAGCCATCCTCGCTCCCCAGTCAGTTCAACAGCCTGTCACAGATAATAGCTACAAAAGAGTGAGAAGGACTTGCAGGGCCCATCTTCTCCTTCCCACCACCCTGAAACATCCCTCATGCCCAAGCTGTTCTCCAGCACTTCCTCCACTGAAGGATACTTGCCTGCCTCCCAGGCAATTGCCTCTGCTGTTTAAGCTCCCTATAATTTTTTTTCCCATAGCTAAACAAAGTCTTTTTTCTTTTTTGCAGCTTAAGTCCATAGCTGCCTCCTGCGAACATGGAGACGAGATTATTCTGTTTCTCCTTGTTGATGCTTTTTTGTAGGAGGAGATGGTTATCGTGTCCCTCTCAGGCTTTTCACTGTCAGGCTGAAAACAACAGTATTTCCAGCCTCTCTCTTAAATCATGTTTTCCAGACTTCCTCGCTTCTTTCTGGTCTGTCTCCAGTCTGTCCAAGCTTGAAGCAGACACGCTATTTTTGCAAACAGTGCATGGTAGAGCAGAAAGGTTATGGCAAGCTCTGCTCTCGTTCGTGCAGACTAGTACGATGTCTGCCTTTTTTGTAGACAGCTAAGTCTGGAGTCCCCTCTTTTCCATAACAGGGCTCATTCCCCATCTTACCTAAATAGAGGGGAGAGTTCCTTTCACTGGCAAAGTCATCGATGTAGGAGATCCCGAAGGGCTGGATGGGGACGCCGCCGATGCCTCGCAGCGCCTGGGCCACAAACATGACGAGGAGGACCTCGTGGTTCTCCTTGGCGGTGTGGGGGGTGCAGCTGGCATCGCTGAGGTTCCCACTGGCGCCCAGGCCGTCAGGCTGGCAGAGGTCAGTAGCATTGCTGAACACGCCTGCGGAGACAAGGGGAGCGGGTCCAAGGGGGCAAAGCTCGGTAACGAGAAAGAAGGGGCTACCTAACGTCTGCTCTTCCTAAAGATAACAGCAAGCCCTTAGGTATGCATGCAACAGATGGGAGGCCAAGACCACTTCCAGGACCTTTGATGGATCTTTCAATGAAGTTAAGTGAGCAAAAATTGAAGATTTCATAAACAGCAACTCAGGAAATGAGAACTCATTCTACTCAAAAATGGATTACATGGATGCCTAAGCGAAAGTGCTGGTCAGGGATGATGTAGCAGCACCCTGGTCACCCCTAAAATACCAGGGGACTGGTTATAACCAGGTTTCCATGGCTATGTCCCAAGTCATGCAACTCCAAGTGCTGGACACGTGGCCACCTGCACCAGCCGCTCTGAAACACATAGTTAATTGGTTTCCAAATTGTCATTAGCACCTGACCCCAGTTTGCATCTACAAATTATTCACCTATTAAATCTTTCTTTGGTGGTTGGAGCTGAGGAAATCAGCTGCGCTACCTCTGCTGAGGCGGAGAAAAGCCTTTTATTGGAGGCTTCTAATGGATTTGCTGGAGCTTCGTGGCAGGATTTGGGAAGGTAACAAAGAGAGGGTTTTTTTCTCTTCTTTCTTTCCTTATATCGTTGCCTTCTTTCAGGAAGGGATCCTGTGCCTATAACTCCTGCCTGGCTTGGTCCTCCGTGAGTGATTTATACCTGCATGTTTGTCACAAGAGGTTCATTTTCTGGTGGGGTCTAAAAACCTCAAAGCRTTCCCTCAGAGACAGCTTAGCTAAACAAGGAGACACAGGTGAAATACCCCATAAGCAGGAGGACTTAGTCGTGAAACCACTGCTCTCCCACTGTAGACAACCGCATTTCACCTCCCTCTGCTGTCTCCCCGGGTCAAGTCAGGGCTGGCTCCTGCACCCTTTCTGTTATCTCCCTGCAAAGGGCTTTGTGTGACAGGGTTCACCAGGCCTTCCCTTATCTAAGTTATACTGAAAACAAGAGAGTGGTTCACGTGAGTGTGGACAAGCTGGCTCCCCTCATGGAAAATCAGATCCCTGATGGCTGCAAAGAGACCTTCATATTATCTGCTGTTTATCTATCTGCTGCATAAATATGCGGAAGACAAGGGTAATCAGGAGCGCAGCCTACATTTTACCAGTCTTAATGTCTTTTTCTCTGGTTCCAGCCCATAATGTCTTCTATTTTTGCTTCTGCATGGCCAGCTGTTGCTTCTCAGAGCTGAGACAATTTCACTGTCAGAAAGTTAAAATTCAATATTCATTTCCTTGAGGCCAAACCTACAGCTTGCAGCTCCTGATGCCATGAGAACAGGTTATTTCCTTTATCTTTCCTAAAAGGCATAAAATATGCACCTAGAGTACCTACTGGCAATGGACTGGTCGTATTCATAGGGTCCTGTTATGAAGTGAGGGAGAGACATCAGAAATCCAGCCAAGGAGACAAGAATTGCACCACAACCGATGAAACGAGGCCTGTGCACTCGGCTCCCAAAGTAGCTTATGAGGACGATCAGCAGCGTGTTTCCAACCTGCAGCAGGACACAGACCAAGAAGCCTCGTAAATGCCGGGCAAGGGAATGACAGGAGCCTGGGAAAAGTTTTTGCCTGGTAGGCTAAGGGAGAGAAGAAAGGAGATATCACCTCATTGAAGGAAGTAAGTAACCCTGATGTCTGGCTGGACAGGCCATATCGTGTCTCGATGGTTGAGATGGTGCTCTTCAGATAGCCGGAGATCAAGAGCTGGGAGARCTGCAGGAGCCCATGGCAAAAAACAAAGAACTGCCAACACAAAAAGAGACAGTCCAGCACTATAACTACAAGCTACAACATAACAACAAACTCTTTCCCATTAAAAACAAATACATTTCACATACAAAGGTTGGGTTTTTGAACATGACTAGCCACCTTTGAAATATTACCCTGCTTCTCTTGTCKATTGTGTTCTGAAATTACGGCAAGGCCAATAAATATTTCTCTGCCAAAAATGTCAACAGGGTTATTACTTGCAAGGAAAGTAGTTTCTTCAGTAGAAAACAGCTTTGGACAAACAAATCGTTTCACTTGGGCTGTTTGTAGTTTGTGTTGGCCTTAACCCTGAGATCCGGCAGCAGAGGTTGATGGTTGCACAACCTTCCCGCTCCAGACCAGCCCAAGCCAGGCAGCTATCCCCAGTGCTGGCAGGAGCTCTTATATGATGGGAATATGCCCTACTACCAAACTCAGCAATAAACAGTGTCTTTAGAGCAGGACAGAGAAGATAATCCAGCTGTTCTGCTTCCCTTTTTTTTTTTTTCCTGGTTCAAAGCTCTGGATGGAAAGGGCATTTCTCCTTTTGGAAAATGTGATGGTTCTTCTCCACTTCCTGAAAGAAACCTTGTCAAAGACCTTTAGCTCCCAGAAAATCCTCTGACTTCATCTCCTCCAGAGTTTGGGACCTACTAGCGCACAGCCACCTGGACGAACGCCTGGTTCAAGCTGCCCAGCAAACTGTCCCAGGCCAGCCTCAGGATGGATGGAGAGCACTTCCCCTTCATCTAGAGCTCTGCAAAATGCTCAGCAAATGACAAGCAAGATCATTCCCTGCTGCCACACGGCTCCACACAGATATCCTTCACCGTCCCCAAACGAGTTAAAACAAGCTAAGCAACCCAAATCATCACATGCCCTAAGGAGATAGGCCACTCCATCTCATTGCAAGGGAGACAATATCCCTGGGTTCCTGCAGAGATGCTGCCCTCAGCCTTGGGCACTGCAGAAAGCCACAGGGTGCTGCTTCTGGCAGATGTTTTCCAAGCCACTGGCCAGAGCTGGGCATTGCTGTGGCTCTCTGCACTTCACAGCCAGCTCCCACCAGGCAAGAACCTCACGCCAAGGAGCCACTCGCTCCAGGCTGGATTTTTAGCTATGTCTCATTCTGTTCCTGAGTTGAAGTGGGGCCTCTGCCAAACTGGACTGCTCTGTAAGCAGAGGGAATATTTACAATGCAAAAAGGGAAAAAGGAAAAAGGGTATGTTTGAGCCCAGCTGGCTCCTGAGAACTGGAATACCAAGGTATGGGTACCACTGCCTTCAGTGACTTGTGTCTTCATGAGGCAAAGCAGGGATGTGAACCAGGACCTTCCAGGCTCATGCCACTACTGAGGTGTGTGCATCTTGTTTGGACTAGAAATGTCCCCCAGCCAAAGGAAAGCTTGTCCAGAGATAGCTTCACCTAAACTGCTACATTCCTGCAAGACATGCTAGGCACTGTTTTTTGCATACACGAGTTCAGACAAAAACATYGAGACCAGCTTCATTTTTTTTCCTGGCGTCTGTAGCACACAGCCGAACAGAAATCCAAATCCAGGATTTTCACAGCATGTTGGTTTGCATCAGCAGCTGCCTACTCAATAGCCCCCCCCCCCCCCAAGATCTTCCTCACATCCTCTTCAATGCAGGAGGCCAAAACGGCTTGGGAGGCTGGACTGGTAAAGACGGGCAAACTGAAGCACAGAACAGCGAAATGACCCTGCGAAGGATTCGCAGTTGCTTGGTGACRGACCTGGGCAAGGACCCCAGTTCTTCCTGCTCCAGGGGCTGTATGCTAGCCACCAGACCACAGCGCAGCTGGTTATTTGCCAGAAAAAGAAGGACCAGACTCCTCGACTTGAGCCCCGCTGGAGAGACACACATCCCTGTTTGTCTTGGCTGCACTACACGGTGCCRCGTTCTGTCCTGCAGCAATGACAACTTGTTTACATTCCTGTATCTGAGAAGGCCATCTGGCACTTTGACTTGTATGGTCTGGAAGGATGCTCTTCACTCCTGCAATGGGAGATCAGTGTTTATACCCGGGTGACCCTCGTAACASAGGGAGAGATTTTCCCCAAGCACCAACCGCTGGAGTGCTTATGGCTCAGCTGTGTTTGAGAGCGACATAGCTCAAATGCCTAAAGCATCTCTGGGCAAGAAGCTGTTTTCCCACATGGCAGAGTGCTACAGAAGAGTGGCTGCATCTCGGTAACTGATGTGCAYGGCTGCTTTGAATCTGGTGCTCAAGAACGAGTGGCACGCGGCAGGGCTTCAGTCACGGGTAAATCAGGCTGACGATGCGTCTGGCTCCCAGCACGTCGCCCTGCCCTCCTTATTGCATTAGTCCTTCTGAGGCAGGAGATCGCAAAGCTTCAGAGAGCAACGTCTGCTAGGAATGATGACAGCAGCACTAAAAATCAAATTACTTCTGGCTCCCTCCCTCCCTAGCCCATCCCTTTCCACCATCTCAGAGCACAGGAAGCGAATCTTGCCTGATTTGTAAGCCTAACGACAGGCTTGGAAGGCTGTTAAGGCATCAGAAGAGCTGATTCATGTCTCCTACATCCAAATTTGTGACTGCAAGGCTAGTTTGGGTTCAGTCTCAAAGGTTAAGTCTATACTTGCACATGAAACAYGCCCAAGGCTGCTCTCTGGTACCAAAGCTGGTGGGAACAGCATAGCCTGCATCCACACTACCAAACTCTCTGAGCCTCCAAAACAGGGTGGTTTCACCCAAAACACCTGCTGTGAATGGTCCGCAGTTCATGCTAAGTCCCAACCTGTGCCCAGGAGCTTTTTGGGAAAGCAGTAGCTGGTCCAAGCCCGAGACATGTGGGCAGTATTTGGGCAATTCGGTGGTGTAGCCAGCCAAGCTCCAGCGACAAGGATGTGCCCTGCCACTGCTCAGGCTCTGAGCACGTCCAAAATGTCCACTCCATGCTTGGAAGAGCTGATCTGGGGACCTGCACCAGCCCATGGAAGTGCCACCTGGAGAAGGTGTGGAGCAGGCTCAGGAGAGCAGACACACATCCATGCCCGTCGGGAGAGCGCGGCCGTGGGGAAAATGCACAGCCTGACCCATCTTGTCCCTATTCTTTTGTCAAATACTGATTTCAGAGCTCCAGTGTTCTTGGAGTTTGACAATAGCGTGGTGTTTTCATTTCTTTCCAGAGCTCTTTCCACTGATTACTTCCAATCCCTGAGCTTGCAAATCACCATAAACAGTAGTTCCAACACAATCATGGTCAATTTTTGTTAATGTTATGTTTTCTTAGTGGCAGAGAAAAATATGTATTTATGGGAACATGTTAGAATCAAGGTGACATTCCAGATGGGAAAAACAACAATTTTCAAGTGTGAACAACAATTTTCAAGTGTGCTTACGCCACTTGAAAGCATCAGTTTAAAAACAGGGTTTTGGTTTTCTCTCAGCAAGCTTCAGCTTCTAGTTCCAGTCATCCAGAGCAGAAACCTAAACTGGAAGAAGGATCCTGGTCTTTCTATCCATAGAGCAAGCACAACCTGCATGCCTCTCAGTCTGCTCAGGTTTTGGAGCTGTCCTCCATGCCATGGCCACTGAAGGCAGGGCTTTTGGATGGTGATGATCTAGGCTTTGAGGTCACAAAGCTCCTGAACTGAAATCCACAGTGTGTTTTTATAGGTTTCTCTTCACCTTTTCTGCAAGGGAAAAGCAATACTCCAGGTTCTGGGGGACACTGAGAAGAGCTAAAGCCTGGGTCAGTGCAAGGGTCTGAACATGTCTCAGCTGCGGGACAACCTTGGGGATGGCACCAGATTAAGGAAACCAGAGACTGTCGAAGGAGCCCCAGCATCCCACTGCAAAGACCCCCGGGTGGCATGACAGGAGCTTAACCAGGGTGGAAAGCAGCTACTTCTTCTCCATTTGCAGATGGACTTTGCTGGTCCTTGGAGGACAGAGGACCTGGGTAAGGCAAAGAGCCATGGGGTGGTTAAAGAAAGCACAGCAAGAGCCCTCAGACGTGCAACATGTCCCACAGATGGAGTAGGCTCATTTAAAGAGCTACGAAGGCATCCACCACGACTGAAAAACAACAGGATGAAATGAACAGAAGGAAAACCCCACTGATTGCCCGGCAGAACTTCCTAAGATTGAGCTATCAACAGCAGAAGGGCTCCTTTGGCTTTTAATTAAGTGTTTCAATGTCTTTTCCTGAACACATGCCTTTTCAGAAAAGACTTTCAACTGAACACATTCTGAWTGCCAACACCTAACATTTCTGCACTATTTTTGTGTGTTGAAAAAGAGGTTTACAAAAACCTGGATTCACGGATAGTAACTGTGCCAGTCCCTGCACAAACATTTTTAGACACAAGTCAGAAACAAGCAGGAAAACAGCTAGAAAGTCAAAGTCAGAATGGCAATGATTGAGAGGGAAGAAACAAACAGGAATGTAAAGATTATTGCCTGTGTTTTCTCCAACTTTTGCAGCAATTTTAAGTCAGCTAGTTCTAGGAAATTGTAACAGAAAACCTKAGCGTTCTGCAGGATCTGCCACCCATTTAGTGCTCCCCTTTTCTCCGCAATGGCAATGTACTTTTCCGAGGTGGCAAAACTGAAGGCCTTGCAATTAGAGCTCTGCAAGGCCAAGTCTCCCTCTTGCTCCTCAGCGAGTCATTGCAGGCCTCCACTTTAACTGTGAGGCGTCTTTGGGCTGCAGCATATTTTAGTGAGTGAGAACTACTCAGGTACCCAAGGCAGCTGCTGTAACATCGTATTGTGCCCTGGCCCGTGGCGGGGAGCAGACTGGTAATTGCCAATGTTTAATTCCCATTTTGTCACATTGCAGCTGTCATAGCTCTTGGCAGGCTGCTGGGACCACAGGCACGGGATGGGAGGCTCCATCAGGGCTGAATGTGGCACTGGTGGACCTGGATGCTACCTGTGCCTTTCTCAATTCTGTCTGGGAGATCCTCTGCATCATCTTTCTGTGCTGGCTAGTTATTTTTTCCAAGGAACTCTTTGAGGTTGGGATGCCTCCACAATTGAGCTTGGGACTGGTGGGATCTGCCGGGCTGAGCCAGATGGACTATACAGACATCAGGAATATGTTTTCTCTAGATTCATTATTTCAGGAGATTAGGAAGCCCTGTCATTTTGATTCATCTGCAATTCAACTGACGGRAAATTGTCCTGGTATTTAAAGCCATCCTTGGAACTGGCCCTGTCAACCTAAGAAATCACAGCTCCTCTTACAATTAGCATCTCCACCAGCCACAGCAGTCATCGGGAACAYAAGAAGATGATCTGGAGGTGACTTGGGTTGGCAGAAACCAACCTTTTTCCAGACMCTGGGCCCAGAGGGCAGGACACAGCCCTGGAAAGAGAGGAGCAATCCCAGACCTCAGGGATCCCAGAAACAGCCCCAAACCCAGCTATTTGGCACCTCTTTCCCATTACAGACTGAGCCACGCTCACATCCTCTCCCCTCTAATCTGCTGGCATTAAAATAACACTGAGAATCCAAACCAGTATTTGTGTAGGCTGAGGAAGAAGGAAGAGAGTGGTTTGCATTGACATTTCTTTTATGAACAYCTCTGAAGCGTTATTAGGAGGAGAGCTTGCTCGGGTATAACACTGAACGCCATACTGGACCTGGAGAGGACCAATGGACAGATGAGACAGACGGATGCTCTGTGCCAACATCCTCCTGCAGAGAACAAGCCCCTCTGCTGCCCACACAGTGCTGGGTTGCAGAGCAACCCTCCTTCCTCTGGAGCTGGACCGCCGTGGCTGGAGACATGAGATCAAGAGCAAGAGGCAAAAGGGCCCTGACCTAACGCACAAGGGAGGTATGCTGCTGGAAGCGAGGGAGCCCAGGTTCTGCTCCACCACTGACACACGCACTTTGCATTAAGACATATTTGGCTGAAAAGTGTGAAGGGCACTGGAGCGGGAACTTGATCCCAGATGCCTCCTCTGCAGGAAATGCCTTGCACAAGGCAGGGCACAGATCCCAAAGGCAAGTGCACCTCTGCCAGCTCAGGGAGCGGCAGCACAAACTGGGGTCTACTGGGGAAACGTGAATGTAGCTGTCCTACCACGGCTTCCAGCAGATGTCTGCGGRTAAGGGACTGAGAGTCACCCCAGGCATGTGTCTCTGCTGTCCCAGCAAAAAAACAGAGACTGTGCCCCCTGCATCTTGACAGACTGTGCTCCACGGAGTCCCAGAAGGAAGGAGAGCATCTCTGCCATGTCTCTGGTGATGTCCCCTCTGGTGATGTCCCCTCRCTCAAAGGTGGCATCATGACTATGCATTTACAACCAGTAAATAGTAGCCAGCAGTGGGGAGAATGTGCCTTCTCCAACAAGGAGCAAAACTCCTGATGGTGCTTCTGTGCAATCAGGCTTTTTYAGAATGAGAGCACTACTTTTCTGCATTTTTTCCTGTTTTTTTGAAGGATCCCATGCCACTTTGCCAGCTTCACTCCACTAAGCCTTGCATTATGTCAGCAAGGTAYTGCCGCTCCCACTCTACACAGAGACGTGCTTAAGAGGAAAGAGAAATTTAGTCAACTCTAAGCAGACAGAAAATTGCAAAACTGGGGATGAAAGATGAATATCTTATCTTTCATTGGTCTACAAAGCTTCTGACAAAGCTTCCATTGTGTTTTTTAGTGCTGGTCATGCAGTTTGGCAATGAATCTTCCATTTAAAGGCTCTGAAAGACACACACCGACTCCTACCCTGGGTGTCACAGGGAAGTCCCTGTCATGCTCCTGCCGTGTGTTTGGGAGACATTTGCTGCTATGTTAAGAGCCGGTTTTGTGCCTTAGCATGTGATAAAATCCCATGCACTGAGCTGTTCTTATAGGCAGAAGGGAATGGGCCTYGGAGGAATCGGTATGTTCCAGTTTAATCAAAAACAAATGCATGTAACTGGGYCCAAGGCTCCACCACTGTGCAGAACAACTTGTAATAAAGGCATGGGGTAGAAACGTGCCTAGTTTCTTCTTCAGTGAAGGCACAGAGCAGAAAACATCCCCAGGTCAGAAAACACAAGGTCAGCTGCATCATTGAAGGACAAGGAGTCCTTCAACAGAGCTGTTTGGTGCACAGCAGGCTTTCACCAATGCAGGGAACAAGCCACATGACTTGGTGGTGGCTGAGATGGACTAGTTGCCACAGAGGGTGAATGCCCTCAACCAGCTCCTCAATAACTTTATAAAGTGGCCACAGGGGTATGTACATACTGTCCCTTGAGGAGAGGTGTGGGACCTACGAGTGTGTCCGTGAACGAGCCTAGAGGCCACCCTCTGGGGCGTGAAGGTCCCCCTGCACCTGGATGTGTCCTCAAAGCTTAGGATGGCAGCAGGCAGCCACAAGTGCAGGCCAGGGTCTAGCATGGATGGGAAACAAGTGGCCATGGGACCGCACCATGCCCTGGGTTCCTCCAAAAGCCACTCACCTTCCTACGCATGCCTCTATGAGGATGGGCTTCACATCCCTCACTGAGGACGCAGAGGGGATTGACCTAGTGCGACAGGGAGAGGAGACCTGGCGATGATGCCCGGAAACATGCACTCCTCCAGCCACAACATACTGCACGGGGTAAAACAGCTGAGCAGTGACCACATTGTCAATCACAATATTAAAATGTTTAAGTGGCCTTTCAGGTCTAGTCAATACCCCAGCTTTCTTGGGCAAAAACTCTTTGTACTGATTAGAGTGGAACATGCCATAGAATATGTTTTTATTGTCAAGAAAACCATGTCACTCTCAAACTGCTTCCTTCTCATCTGCAGGTGAACTGTTGCTATAACACACACAGTCTTTCACAAACAGTTTCTCCCTCTGTAGCAGTCTCCACTGGAGCATGACTGACTACCTACTTCTCCGCTTCCTTGTGCCACCCGGCAGTGGTGGGAGGGAGCTCTTCGGCAAAACTGCTCTTACCTAACTCATGCATACAGCACTAGGTACGAAATGTTCCTCAAACCCAAGACAAGATGTTGGACTTCAATGGAAGCAGCATCAGATCTTATTTTATCTGTTCTGACATACTGCAAGAATTGGTGTCAGATATCATTACACACTTAGGGCCCATCAGACTGCAGAGCATTCCCCAGAAGGACTGTTTAGAGTCATGTCTCTGAGTCGCATTTTGACATGTGGCAATTACTTTTCATGCCTCTCTCTACAAATATCTAAATTGCAGTGCTATGATTTTCAGTCCTTCAGCTACTTCAAACACACAAGCTACACTGGGTAATTGTTTTTGTGTTTCTGCAAGAGCTATTCAAATCCTGCTCTTGAAGTTATATTTTCTGAGGACATCATCTATTTATTTAGAAACCGGACAGGGTGACCTAACTTCTTGAAAGCAAAAAAAAAGCGATCTGGGGGAAACATCCTGTGCTGAGTTTAATTGTGTGTTTGGTGATATGCATGACCAGGTCAACTCTGCCTGGACACAGATTAGCAGGCAGCTATACAAACCTCCGGAGTGAAAACAAGGCCTACAGCAGACAGCTAAATGTGAAGGGTAAAACTGGGGAAGGGGATTTGCTCGCCCTGGTCATGTGCTGTAGTCAGGGTAATGCTCTGCAATGGCTCATCAAGGTTGGTCCCAGCCTGCTGCAATGGCAATATCTGCTCTCCCGCCTCCTGCAGTGCTGCTCTAACCTTGAAGGATCCCCTCCAGCYACCCGCTTCTCTGCAGACCTTGCCAAGCAGAAGACCAGCAGCAAGGTGTCCAGGAAGAGAAGAACAGGTCTCAATAACCCATTTCCACCCAAATCCCACACTTTCTGCCCTCTAGGATATCCTYCAGACAGCAATAGACTCTAGCATCCATAACCAGTTCCAGATCTGCCCATTGCCCTGCCCAGGTTTGGCCTACAATATTGCCAGCAAAGATTTTCCTATACTTCTGGCTTCATAGCTACCTTCCAGCAAAACAAAAAATCTGCTCATAGATCCAAGCTGATTTTGCACCTGAGTGACTTTTATCTTTGAAGTTACAAACCACTTCAAAGTATTATTGCAAGGAAAAATCAATGGGATTTTATTTTTAAAGATGTTCCTGCTGGCATGCAAAAAAACTGAGCTGAAATGACTGAGAAGACCACTGGGGGAGAAATATCAGGACCATCTGCCACAGAACAAGTTATGCTCCCAGCTCTCCCTGTGCCTCCAACCTGGGCAGTTCTGCGTAACCCTCAACTTCAGTTCCTCCCTCTGGAGCTCATGTTCCCCTCTGCCACAAGGGATTCRTAGGATTAAATTCACCAACATTTGTAAACAAAACAAAACAAAACCAAAGCTCTTCCCAGAAAAATGATAGAGAAATCCTAAATCTTATTATTAGAGGGAACCTTCCCTTTCTCAGTCCAATGTGTCACCCTAGTTGTCATATTTTGCTCTACAGCCCAGTGAGACTCTGCAATGAGTCCAACTGTACTGATGTAGCATTAAGGGCAAATTGATGACAATGCTGGTACTATTCATAATATGCAATTATTCAGCCAAATATATACGAATCAGATGCTGCAGTACAGAGGGAGTCACCCCCAGGAGCGGAGGACCTAGGTGCACCCGCGGTTCTGCCAAGATTTCCTCACACCTGCAGCCTGTGAGGACCTCGGAGGCTGCGCTGAGTCCAGCAGGACATTGCATTTCCATAAGACTTTGAAGAAACAAGGTTTAAATGAGTTGTCCTGGCTTACATCAAAATTCAATTAGRAGATAAAAGGGAGAACGGAAACCTGGACTCCCAACTTACTCACTACAGATTCTTCTAACTAAATGAAAACATCTTTTCCCGCACACACTTGTAATGACACGCTAAGAAAAGCTCATATTAAATCACATGCTTTCGCAGCATGCTTGCTGGGCAACTTTATGCAGCAAATCATTGATGTTTTTCACTACGAAAAGCCTTTGAGCCATGGTAATACCATGATGCTGAGGATTTTACAGTGAGATGTCAAACTTACTGTATGTGTACAAAGAAAATCCTCAAACCTGCGGCCACATAATATCAGGGAAAGCATTTTCYGTCTTGTTCTTAATTTATTCACCCAGCAGACAGTTTTTCAGCTGTTCCCACGTTACACCACCTGGAGCCCTGGCTCTCACAGATCTCTGCTATTTCAAGCACCTACTTCACAGTAGTATATTCCCATAGCAAAAGAGTCCATTCCTSTCAACTTCATTTGTTTAAACAAGAGCATCTTGAAAGCTGATATTCACAAAYCAAATTATATGCTCCATCGAACATAGGAATTGTCATCCAACAAGACCAACAGTTAGTAYAGTCTAGTTTCCTGTCTCCTTGCGATGTGTGAGAAAAGGGCACAAAACTTCCAAAATGTCCTGTTTATAGAAAACAAGATGGAAATATGAATCTGATTCTGATGCAAGCTGAGCATTAGGTTTTTCCTAAATCACGGTGGTCAATGTGATTATTACTACCACTTGGCAGATGCTTTTCTTATTTAAATGTTTGCCTATTTTTTAGTATTTTGAATGTCGCTACACTGCCTTTTCCAATAGTATCTTGACCACCAGTTCCATGGGTGGTTTTATCATACCATCATTAATATATAGGATTCTTTTTTTAAAWGCCCCTAGCACTATACAGAGAGAAAAGGATTCACCACCACCTCCCCAGGAGCCAAGGATCATGGACMCTCCTCCTGGAAACAACCGAGAGTACAAACAACTTTGCAAATGCCCCACTGGTGCTGACACAACCACATGCAAGAGGCAAAAAGYCATGCACATCTGCAAGCAAGCTCAGGATCACTGTTAATTGCACACAGCCAGTACTGGCCCCACTTCCAGAAGAATTCAGCTTCTGTTCAGACATCCACTAAAGTGGGCGAATGAGAAATTCATGAGATGGGTGCTGAGTACTTTTGTAATTGTAGTGGAGCGGAAGAGGAACTCAGGCCAACAAATTTGGGTGTGAACTTAGACACTATCTCACCGAGATTCAGGGATCTGATCCTAAACAAGTGAGCTGGAAGAGATTTAGGGTTCTGCTTTTGCTCAAGGAGTTGTTCCAGGACCATCACTGGATGGGTCCCCACCTAAAAAACAGACATGTCCCGGGGAGCGGGGTCTGGCCGCACTTCCCCGTGGTGGTGACTATGCAAACCCCYAGGGTAGAGCTTGCCTTCCTCTTGCCTGTGCTTCATCCAGCCTCCTGTCTCTTTGCAGCCTTATGGCCCACCTTTGAGGAGGGGGGAGAARGGGACCTTGTCCCAGGCTTCCCCACGGCTTGGGTGACCCAGGACGCAGGAACCATGGCTGCACTCCTACACTAGTGCATAGAGCCAGTCTTCTGCCTTCCTCCCCTTTCCTGGGGGTGCTTTAACCATCTCACTGCTGTGCAGAAGTGATCGCCACATCCTGTGGTCACAATCACATCTAACTTTGGGGGCTTCTCCAAAGGGCTTAATGAAGTCCACACATCTGTCAGCCTAAACCAGACCCCAACAGAGCTCTTGGATGAAGAAGTGGAAGCACTGTCTCCCTGCATGCCCAGAAATGTCTAGCAGTGATTGCTGAGATACTCTAAGACAAAAAAAGGGAGGAATATAATGAATTTCCATCAAGGCTAGGCAGCACTGAAGGGCGGGCAGACTGAGTCACCATTTAGGACATRTGTTTTCAGTGTGTAAATTCACGCAATAGCAGGATTTAAGCCAACTAGATCCAAAATAGATTCCAAAATAGGCACTCATAACCACAGCTTTGCAGGCTGCTGTGTGCCTAGCACCACCCTGAGTGAGCACCAGTTCCCACTTTCCTCAATCTCTGCTCCCTCAGTTACATGCACGCATTTATCTGAGCCGTGCCAGCGAAGTGGTGGACAGAGCATGCAGGAAAGAGACTACAAAAAAGTAATTTCCATAAGGGTTAAGTGTTATGTATATATTGTATATATTATATAAATATATTTGTTTCTCTTGAAGATCTGGCTTGGGCGCTGCGGGTTTCACTGACGGAAGTTGAATACTGCAGAACTTGAAAGTTAAACTCGTGTTGCAACATCGTTGTTCCACTGCTTGCTTTTAGATTGAAATAGCCGCTTGTCCAATTGCACTTCTGCGACAGGGAGCACCCTCTTGCACTTCTTAAATACATTTGCTAGACAGAAATCAAGTCAATGCTTTCTGCGGAAAGCTAAACTCTTCTTTTCTAAGGTAGTAATCCAAGGGGGATTATAGAAAGCAGGAGGTATTTACCTTGATACTGAGAAAGGGGTTCTTGCAGAACGTTTTCTGGGATTGATCCACGTAGCTGCTCTTTGTGGCGGTAGTTGTCATTCTGTCAGGTCTGTTTTATCCGCCTGCCAAAATCAAGCATTCAGCACAATGCTAAGTGTTCCATGTGAATTCGCTTTGCTCAGCACAGCAAAATCCAGTCATGCTTGCAAACACCCACGCAATAGGCACATGGTCATCATAACCGATTATTAATTATTCATGTTTTTCGCTTCTTTTAGCGCTTCACTTCTGCAAAGCAACATGCAAAACGCTAATGACCTAATCACCAGGGCATGGGAGAAGTTAAGGTTAAGAGTTATTAGAAGAAGGTTAAGAGGTTAAGAAATTATCAATCATTTTAGTTCACAATCATTTTACTCCACAAACAGCTTGAGTAATGAGTGCAGGGACAAAATCCTGGTATCCTCAAATCCCARCCACACTAAGCAATAGTCAGGACCAATACTGTTTAACATCTTCATCAGTGACCTGGATGATGGGACAGAGTGCACCCTCAGCAAGTTTGCTGATGATAGAAAACTGGAAGGAGTGGATGATACACTAGAGGGCTGTGCTGCCATTCAGAGAGACCTGGACAGGCTGGAGAGGTGGACAGAGAGGAACCGCATGAAGTTCAACAAGGGCAAGTGCAGGGTTCTGCACCTGGAGAGGAGTAACATCAGGCACCGGGACAGGCTGGGGGCTGACCTGCTCGAAAGCAGCTCTGCTGAGAAGGACCTGGGGGTCCTGAATGGACAAGAAGTTGACCATGAGCCAGCAATGTGACCTTGCAGAGCAAAGAAGGCCAATGGTGTCCTGGGGTGCATTAGGCAGGGCACTGCCAATGGGTTGAGGGAGGTGATTCTTCCCCTCTACTCAGCCCTGCTGAGGCCACATCTGGAGTACTGCSTCCAGTTCTGGGCTCCCCAGTACAAGAGGGATGTGGCACTACTGGAGCAAGTCCAGCGAAGAGCTGCAAAGATGATTAGGGGACTGGAGCATCTCTCTTATGAGGAAAGACTGAGAGAGCTGGGACTGCTCAGCCTGGAGAAGAGAAGGCTCAGGGAGGATGGGAGGGTGTAAAGAGGACAGAGCCAGACTCTTCTCAGTGGTGCCCAGTGACAGGACGAGAGGCAAAGGGCACAAACTGAAATACAGGAAATTCCATTTAAAGTAAGAAAAAACTTTTCTACTGTGAGGGTGGTTGAACACTGGAACAGGTTACCCTGAGAGGTTGTGGCATCTCCATCTCCGGAGATATTCAAACCCAACTGTTCACAATCCTGGGCCACCTGCTCCAGGTGACCCTGCTTTGAGCAGGGGGTTGGACTAGGCAATCTGCAGAGATCCCTGCCAGCCTCTGCCATTCTGTGATTCTCTGAAAATCATTTCAATACCTGTAGGAGGAAGGAGGGCAATTTTTACTGTCCCAAGTGATGAGACTCTTTGATTCTCTGATTGCCTCCTTCGTATCTTTGAACCACGCAGAACCTTTTGGCTTATTTTTGTCTGGTATCAGCCCCCTGCCTGGAATGACCATCCAGTTAGCACATGACTCCCCAAACTTGCCCTAATCCCTCCCTGAACCCTTGCCACAAGGAGCATCCTATGGTCTTTATACAGTGCCTGGGGCAGACTCTGGTCACCACCACGCTAGTGGAAATCTTCTTGGTCTTTATTCTCCTTCCCATGCTAGGGCAGCTCCACAGACTCCAGAGGAGCTCCTCAGATTTACCTAGATGCAGCTGAGACCAGGATTCAGCCTCCTTATTATACATTGCATTACATCACACCGCTGTCTTAGCTTTCTAGATATGTTTGCAATATGCATTACACAGTGACACTGTATTTAAAGAACAGTGCTATAAAATGACAGAAACACCCACAGCACTGATGAGATGGGAAAAGGGGTTAAGAGAAAAACCCAGCTCAGCTCTTAAACTGTGCCAGAGCAGTCCTTGGGCCAAGGGATCTGCACAGACATGAAGATCCCAGCAATGTTAGACCTGCTTGACCGGTTGTGACCGAGTGCAGGTTTTGCTGCCAAATGTCCTCATGGGATTTAACCGATTTCAGCTCCCTGTCAAACAGGGCTGAAGTCTGCACCAGGGCAAGCCACACCGAAGGGTGCACTTGAGGTGTCTTCCCATGGACCAGGCAGCTTCGGAGACGCTGACTTGCCAAACTGCCTTCCCAAGAGCTGCTGCTAAATGAGGATGGGTCTGGGGACTCTCCTATGGTTGCAGAGGCAGGAGGCAAGGACAGGTCCTGCCTGCGGGAGGGGAGCTCAGCAAGCCCTTCTCCATCCCTCCAAATGCTGTGTCTTGGATGGTTGAAATTCCTCCTTTGCTGTCTGTCATTCTTACCTAGAGTGTTTTTACTTCTCACCTGGAAGCATCCTTCCGCATTAAGTTTCTTGCTCCACAACCAACATCTGAATTTAACTKCACGAAGAAACGTTAACCTGCGGGAACCCAGCACCTCCCTCCCTGCACCGCTGACCTCCTTCCCTTCTCATACTCTGTGCYCCGTCCTCCTTTCACACCGGTTGCATCTGCGAATTGAACGATTTGCAGGAGGCCGATCGCTTTGTCGTGTTTTTAGTATCCAGACTTCCTGCTCAGGAAGTAGCATTGTTTGTCGGTGCATTAAACCCATCAGGCTTTAGCTTGTTGTTCAATACACTCCAAGAGATGTTTCCATCTCGGTGAGTGCAGCGTCTACAAGCTCTGCAGCAAATGGTGTGAAAGGCTCTACGTTATTGTTTATTTTGTATAATTCTATTATTTCCCTCACGATGGGCGGCAAAGGAGCAGGTACTGTAACCTGGAACAAATTAACAAATGTACTGGCTGATGTCAATTCTAGCAATAAAGACTGTCTTAACTGTGGTGTTTATACAGCCCTTAAATGCTCAGCACAGGAGAGGCAAATACGAGAGTGGGACCTGCATACCGCTGAGCTACAAGCTCCACTGCATCCTTTGCAAAAAGCCATTGCTGCCCTCAGCCCCATTTCAAGAGATGAGACAGCGCAACAACGAAATACAGGATGGGATCAATAAAGTAAATTCAATCGTAAATTAAAGCATCCATGAAAAGCTCCCCCGAACCTCTGGAGAGTTAAGCAGCGCAGTAACCAAAGTACCTGCCTGTCTCCGGACCACAGTGTCCAATATTGCTCGTCTCTGGGAGCAGCGCTGTGATGAATTATTTACGGCTGCTGCATTTGCTGGCGGAGCTGAGGCCTCTCRAAGGCTCAGAGGTGACACAGAGAAAATAAACAGCAGCGCCAAGGTAGAAGGGAGGAACCCGAAAGGAGCCTCAGCCCAGATTTCCAGGAAAGGGCATGTCCGTGGAGCTGTTAAGCACTGGATGCTCAATGTCCTTCTTTCCCGAGTTACCTGTTTTAACGTATTTGCTAGCCCTCATCACCAGAGAAGATGCAGTAAATTAGATCTGCAAACAGTGAATACTGTGGTCTGTAAGGGTATTTTGCTCACCTTGCCCACCCCTTCCAGGCCCAAGGTTCAAATATCTTTGCATCTTCTAACCCTTCAGTGAGTTTGGGAAGCTGCCACACCTGGAATGCATTTAACCTTCTCCTTAAACAGGTTTATACAGTCCTCTTGGTGGCTGTATTTTCATAAAATGGTTAAAAAAAATAATAATAAAAGCACAGGTGGAAATGTTTCCACCAATCCCTGCCCAAACAGGGTGTAAAAGCCGCTTGCCCTTTGCTGTGCACCACAGTCACCCTGAATCCCTCGTGCTACGGCCACGGGAGCTCAGTTCCTCTTTCTCCAGGGGAGCCTCTGGAGTTAAAGGAGAACCTGCGTTAGCTGTTAGTGGCCAATGGCCAAGGATGCACAGCTAATCCTGTCTTCATCCCACCATGCACGCTCTGATCTTGTGTTTGACTAGGTTTCCTACTTGCATTTCAGTATCACCTTAACGTGTGCACCGCTTATCAGACACGGAGGGGGGATGAGCCGTAGAGACACCTGAGAGGAAACGTTCAGTAGAGACCAGAAACGCCGCAGAGTTAAAAACAAGAGTAAACTGTTGGATTTAGACACTATTTACTCACAATGTCTCTTTAAGAATAAAAAGAAACTGAAAAGTACTTTGATTTAGCACAAAGGATAATGACTCATTCGAAGAACAAGGCAGATGATAACCAAAATTGCACAAAGAGAGCATGCGAAGGTCAGTTTGGTGCCGGTTTCCTTCCCCAGAATCAAGCCCATATTGCTCAGCCCAACCACGACGGCTCTCTGCTCCCCCGCAACATATTATAACCCCTCCACGGGTGGCGAGATCCACTTTCCTCCTAAGGAATGGACATCTCCAGGTGGAAAGGAAGGTCATTTTCCATTAATCAATGAACGACCAGGGACAGATAAGGCCATGCATTGCGACGGTGGGGCTGATTTAGCACAGCAAGTGCTGTTCCCAGGCCCCGCTGTCGCGGGGGAGGAAAGGGTGCTGTGGAGAGACTTGTTTACTGTTCCCCTTAACTTCTGCATGCTGGAGTCAGCTGTGGCTATAAAAGAACTTTGTTATGAACAATAACGCGAGACTCGAGCTGCTACTGCAACAGCCTGCCCTCCCTAATTGCTTACGCAGCCTCGCCGCAGCTGAACGCTCCCAATCCACCGAGGAGCAATCCGCTCCGTGCCCAGCTGCTTCTTCCAATTTAAAACTGCATTGCAAGGGGCAGAGCCATGAATCCTGCTTCTTACATTGGACCAAGGTCAYGCTGCAGACAGCAGGGGTGTTAAGCCAAACAGCGAAACATTTTGCTTGGTTTCCAGGGTGCTGCAAAGGGAGCAGCGGAGGCTTCAGCGCCTCTTGCGGCTACGGTAGCTGAGTAAGCTCTTCCCTAGCAGAACATTTTGCAAGGCTCTTTTACAAGCAATGATACCGTGTTTACAGGATTGCAGCAAAGGAAACAACCCTGGGTCTGTCAGAAGAGGCTCTTGTGGTCACTGTGTAAATGCAGTTAAGTYGCATCTTCCTGCCAGTGCCAGAATTCAAAGTTCACGCTCCAAGCGTGGATGCTGCAGGATCATGGCTGTGAACAGTCAAGCTCACGGGAGTGCATCAGCATCRCTTCCAAACACCAGCCCCCTGTGGCCATCCCACCTATTTCAATTAGCTAAACGAGAGCAATTAGGCTGTGCTTGCACAACACGCCATGTTTATACAATCAGTTTAATTAGAGTCACTGGATGCTGTTTGCAAGCCTTGGAGGCAGCTGGGAATCCTGCCTTGAGACCTGTGAAAGGACCGGGCTGTGGTCACACGTTGGGATGGCTGCGGGCGAATAAGTGCCTGGAGGATTACTCCATGCTGCCTTTCATGTGTGTGTGCAGATGGGTAGGACCCCGTCTCTGTAGCCCTCCTCCAGCCAGCCCCCAGTGAGATGTTTCCGCCAAGCTCCTGGTGCTATCAATGAGCTGCAACGCTGGGGTGGGTGACACAAGAGAGGTGGCAGCCTGCAGGACTCCTGTCTACTGCTCCTGGCAAGACGCTAACCAGGACAACAGGGCAGCTTAAGTCCTGTTTCGTGAGCTGCTGGTGTCTCGCTGACCAAAAGGATGAGCTTGCTCAGTGCAGAGATGGGAAGGGACCTCTGAGAAACCCAGCAGTGCAGCAGTGAGTGTTTGGGTGATGGTAAAGGTGCTGTGTTTCTCCCCAGATAGCTTCCCTCTGTCTGTCTCAACAGAGGTGCCTTCACAGATGAACTGTCCTCCCAAAATGAAACCCATGGTCTTCACCACAAGCAGCCATGAGGGACAATGTGGCGCTCATATGGACCTATTCCTATCATAGCTTTGGGTTTCACCAGCCCGCAGGGCAGTTCTGCTTTGAGGAAATCTCTCCGTGCAGTTTCATCCAAGCAGGCTTCAGTATTTGTCTTTGCTTCCCCTCCTTGACCCCGAGGAGTGATACTGCACTGCCAAGCGTCTGCTGCCACTGGTCCTGGGCACCTGCATTTCTGCAGCACCTTGAGATGTACTTCTGCATGCAATTGCTCTCTTGGGTGACGGAGCACTGGAACAGGTTGTCCAGAGAGGTTGGTGGCTCCATCCTTGGAGCCACATGGTCCTGGGCAACCTGCTGTAGGTGACGCTGCTTGAGTAGGAGGGTTGGACTAGATGGTCTCCAGAGGTCCCTGCCAACCTCAACCCTTCTGTGATTCTGTGTGTACAACTATACTTCAGCTCCTATGCAACTGTATGTTCAAGTATATTCATATACATTCATCAGCAGACTGGAGAGGTGTTGCCTCAGCTCTGCAGACAGTCCAGTGTGATATTTATTACCCCAAACGCTGCTTTTWTGGAGGTTTCAATGTTGTGCTCACCTCTTCTTCCCAAATCCAAGGAGCACCAAACTCCTTTGCGAGGGAGATGCAATCACTGCAAGGCTGGTGTTGGACAGGATCCAGGGTGACCTGACAAGGTGGCAGGGCCTGTGATCACGCGCGGTGCCAGTGACCCTGGCACAACGCCCTTTAAAGCCTGCGCTGCACCTGATGAAGCAGAAAATTGTTTCCTTATACGCCTGCGGGTAAACTCTCGAGTTAAATTGCTTCCCCCATAAAACTCGCAGAGACTTTCCACGCTCAACAGCAGTGTTTAGGAGTCTAACTAGGCACAACGATGGCCAGACTTCACCGTACATAACCGCTGGGAGCCGAAGTTTTCGGTGCAGGGGTGCATGAAGCAGGACCCCAGCTATGAGATACCAAGCATGGGACAAGCACCCGAGGGATTTGCTTCCCAGTAGCATGTCCTTCAGGGGCGGTGATGGATGGCTGTTCAGAGAGCAAAGGTTTTGGATGCTGCAGATCCGTCAGCTGGCRTTATTCCAGCAGCTATGGATAAGGGATTTTTCCCTGGAGTCGTGTTTGCTCCACGTTTTTGGCTGTGGCCATGGGGACCTGAGTCGCAGCATCCCCTCCTCCAGCTGGGAAGGCAAGATGTTGTGGGCACAAGGAGGCACGGCACTGAGCTTGGACATGCCAGGAGGCCAGTCCCACACAAACTGACACGTTCAGGCTACGATAAAATATTGCCATTAATTACAGCCTTGCTTGCCTGATGTCTTATCAGCCTTTTCCAGAGGTCCTGCAAGCCAGAGGCATGCAAGACCTGGAAAGGGGCTGAACAAGGGGCTACCCTCTAGGGAACAACCCCCATTTGTCCAGAGCTTGGCTAAGTAATCTCATAAGTCTTTTTATCACTGATTAAGATGCACTGCTTGCCCCGGAGCGGTCCTCACTTTGGCACTGGGGTGGCTGAGGGCCAGCAGAAGCACCCCGAGCCCTCCTGAGCGCAGCTGGTTGCTCCGAGACTTGCGCGATGATCCTGGCTCCGGCAGCAGGAGACCAGACTTGGTGACACTAGAGTCCCTTCCCATTCCTGAGGACATAAATCTATAGTAACACATTTATTAATAGCAGCACAGAGCTTGTTAGCTGAACAAGGAAAAGCACGCGCTGGGCTCAGCAGAGCTTGAGTAAATAACAGAGAATGTAACACAGCAAATTAAATCCTGGCAGGGGAGACAAAATGCCAACAAATATCCCATTATCTGTCTTCCTTCTGCTGAATTTCTAGATAATTTACATTCACCGGTGGTAAAACTGGGATAGTGTCAGCATGCCTTTGTGTGAGTGTGCCTGTGTTAAATAGGAAGGTGATTTGGAAAATACGAGTGAAAAAACGCTTTATAATACGGCAGAAAGGGAGAGACATCGTGAACGCATCACTTCCTCCTTGGGAAAAGATTGAGAGATAAAATGGATGCGTGGATCTGCACAAAAGCTTTTTCTGTCTCACGCCAACAGACAAAAAGAAAGTGAAAATGAGATCAGTCTAACGCAGTGATTCTCTGTAATGGGAAATGTGACAGAGATGACACATTGCAGAAATCCCGCAAGAAGCAAAATATGAGGAAAACTGTTACAGAGAAGTAAAAAGTTTAGAAAAAAGAAAGAGAAAAGCTGTGATTAAATCTGCGAAACACAACTGTGGGCAGTGAGGGTGAGGCACCSAGGCACTGAGCTTCATCCTGGTGCTGGACTGGGTGACTTCCAGCGGTTCCTGCCACCCCAAACCACTCTCCAGTCTGGGAATGGTGAAGTCCTCCCTCCCGTTTTTGTGGGGACAGAGCCAGGACAGAGCCGGAGMTGCGTGTCCTGTGGAGCAAAGATGAGCTTCAGCCTGTGGAGACCTTCTGGCCGAGTGCTTCCTTCTGCAGCAGAAGTCCTGCACRAAGTGCTGGAGTCCTCCCTGCAGGCTGTCCCCCTTCATGTCACCCCAAAAGCCCTGGGTCTTCGTCTGACCCTGCGTTGGCAATGTGGACATCTGCCTCCGCCGTGGCCATCAGCAGCAAGCCAATTGCACCTTAAAGGCAGATTTGCTGATGCAAAGGCAGCAACGCATCCAGCCTGGGGATGCGTTGCAAAGTCCGGTGGTCTGACGCGAGACGAGATCGGCCAAAATCTCAACACCTTGGGAGGAAAACACGGGAGTAAAGGGGAAAGGGTGTCTCCGCCGCAGGAAAGAAGGGGGTTGCTTTTGGCGTTGATGGTTATTTCCGAGGAGAGCATGCAGATGCTCTTGCACTTCTGCACGCCCCGGCGGGGTGTCGCTCGTGCAACCTCGACCCCCTTCCCAGGGCTCAGGGAGTTAAACACAGCGATGACTCGCAGATATAAAAACCAAACATCATTCAAAGCACAGAGGGAAGGAAACRGAGAGGCTACAGGAAAAGGAGAAGGGAGATCTTCGAGCTGAGATTTCGGACGCGCGCCTTATGTAAGCAGCGCGGTCGGCAATTGCACAACGGCAGGAATCGTTCGCACAGTTTCATTTTCGGGAGCTGCGAAGGGTGCGGGAGCCACCCCGCCGGGTCGGGTCCGCTCGGACGAGCCAGGGACACAGGCCGCCCCCCGCAGAAGCAGCGTGTCCTTAAACCTGGCYGCAACTCCTGCCCTTGTTTTCCCTTGCCATTTCCAGCCGTAGGAGCTACGGATCTGTTTGTGCTGTTTTACTGTAGGCGAATGCAATTCAGTCCAAGGGCATCTAAGACATTTGCCATACAAAACTCTCACGGATATGTGAGTTTTACTTGTTCTCAGTAAGRTTTTATGAATAAATGGTTAGTCCTCCCCTCTGGATAGCATCAGACGCTGAGTTATACCGTGCAGTCCATAACTGGGAGAAAACCAGCTGGGTATATACTACAGAAAGGTGATGCCTCGTGTCCTCCTTTGGGATTTTCTGTCCTAACAACACCCTCCTGTCTGTTTGGCAGGGAAATATCCCCYGCTCCAAGCAGCTCAAAAGCCAAGGGTAGGATGAACAAAAACACAGAATGAAGAATATAAACCCTTTCCCCAGGGGAGATGTTCCTTTCCATAGGCTACAGGCACAGCGCTGGAGTYGGAGAGAGACATCTGCCAACACGAGTCTGGAGGAAGGTAATCCCAAGCGAGAGTTTTGGGGTTTTATACACCATAAATAATACCCTGAACATTTTTTCCCCCCTGTGTACTTCAGTGATGCTAAAATGGGAGTGAAAAATGAGACAAAGATTGGGAGTTTGCTGGTTATTTCTAAAAAGTGGTAAGACTTTGCGGTGCCATTTGCAAGGAACAGCTGGAGGAAATGTATAAAAGCAGGAAAAAAACAAAAAAACAGGAGCCAGGAGAGCTCCAATGTGTGGTGGGTGCAGCCATCCATGCAGAAACYACCTTTTCAAAGGAGAAGCTATTGCAAAACAAGCAACAGGAGATGCTGCAGAAAYGGTGCAGATGGGGCAGAAAGCTTTGCGCCGCCTTGCACGTGCAGMCGTCGGAAAGCCCGGATAGACACGACTTTCTCCCTGGAGCAACCCAGAGGTTGTTTCTATCTCTAACTTCTAAAAAAAAAAAAACCCAGGATTGCACACCTGCACATAGGGCTTAGGACAGCAGCCCTGATTCACCACTCTGCTGCTGGCTGGTGCAAACCCGTGCGAGAAGCACCTAGGCACAAACTCATTTGCTTTCTACCCATCTGCTTATCCARCATGTTCAAGGGCAGGGTTTTTTTTCTCCCTCCAGACTGGACCCGTTATCCACAGATCAGCGAGCAAAGCGTCTGCAGCTTTTTGGAAGATTACAGTAAGATTTGCGCTGATCCTTGCCACGCGACTTCCCTGGGAACGGGGAGCAATCCCGGCYGCCCGCGTGCCGGAGGGACGAACTCGAGGCACAGCAGGTGCAGAGAAACGCCGCTGCGGCGAACGGGGAACCGAGAGCAAACCGTACGAGAGGAAGCGCAAAACTTCCCTAAGCCAGCAAAAAAGCAGGGCTGAGAGGTTATAAATATCCCGGGAGGAAATGCCGCGGGTAGGGGAGAGCTGGGGAAATTGCAGGACACCGCTGGGACAAGGCAGGAGCACGGGAGCAAGGCGGGAGCGGCGGGGAGGGAAGCTCCTGCCTGCTAGAGCCATCCGGCACTGGAGCCGCCCGGGATTGGGATAAACCCGGTTATTTTGGGCACAGGCCCTTGCCGGGTGCCGCTCTCCCAGCGCTGGCCTTCGCCACGTGCCCGACGGGTCCCCGCAGCCCTTCCGCATCTGCACCGAGGCAAACGCCGCATCTGGCCTCGCCGGAGAAGGGAACGGAAAAATTGCAGCGGCGAACGGTTCGTTCGTGAAAAACAGGCTCAGGATGGGGTTTGGGAGATTATTCGCTCCCGGAGGCCCTGGGCTTCCCGGCCGCGCCACAGCGGTCACGCCAACATCTGGACTCAGCCAAGGCACCGCGCGCCAGGGCGCAGCGCGGCCAGCGGGCAGGTTGCTACCTGCCTCCCGAATGAGTTATCTCATCCCGGAGYTTCCTCCAGCCAGGCACCTGGCATCGATCCCTGCCGGCTGACATTCCCCATCCGTGCGATGTGGCAGTCGTGCTTCCAGCCGGAAGCTTCCCGCGCCGCTCGTCGCTCTGCGGCGCAGCTTTCTAACGCCGCTTGTCCCCGCTTATTCCTAAAATTAACACGTTCAAACCCTGGGGGCTTCGCGACAGATTCCAAGCCGGGTAATTAAGCTCCTCAGCCGCCCCCGAAGTCCCCGTTTAGCCAAGCGACGGCACGAGACGGCACGCGGTCACTCCGCGGGGTGGCTCACGCCGGAGCGCGTGCTCGGGAAATAACCGGGACGTGCTGCAAAGCCGCGGCGAGAGCAAGGAGGGAAGCGGGCAGTGAACCAAGCGAGGCCACGCGGCTGGGCTAGGAGGGCTCAAGGGAGCCGGAACGAGGTATTTCGGCGCTGGAAACGGCGCCCGCGCCAAGGCAGCGGGACGGCTGGCAAAGGCGAGAAAACTGGAAGAGGGAAAACGAAGAGAAATCAGAGCACGTAGCAAAATAACCAAATTGCACCGAATAAAAACCGGGGGGGGGCTGGGAAGCAGGAGGCTTCTCACAAGCAATTTAATGCGAGCTCGTCCCCCCTGCAGCCCTCCAGAAACTTTTTGAGCTAGAGCTGGCCAAAGCAGATCGTGGCTTTGCACGTGTCTGCGGGAGCAAGGGGGGGACCGTCAAGGAGCCGCTGCGTTTAGCGGATGTCAAAGCGGACGGATGCCGCGCGCAGGCTCAACGCAGCCGGGAGAAGATGCTCCTTTCCAACGCGTTTTTGCATCCCTGACAGCTTCCGTTGCAGCACGAGACGCCGTAGATCAGTGCAGGGCAGGGAGCAAAAAAGAAAACGCGGTCACGAAATTTCTGCAGACAACTGATAAAAGGCCCTTTGGGGCGGATCGATAGGGCCTGGATCGCTGGTGAGAAATCAAGCCCTGATGGGAGCGTGGATAAAGGACGTTCGTGACCCGCTGGAGCTGTGCCAGCATCTGCCCGGCTGCGCGGCACCGTACTGCCTCGAACGGATGCTGTATAAAGTTATCATTTAAAGCTAGTAGGGAGAAATATAGACATGAATGTTGATAAGCTCCTGAGGCAGCTCACTCCGGCCTGTTTGCAGGGCTGGGGTGTCCTTGGTGCACAGGGCCGGCCCTAACCGTCTCCCTTTTTTGTCCAGTTTGTCCCCGTTCTTTGCTTTACTCCAATGTCCTCGATGAGCATTTTCCTTTTCGCTCTGCACCTGGGGCATTAAGAGCAGCAGTGACGAGCTAGGCGMCCGCCCAGGTGAGCGGCACAACATGAAAGCGCAGCGGTCTGGAAATCCTGGCATTTCCCGGCAAGCTGCAGCACCGGCTGCGCGGCTCCGGACGCGCCGCCTTGGCCGCGTTTGCAGTCACCCGCTACCGCGTCCCCGAGCAAAGCGCCCCAGCCTGCAGCCAAGTGCTGAACCTCGAGTCCAAACAGGATTCACAGCTTTCCCCCCTGGCACCGTCTCACCACGTCCCGCAGAAAGTCCCTTGGCTGCGGCTAGTCCTTCCTGGAAAGCCCAGAGGTGCATCTCCGCGGCAGAGGCAGGTTTTATCCCACCAGACCTATTTGCTTGGCTGGAGCATGGTAACGGCATTGCAAACTGGTGCACGCCGTGAAACACAGCTGCAATCATCCAGCAAGACGGACCGAGGGAGGGATGCGCCCGTGGGATACCAGCAAGCGGCCGAAGCGTCATGGTGCATCATGCAYGCACCTTGCGGCGAGCCTGGAGCGCAATGTGCCTCGTAAGCTAAGAGAAACCTCAGTAACCGGAGCAGTAACAGGTTTTTCAGCCCCCCCACTCCGGAGGGCAAGCACAAACCTCTCACGTTCCCCTGGAAGCAGCGCCTCCGAAACGGAGGTGGAGAGGAGGACAGGACACGCTGGCGTTTGCAAGACCCAGGAGTTACCAAAGAGAAGTTTGCTTCGCCCGGGAACCAATTCAGCCGAGGCGAAACTCGGCAGGAGCAGGCAGAGACGAGCGGGCACGGATAAACTGCGCCTGCCCGACCGACGGACGGGGCTTCCTCCGCCAGCTAAGCCCACACGCAGACGCCTGTTATGAACACCAGCGCCAAAACCCAACACCGCGCTCACGGCGCACGATTGCAAAAGCCCTGGGCTGCAGCTGTACCGAAACGTGCAGAGCTGCAGCAGGGCAGGGTGTCCTGCACGGGAGCAAAAACACTTTCGCTCCGGCTTTAACCCTTTCCTGCACCCGGTCAGCGCAGGCTTCTCCAAGCCAGGAGGTCACAGCAGCTCTTTGCAACCAACACGGTGATTTTGCCTTGAATTGGTGCAAAGCCGGAGCAGTTAGTCCGGCCGGTGTCCCCCCTGCAAGGCAGGCGCTGTCGGCAGGTCACCGAAGGCAACCGCTGGGGTTAAGCTTGCAGATGCGCAGGTAAAAGTTCACACCTGCCTGGCAATCCTCCCCTAGGGCCAACCAAGAAACCAGCAGAGCGGGGCAAAAAAGCAGCTTTCCCACAAGGGCAGGAGCAAATCCGTAAAAGAAAGCAGCCCTGGCAGCCTCCGGGGTTAGCGACGAGGCTGCAGAACGAAAAAACAAGCGGAGCTGCTTTATTGGAAAAAAGAACATCATAAATAACCAAGAGCAGAGAGGAAGCAGCAAAATACATGTGCAGAAAGTCCTCGCAGAACAGGCAGTACAGAACATTCGTAATCACTCCTTTTTTTTTTTTTTTCCTTTTTCCCCTTAGTTTTTGAACTACTAGAWAAATCCAGCTCCCGAAACTGAGTTGGTCCAAAGAGCCTTTGCAAAAGAAACTCAGGGAAAGCAGCACGAGAAAGTACAGCAGCGCAACCTGCCCTGGCGCTCGGGGGACAGACCCCGAGCAGGCTCCGGGCGGGCGGCTCGGCAGCGATTTCCCACGCAGGATTAGACGCTGGGATACTCACGATTTCAGGACTCGCCCTTTCACCGTCCCGCCGTCTCGGGTAGCAAAAGTTTTCCTGCTGCCCGCGAGCGCTCTGGCCATTCAGTACTTTTACTTCCCAGCCCGGAGGTGGGGATGGGTGTGCGGAGGTGGGGCTTAGCCTACAATTTCAGAAGCCGGAGTATATTTATAATGGCAAATTTTGCAATGGCTTTCAACGGGAATTCTTTTTTCCTTTTTTTTTTTTGGTCTTATAAGCTGCAATTCCAAAAAGTTACGAGGCTGTTGATACGGTTGGTTCACACAGAGCTTTGCAAACTGCTTRCAAAGTCCGAGCGCAAACCGACCTTCGCTTTGCTCCGTCCCCTGGCTCGGTTCCCCTCTCCCCCCCCCCACCGCCCTGCGTGAGGGTCCCATCCCTCGTGGGCTTTTCCACCACATTCATTTTCTCGTTCCAGGTTATCTGCTTTTGAAGCTGGTTTGGGAGTTTTGATCTGGAGCACTTGTTTATATGACCCCACGTTAGTTATTTATTTTTAAATAACTCTCCTGATTGGCTTTTGCACTAATCACTAAGGAACTTTCAGATAAGAAACAGAGGGATTAATGCACAGGCAGCACCAGTTAAATCTGTCAAAGGAAAGCAGAGATTTCTCGCTTTGGTTTCCCATCAGTGCTTTCGCGGGCTAATTGCTTTCGGGCTTCGCATTGGGGACGGGCTGGTGGCCRGCACCGGGGAGCTTTCCTGACTCCCAGGGATACTCGTGCTCGCTGCCGCATGCCGGTCTGCCCATGGAGCAGCCAGCRTGCTGGATGGATGTGCTGCCCCAGCGCTCCGGTTTATCCACCTTCACTGCCGCGTTGCTGCTCTCCTCCGTTGTGCTCCATTAGCGATTTCTTTCTTAAGAAATTGCAAGCTGCCCAGCAARCGGCATAAACTGCCACCCTGGAAAAACCCAGGAGCATCTCTGCAATCACCTGCAGCAGAGGAGCTACTTCCAAAGCCAAGTCTGACCTATAAAGCTTTTAGACCAGACCTGAAAGATGGTCCCTCTCCAGCAGAGAGAAGCCCRGGAGCTTGCACAGGGACCTTTTAACGTGGTGGAAAAGGGCAGGATTTAGCAGAACGGTCTCAATTATGGATCCTCYGAGGCTCACGCTTGCAAGAGCCCAGGTTTGCTGGCGCTCCAGGAGGGCTGCAGCCGTCATCTTGTCCCTTGGGCTTTCGACGGGATGAGGAGGGCGCAGCAAGGCTGGTGGGGAATATTGGGTCGGGATTATTAACCTTGAAGGGGGTTGCACCACTTTGCTGGATAACTCCCCGGCCCCGGAGGTAAGGGTTCGCGGGCTGGCTAAACGCCGTGCGAATCCGCGCGCTGATGCTTCCAAAGCATCTTGTGCTCTGATCCTGCGCATGCTTTTGAGAAGTCACCTTAGAGGCTGAATGAAAGTCACTTGTGCGGATTTGGAGACCGAATTGCCCTGCCAGGCGCTGCAGGGGTGCCGGAGCCGAGCACACCAAACAGGGTATGTCAAACTCCCTCGGATGCTTGGATTTCCTATGGCAGCTCCGACGCGAGCACGTGTGATTTCGTGCTGTGCCTCGGAGCCTCGAGGGTGGGAAAACCGCACACCGGAGAGCAGGGGGTGAAGATTCGTGCTAGAAAAMGAAAAGGGAAGCGCAAGGGCAGGGTGCGGGAGCCGCTCGAAGCGGAAACACCTCCGACCGTAGCAGATTTCTCGGAAGTCAGTAATGGTGCAAGCTCAGCTGTTTGCACTGAYGGCAACCCAGAGCAGGGATCTCCTTTCTGGTGAGCAAAGAAAAGGCAGCCCAGCAGTCAGAGGTTTTGYGGCTTTGGGCTACTCCAGCCTGGGGAAAAAAGGGGGCGAAGCGCTGGCCAAGGCAGCTGGGAACGGGACCGACCTATGTGATGCCCCTGGTCACCCACCCAGCTCCATCCAACCCTCCTGCTCTTCCCCTGCATCATTTTAGGGGAAGATTATCTGCTGTCCATACACAAGCTCTTCAAACAACAATTAAACCACTTTTTTTAGCTCTAGCAGGGGAGAGGCATTTTGCTAAGCAGGAGACGGCCAAATCGGTGCGTTCAAAAATATTCCTCGCCCAAGTGACCCTGAACTGTCCTCCCAAGCAGGGCTGCATCAGACAGATARTGCACTGCAGAGAAAATAAACTTTATCTGCTCTCGTAGGCTCYGCGGTATCTCAGGAAGGAATTACTAGATCTAAAATGTATTATTAATATTTTACGGCTGCATAACTGCTTTCTTTCCAGAAAAGCTTTCCGGAAAGGCTGTCGACACCCAAAGGGGGACCTGAAAGCAGTGTGTCACCCCCCTCGTCTGCAGAGTGGCTGGGATGGGTGGACAACCGTGGGCTCTGCACAGCCTCCAACCCTCCCATCGCCTCCGATATTGTATGAAAGAAGAGCACCATCTATTGACATCTCATCCCCGGTGCCGCTGGCCTCCTCGCTTTTAGCTCCGTGGGGTTTGCAGCCGTGCAGGAGCTTTCTCACCTTGGAAAGAAGATGCTGAAGATCCCCTCTGGCTGGTGTGTCCACCAGCAGCCGGCTGGTACCACGCTGTGTTGCATCTCAGCTGTCAAACGGGCTCCTCTTGCAGCCTTGAAGGCAGCTGTCCCATCCCTGACTTGTCGTYTGGGAACAGCTTCCCGCAGGGCATTGAACCATGCACCTTGGTGTTGCCTGCTTTAATATTTCGCTTCCTTTCWACACCTTTGCCTCTTCTGGGCCAGCAAAACAAGGCTGTCTTCAGGGCTGAGTGCTGCCTGACWGTGCTGCCCATTACCTGCCAGCCGGAGCCCTGTCGCTAGAGAAAAGGGGAGAAAAGCAGCTTTGCTTCCCGGGGCCAGTGCAGGGCACATCTGGCTGCACACCTGCAGCGCGAGCTTGGGTTTTGCTGCAGACGAGCCACGTCTCCAGCCCGCGAGCAGCTCTGAGGGATGCTCAGATTTRTTTTGCATTGCATGGGACAGGATGGGGAAGGGGAAGCAGGAGAAAAGTCCCTGCACCGTCTTGAGACCAAGCACTTTCTTCCGGTGAGCAGAGCCCCGTGACCTCCCCGCTTGGTGCTGGCTGCTGCCCACTGCTGCCACTCTCCGACCAAGAGTCTTTCTGCAGCTATTTTAGCGTTTGCCTTCYTAGGCCACACACAGCCTTTGACCTTCAAATATTTGGATATGTTTGCTTTATGGACCACAAATGCACCTTATTGAAAAGAAACGGATAGTGCCTATTAAAAATCCAGCACTGAGAAAATCCAAGCCAATAAAAACTGAATGGGCTCCATGAGATTGCTTTCACAGAAAGAAATTATATYAAGCTCATCACAGTAAATTCAGTGTTATTAAATTCTTCGGCGGACGTGGTGAAAGGACTCTTTCTTGGAGCAATTAAAATCAGTTTGCAGTAAACGATGGCAGTATATTGTGTGCAAAGAGTGTGTTCTGGGAGTGCTGGTGGACAACAAGTTAAGCATGAGGCAGCAATGTGGCCTTGTGGCCAAGAAGGCCAATGGTATCCYGGGGTGCATCAGGAAGAGTGTTGCCAGCAGGTGGAGGGAGGTGATCCTGTCCCTCTACTCAGTCCTGGTGAGGCCACACCTGGAGTRCTGYGTCCAGTTCTGGCTCCCCAGTGCAAGAGGGATGTGGCACTACTGGAGCAAGTCCAGCGAAGGGCTACAAAGATGATTAGGGGACTGGAGCATCTCTCCTATGAGGAAAGGCTGAGAGAGCTGGGCCTGTTTAGCCTGGAGAAGAGAAGGCTGAGAGGGGATCTTATYAAYGTGTACAAGTATCTGAAGGGAGGGTGTCAAGAGGATGGAGCCAGACTCTTCTCAGTGGTGCCCTGCGACAGGATGCAAGGCAATGGGCACAAACGGAAACAGGCAGTTCCATCTGAACATGAGGAAAAACTTCTTGACTGTGAGGGTGACAGAGCACTGGAGCAGATTGCCCAGAGAGGTTGTGGAGTCTCCTTCTCTGGAGGTATACAAAACCTGCCTGGACGCGATCCTGTGCAACATGCTCTAGGCGACCCTGCTTGAGTGGGGGTGTTGGACTAGATGATCTCCAGAGGTCCCTTCCAACCTCAACCATTCTGTGATTCTGTGATTCTGTGATTCTGTGTGTGTCTGAGGTTATAGGAGGAGCCTGTGCTGCAAACAGGGCTTGTTTCTACTTGTGGGGATGAGTCTGATCCTTTCCCACATGTAGGAAAAATATCTGGATTGGGGCTGACATTTTGCATTTGGGCTCTGCTGATGTCTTACCAAATTAATTAGATTAGCCAAAATCTAAGACGCAAATGTTTTGAATGCTGCAGAAACTGTTTGCAGATCTGGGATCTAAATTTTGTGGCTCAAGTCCATCGGTGGCAATTAATCTGTTTTCCTCTGTATACTTTGGGACTGCTTTCTCAGTCATTGCCGTGCCCTTTTGCTGCATGTAGGAGTGTGTTATTGATAGCTCTCAGCATCTGCAGTACAGATGTAGTTTCGGACTGAGCTCATAAGAGAAAAACCTAAGACTCAAGGCAAAAGCACAGCCTGAACTCGTGGTTCCCTTTCCTGTCCCTTGACCATGGGTCTTTCCTTCCTGTCCTGAAGAAAGAGGAATCTCGCAGGCTGTGCAAATATAATGAGAAGTACTCTCATTACTTTGCTTATGAAMCTTATCATGAAATGCTTTTAGAGCAACAGAAGGACATTTTGTGGCATATATTCAACTGAAATTTGAATTCTTATGAATGGTCAGTGCTACGGAGACGTACAGGAGACTGAATTGCGACAGAGCGGTTTCAACATCTGTAGCAACAACTGGAAAGGGGCCAAGAGAAATCCTACTTTGGGTAAAGGAAAGCAACAGAAGGGGAAAAAGTGAAACTTTCCCCCATTCTGTTCTTGAGAAACTGCCACTACATTCCCTTGGGCGTAAACTTGATTTGTGCCTATTTTAGGACGGTATTTGACTGCTCCGTGTGAGATGCCATTGGTCTCGGAAAATCTTTCATAGTATGAGAATGTTTTTATGAATAACGCAGAAGCAGTAATGTTTACAGAAGGATGTGCTTTTACTTGAACATCATCCAGCAGGGGATTAATGCCGCAATCTGAGACTGTCTGGGCTCAGATCATTTATGTTGCTGCATAATTGCACAAGATGCGCTTCTCGAAGGGTTTCTAGTCTATTAGACAGCTCGCTCCGTGGGGACTTTGTGTCAGAGAGACTGGGATTTATGGATAGAGGCCATAATGCTGAGGATGTTTGTAATCCAGTCAAAAAAGCAGGCTGCAGAAGGCACAAGACTTCAGTCGGGTCCAGGTTTTCACCCCTCACTACTTTGCAGTGCTGCATGYGAGTTAGGAGACCTAAAGGCAAGATGTAATGGCAAGAGTCTAAAAGATGACTATGCAGATAGCAAGAACGCAGTGAGAGAAACAGCTGTTTTTCCTTTTTATTGCCTTCTTTAAAAAAGCAAATCCCGCAAGCCTGAGCATCTTGGAGAAGACGTTCTTTCCCGGACGGAGGACGTGCAGCTGGGCGAGCCCTTCTGCACGCCGTCCTTTCAACGCGGYTTTAAAACGCCAGCCGTCCTTGGCAATGCCCCTAGATCCGTTCTYGTTGTCCGTACGGGCTCTACTCTTTCCACAGAGCCTGCAAGTAGGTACTAATTAATGGCAGGCCTGATGGCAGATGATTTGCTGAGGCTTCATCTATGGGAAATAGCCGTCTGATGGCGCCCACTGAGGGCCCTGGCAGCGCGATCCAAGCTCTAATGGGGAGCTGCAACATCTTGCAGTTTTGCACCGTTCCCGAAAGCCTTTTCCATCCGTGCAGGCTTCGAGTCAGTCTTAATTGCTTCTAATGACCTGAATGCCAATAGCAGGGCTATGAGGAGGGGAAGAGTTGCTCCTAAGAAGGATCTTACTGGAAAGTAATTAGTTACTTAGCTAGACTGCACGGTGGAGTTCAAAGCGGGCACTGCTGGATGCTTAATAATTGAAAGACTTCCTGCTTCTTGGAAGCATTTATAATTTGCAGTTGTTACTGAAGTGAAACTACATGAAATTATACATAGAAATCCTTAGGAAAAAAGCGTTCCTTTATCAGCTGTCAAGCCTATCTAAATACTGACAGTTTCTCCCAACCCTTCTCCATTTTCAGTATGAATAAAAGACACCGATGGCAAAATGTCTTCTGCAGACACATGGTGAACTATCATGGTCATCATTCTGGCCTGTGAGCCATGTGGCTGCTGAGGAATAGGATAGAAAAGCTAAAATTTAAATACAGTGTATTTTGCCCATGCTAATATAGACTAAATTAATAAAATAAAATGTAATAAAATAATATGTAAGCAAATGCTASTATATGCTAGCTCTGATAAACCACTGCATTCTTCCCTTGTTCACTAGTATCCTCATTTTTCTCTCAGGGGGAATTTTTTGAAGATGTTTACCATCAGCTATCAATTGAAATATAATCCTACCAAGCCTAGACCATGTCAAAACTAAAGGGATGAGAAAGCATTTTAGTTGGTTTCTATAATAGAAAAATCATGCGGAAAGAAATCCAGACGCTGTGGCACAATAAGGAGAGAGGTATTTGTCTGGGCCAAAGTAATTTAAAAAATAATTTTGACATTACAAAAAAAAAAAGTCCATCTGRGAGAATTTCAGTTAAAAATCCATGGGGCAGAGAAATAACGTCCTTTGAGAAAAGCAGCCCTTGAAACAAATGAGACATGAAAACCCTCCGGCACAGAAAGCACTTAGGAATTTTGATCCCTGTGATGCCACCAGCTGGATATCTTGGGAAATTGGAGAGCATCGCTGCAGCTGCAAGGATGTGGGAAGGACAGACTTCCCCAGCGAACACCAAGCCACCGTTCCCGAAACCGGCGCGGGGCCCCAGCCTCGGCAAACCACTGGAAGCGGCTGCAGCTCGTGCCATGGTGCCAGGCTACAGGAGAGGCAGGGATGAGCCCTTTCAGAGCTGCAACTTCGGCAGCTCCTGGAATAACCTTGAATGCTCCTAAATGGTGAGTGGTTTCACCGGAGCRAAAGGGTCCTGCACTCCCCTCCCTCGCCAGCGCTGTCCATGCATTTCCATGCATTTACTATTTTCTTATTGGCAGAGACTGACCCAGGTCTGAGCACTGGATTTTTCACCAGCACGTGAAGGAAGACGGAGCAGGACAGCCCGTCTTACCCTTCCATCTGCCGAGCTCGCTGAGYGGTACCAAAGCCAAATGCTGCAGGTTGAAGACTCGTTTTTACCATGTCTCCATCAGAGCAACCCAGTAATAATAAAAACCATCCTGCAATTGCTCTGACTTAGCACAGATGTTAGCAGGGAGGAGGAGGCTGGTGGGGATGCGAGATGGTCGCACACTGAACAGACCTCCACGAACGGCCTTGTGAAATCACAAAATCCTGAACGAGGAGCCCAGGCAGCAAGCTGGGAAGCAGCACGGGCYGCATGAGGATCTAACCCCATGCAGGGGTAGGGTTGGTCCTCGTAGGGGCAGAGGAGAGGAAGGAAGAGGGTGACATGTCAGTGCACCAAACATCTCAGATGCCTGTATATTAATGCAAGAAGTGTGGGGAGCAAATAGAAAGAGCTGGAAGTCTAATCTCAGGTCTGTGGCTTGTTACAGAGACTTAATGAAACGATTAGCTGGAATATTAATATAAAAAAGAAAACCTTTTCAGAAGGGGCAGATGGGAGAAACAGAGGACTGTGATACTTGGTCCATTGCGGAGGTGCAGGTTTGTTCTGAGGTTCAGCCCACGGCAGGTGGTTAGACCTATGAAAGTCTATACGAGATGGGAGAAGAAAATGAATGCTGTTGTGTGGGTCTGCTACAGAGCCATGAAGATCAGGTGGATGAAGCTTTCGTAGGCAGCTAATGAGGTCATCAAAGCTGGAGTTTGCAGAAATGTGGGATTTTACCTGCCCAGGGAGGTATTAGGAAAGGACTGCCTGTGTCAGGACATGGAGGTGAGGATCAATCTGACCACAGTAGATGTCAACAGCGCACCTTTCTGCTGCTGAGCTAGTTRCCCTGGGCTTGAGCTAGCCAAGGGAGAGAAGCAGGAGAGAAATAGGCACTTCGAGGTCATGACTGACCTCATCCTAAAGTGGATGCATAGCCCAGGGCAGGAGAACTGTGCCCTGGACATAGCTGTCTCTCTCCACCAAAGACAAGGAAGCTGTTACCAGCCCAGGAGCAGACATTGGCACTGTAAATGGATAGAAAGATGGATAGAAAGGGTTTATAAGAGAGTGGTGTGATTCTCAGTGATCTCAAGTCAAGAAGAAAGCACAGAGAAGATAGGAACTGTGGGAGATTGCTAGGGACACTGTTGAAGAGCAGCACGAGCAAGTGAGGAGAGATGCAGCCCCAAGGAYGGTCACGGGAAGGAGTCTGTGAAAAGGAGAAGGGCCCAGGGGAGAGCTGGTCTGCCGCTCCGTGGTGGTATTGCCAGCCGACACTATGAAGGCTGAGATGTTTGATGACTTTTTCACATCAACATTCACTAAAAGGTCAACTGCAACCGCAAGCAAAGTAAATACTGGCAATGAAGGGGAAAGCAAAGCCTAGAATGATGAAAGAATAGATTAGGGAGAACTTAAATTGAGCTTAGTATTTTAAAACTGGCTGCGCCTTATTTTAGAGGACTTAGGGACGGGGTCACTTTCAGTGCTGACTTTGGAAAGTCGTGGGGAATACATGAGACATTGGAAATCTGGATGAGTAACAGAAAAATAGCAAAAGCAGCTCAGAAAACAGCCGGGAGCCACGCTAAGCTGCCATCAGTGCTGGCTGGCGGTTCGCCATGCCATGGCTGTGCTGTCTGCGTGCGGAGATAAGCCGAATTCRCAGCCAGCGAAGTACTGAGTACCGTGTGGACAGTGCCAATGTGACATTCAGCGAACTCAGAGGTCTTCTCCTTCAGAGCCTCTGCCTCAGAGCAGGATACAGAATAGCCTCAGAGTTTTAAGACTTTACTTTTTTCTGCATGTGATCCTTAGTTCTTACAGCAAAGTCAAGCCGCAGCGCAGAGCTATTAACATTGAACATGTCACTCTAGCATTTTACATCTTCTGGGGCAGCCCAACAAATGACTAATTAAGCTAAGGTAACAAGCTGGTGGGCTGACATGCTCCGCCACTGATTGGTGTTTTGCACAGACCTAGCTTCCCACTAGCAGGCCACATGGCTGCTTCTCGGGGTGAGTTTAGCCATGGCTACATCAGGAAAATATCTTCCAGGCACAATGGTGCCTTCTCATTAAGCCAGAATAATTGGATTTTCTAAATGGGAAAGAAAAATGACCATGTCTGTGTAATCATGCCCCTTGTGAGGAACTCGGAAATGTTGCAGGAGCAATTAAGAACAGAAGGACATCCATAATGTGTCTGTCCAGCCAGCCAGCAGCCCACCTTGCCCCACGGGATGTCTGCAACAGTTGTCCCAAAAGTGAAAGTCCAGGGAAAACAAGGTGTGCATGCTTATTCTTTCGGTTTCCATCTGATTGCAGCTCAATGATTCCTGAGTGAGGAYGGTCTTCAGGTATTTAGTATTTAGGTATTTCGCTTGCAGGGATAGGCCAAGACTTTGCTTGAACTCATGTTAGCTTTTAGCATTCACAATATCCCGCAGGCAGGAGCCTCAAGGCTGAATTTTGAAGTCACCCAACTGGTGACTTTGTTGGATGTCCCCAGAGCTAGCTCAAGATGCCAAAGTCTCACTGCAGGAATTCGGGCATCGAACGTGGGATTGGCAGGGCCTGACCAGCCCACATCTCACTGGAGGGCTGGGCTTCACCCACCCAAATGGAGATTTCTGCATCCAGGTAGCTCCTCTGGGCTTGGTGGAAAGAAATGAGCACTCTGAGGATGTGGCGTCATGACCTGACCCAGCAGTGGTGATAGCCCCACTTGGAGCAGGAGGCTGGACTAGAGGTCGCCAAGGCTCTTCCAGCCTCAGTCTGGACCATGGGCCCAGGGCAGACACCACAAATCCAGATGGACCACGCTGCACCAGCATCCAGCGCTCTCTGGGAAGGAGCCTGGCATGGCTCGCTTGGGTAGGGGCACCCACCACGCAGCGATCAGTTGGAGGAAGTGAATCCCACCACTGCAACTTGCATTTTCACAGCAAAATATGAGAGTTATCTACATTTAACTGGGGATCCACAGACCAGCTCATCTCTCCTCAAAGCCCCCACAAGCTCTGAGCTTGGCACCAACCACAGCAGGTGGCCACAGAGCTGTTAATGGGCTGAGTGCCTGTGGCCACACACCACCCCAATAATTGCACCAGGGATGGCACAGCTTTGATGGAAAAGAGAGGGAATGACCCTATCCCAGATTGCTCGACTCAGGGCTTGACAGAGGTAGGATTTGGAGTATGGTCCCCTCTCCAACACTGCTCACTGGCCTTGCTCCATGCGCTGCTGCTGCAAACTCCTTGTCGAGGTGCTGCGATTCCCACTCCTTGGAGAGCAGTTTTGGTCACTGGAGATGGATGGATGCTGGGCAGCTCGCTTATCTCTGAGCACCAGGGCCAGGCTTCAGTGAAGGCACTGCACATTGCGTTGTCCAAGACCCATCCCTGGGCTAGACACGGCTGTGATGATCATATTCCCCAAATCCTTCCCTGTCACATAGTGCTGATCACACGCTGCGCTAGGGAGTATTAACAGGGTTTAAGTGGGGTCACAGCCCACAGGTCACACATCCGCCCATGGGTGAAAATCTGAATGTCGTACACAGGCAGCAGGCTTGCACATGGCTTGAATTGCACAGCTACGGTAAGACAAAGTAAGAGGTAAGACCAGAAGGACCCTCACTCGATTGCCACTTACTTGGGCTCTGCACCCCACAGAAATAAGTAGCTGGGGGCTCTTTGCTTGCCYAAAAGCTGGTGGGGGTTGTGCAGAGCTTTGGCTGGGCAATCAGCTCCTGCTCACCAGTGCAGCTCAGACAAGGGGGTGGACGGATGGACCATGTCAGTTCCAGTGGGCGCTGGGGAGCCTGAAGGCTGGGGGAGCTGCGTTCAGGCTGTGCAATGACGRCTCAGCCGGGGGGTGGCACTGTGAGAGCAGAGAAGGAGGAAACTCCTTCAAACGGCGAGCTTGAAGTTTGCAAAATCCCAGCGTCAGAGAGCATTGAGCCCATCACGCCAGCAATCCCGGTTCTCTGGAGAACCCCTTGGCTTGGGATGAAGTTCATTTTTGGGAGTATCTCTGGGCAAAGCAGGAAATGTAAAATACTGAGTTTAACTGAAAATTTGAGCTAGGCAAAAAGGAAAACCAAAGAGCAACTCYCTATTGCTGCCACACGACAAATGTTCTGTGTGACTGAGCAATTTATCCACCTGCATGTTGGGTGCTGGGTCTCCAGTGTGTCCCGCTCCATGCAGCACCAATGCCCCCTGTTTCATGAGCTGCTAGCAGCCGCATGGGTCCACAGACAGCAAAGCCATGCGGTGCTTGCATCTGCTCTGGTCTTTGAGGTCACAGAGATGTTTGCAGATAGCTAARGGCTGTTCTTTATGCAGACTGACTGTGCTGAGCCCTTCAGCACAGCAACCGGAGAGCACAGCACCAGGAAAAACACAGCTCAGAGGATCTTGCATATCTCTCTATTTAATGGCGTGGTCCTGCCTCTTGTGCAGAAGTTATGGAGTGGTTTCTGCTGATTTAAGTTCTTGTAAATCCTTGTCTTACCGTGCAGCATGGCCTGGTTGGTATTGCCGGCAGGGGACTCCAGGAGCCTCAGTTCCACCCTTGCTGTGGGATAGACCTKCTGGCTGCTCCCAGGGAAATCCCTTCTTTCTGTGGACCTCAATTTCTCCACTTTCAAAGTCAGGACAGCGGTTGAGACCGTGCTGCCCTAGGTGATGCATGTGGCTAGTGGTGTTTGGAGGAGGTGGATATCAGGATGCTGGGAGCAGCATGGCTGTACCTGAGAGAGGGAGCAAAGTATGGGGATTTCTCTTGCAGTTGTAAGGTTTAGGTCTCTGGCAAATCTTTGTCATGAGCTGCAGACAGTGTCCCTGAGTGTTGATGACTCTCATGTTATCCTCTCCTGGGTAAAATTTTCTACTTCTTTGCAGCACAATTTCAAAAAAACTTCCCCAAACCTTTGGATGGATAAATAGCTAAACATTAAAATATCCCCAGTGTGGGGCTGGGTTGCCAACACATGGTCATTAGCACCATTTGAGTACTGGACCAGGTTGCCCAGAGAGGTTGTGGAGGCTCCTTCCTTGGAGATATTCAAAAGCCATCCGGATAGAGTCCTGGGCAACGTGCTCCAGGTGACCCTGCTTGAACAAGGGGAGTCGGACTAGATGATCTCCAGAGGTCCCTTCCAAACTCAACCATTCTGTGACTCTGTGGTCTGAGCCTCTGCATCACCCGCAGGGGGCTGGCAGATCTAAAACAGGGGTGGGGAGACCCATGTCATTTCATGTGGACANTTTCAAAGTCAGGACAGCGGTTGAGACCGTGCTGCCCTAGGTGATGCATGTGGCTAGTGGTGTTTGGAGGAGGTGGATATCAGGATGCTGGGAGCTGCATGGCTGTGGAGTCTCCTTCCTTGGAGATATTCAAAAGCCATCTGGATAGAGTCCTGGGCAACGTGCTCCAGGTGACCCTGCTTGAACAGGGGAGTCGGACTAGATGATCTCCAGAGGTCCCTTCCAACCTCAACTGTTCTGTGACTCTGTGGTCTGAGCCTCTGCATCACCCGCAGGGGGCTGGCAGATCTAAAACAGGGGTGRGGAGACCCATGTCATTTCATGTGGACAGCTGGAGGCCCATGGGTGCCTTGGGCATCTCCAGTGGCACCAGACCACCGCTGTTGAGTAGCGGCATCTCACCATGAGAGCTCAGCGCTGACCATGCAGGAGCCAACAACAAACACTTCAGTTGCAAAAGTTCCTTCAGACGAGAAAGAGCCTTCGATGACACAAATTTCCCCAGGGACCAGGTGGCTTCCACCCTCCTCTTGACCAAGCTCTGCACCCCAGCTCTGCCTACACTTGGGTAGCCCACCTGAAGGCCACTCCAGACGTCTCAGGGTAAGAGCAGCACAAGACTGGCTGTGTTTTTGGCAATCAGTGAGTCTTTCGCCCGTTTTTAACTGGATGCCTCAGGGCCAGCACAAGGCTTAGAAAAAACACAATTGCTCTGGGAGGAGGAAGGCTGCACCCCTCCCACCCCCCATGCTCCTATCCCCCCTCGATCCTTGTTTTAGGAAATGTGCACAGTTTATACAGAGTTCAAGTGCTCGAGGGAAATGCATTGGTATGGCATCCAAGTGCTGTTTAGATCTGCAGTTTATTAGCTGTGTCACTCACCGTGTTCACAACGTAACCATTTATTAATCTTCTCTTGTTTAACTAGTTTATAAAGAATCGATCGCGCATGCTTGGCGGAAATTGGATAACTGAGTAGTGACACCCAGCATTTTATGTGCGCAAAGAGAAATGAGCCATTTTTCTACTCAGGAATTCAGAAATTCTAAATTAATGCTGTGGTGAGTCATCTTTCTCATTGGGGCAAGCTGGATCCATTATTCTAAAGGCATTGTTTTGTTCCTATCTTAAATCCCTCGCATCTTGAYGAGAGGAAGCGCTGCATTACGCATCTCCGGAGCTTGCTGCCAGGCGAGGCCGCAGGGGTGGACCGGATCAGCAGGTCAAAGGGGGATCTGCAAATCCCTGGACAACAGGTCCATCAACAGACAGCGAAGGGATTACGCAGGGATGAATTTATTTTTACGCAGACAATTTCTCAGTTATTTTTATGTTCCTCAGGAAAAAATAATAATAATGAAATAAAGAGAGACAGAGAAAGCTGTTTCAGATAGAATCAATTTAAGAAARTTCAACAGAAATAAATTATTTGCTGKATTTTTTTTCTCTTTAAGTGTAGCATATCTGTGAAAATGAAAGCAGTATTTTCCAGCTAGTCAGATTCAGAAGAACYAATGTACCCCTTCTCATTTGTTATACTATCCTGGGACATCCACAGGCTGCAGCAGTGTCCATGACTTCCTTTACTTATAAGAGAGCAAGAAGAGGCACAAAGATAACTCCTCACATCTTCAGAACTGGTTTTTCTTGCCCTGTCTGAAGCAGACAGTAAGCCAGAAGGAAAGGCTTTCCAAGCACGTGGTCACTTCGCTTACGCACAAATGTGTCGCACGTAATGTCATCCAACAAATGTCATCTGTAGAGGTTGTTTTGCACGTGAAAGTCARTCACGTGCAAAAATGTGCATTATGTAAATCTGGGCGATAACTAATTTGTGGAAAAGCCTATGATTGAGTATGACAAAGGAGGTACCCAGAGCTCCTTGGGACCTTGGCAAAGATTAAATGGAAGAAGAGGTTCTCTAAACCAGGCTGCTCTATCAAAGGTGGCATCACTCCAACCAGGATTCAAACTTAATGTCAAACTTAACGTCAGCAGTGGYTAGAGCAGTCCCGGTACCTGGTGCTGCAGGGGCAGTGGCAGCATGTYGGGCACGCAAGTTTTCCTGGCGAAAGCTTTGGCTCTCTGAGGCTTCTGCATACTCCAGCATGCAAACACTGATTATATTGTCCCTGGATATTAATTATTAAGAAAAACATTTTCATAATGTTTTTCAAAGACCTGCAACCACTGAGAGACCAATTTGTGCTGTCTGCATTGTCATTGCCACCCAAGTGTAAAAATTAGTGTTTCAAAACAAACATGTTTGGAAAGAAAACTTTTCCAGAATGTTTATGGGGAGTATTTTTAACGTGAARACCCAGGAGCTCTGCTATCGCATATATCACATCCATTCAAACAAAATCATTAATTCAAGTGGGAAACTGCTCCAGAAGACATAATTTAGAAAACACATGTAAATGAGCAGGGTGATGACCTGTCTTGTTTGCTCTGAGCTTGATAATGGCTTAGCATTGCCGTTATGTGCTCTTGCGCCATGTGTTCCCTCCTTCCGCCGTGCAGGGCCAGATCCTGCCTGGATTTGCAGATCCTCACAGCATCACAGAATGGTTGAGGTTGGAAGGGACCTCTGGAGAACATCTAGTCCAGTTCCCTGCTTAAGCAGGGTGACCTAGAGCACGTTGCCCAGGACCCTGTCCAGACAGCTTCCAAGTGTGCCAAAAAGTGCTCCAAGAAGTGACCACAAAAACAAGATCACCAGGGCTGTGCATGCAGTGAGGGACAGGGCAGGAATCAAACGCAAACCAAGGCATGATAGCAATTTTGGGAACAGCGGGTGGAAGGGAAGAGGGTGGAAGGGGGCTCTGGGCAGCGGGAGAGAAACCTTAGGAAGCACCAGTGAGACTCAGGCCACAGTGCACATGCTGGAGCAGAAGCGACTCATGAGCTGGAGGAGCAGTCTGGCAGTGGGAGAAGGTAGCTTGGACATGTCTGCGGGCAAAGGGAAGGAGGGAGAAGRGTAGTTGTAAAGCTATATCTTATCAGTGGTAAGTAGCGAACTGACCAGACGTAGCAYGGGGTTGGTTCTTCTGCCAGCCCAAGGGACAGTCCCAGCCAGGCAGTGCAGGAGCTCTTGGATAAAATCGCACRGCCTTTGAGAGGCATCGTGGTCTCCTTTTTGGAAGGTTTGGTCATCTCCCATCTGAGAACTGTGGCCCAGTAGCTCTGCTGCCCTGGCAGGGATTGTGTCTCGTCCCACCGCTGGCCAGCTGTGCTCTGGGGCAGTGTGGGGTGGCTGCTGCTCTGCACTGTTGTAGCTCTATGGAGCGGATTTGCCCCTCATCCGAAGAGCAGGATTCATCTTGCAGCATTTTCATGGCCTTTCCTCCTCCTTGTGAATCGGAGATTCACACTTGAGTGAGTTGCCTTGGTTTCATGTGTAGACAACACAGAGAAATTGGCATTTTTTTATTGTGCAATTTCTCCAGCCTATGATGTCAGATGTTTGCTTCAGAATAAGATGAATTTCCTCAGAAGAGCATCTCACCCGTCCTGGCCTACAGCAGGAACAGGGGCAGCAAGCTCTGCTGAGGGCAACCTCTCCATCCACCCACTGTGGCCACACCACTTGGGACRGCTGCAGACCCAGCGGTGGCAGTGACAGCAGCAGGATCCTTCCAGGATCCTGCAGAGCAGCATCCCTGGGAGGAGACATCTCAGATGCCACCAGGTGTCCATGCGCTCATGGCCGTGTCACTTGCAAGTCTAGCAGGTTGTTGTGAACCAATTCACACCTTGAGGCTTTCTGTCCTGTCCCCAGGGAAGCCAGTGATGACATTCACAGCATTTTAAGCTGCAGCAGCTCTGAGCCTGCAATGTGCAGTGTTTCCCAGAATTGAAGAGTTGAAGAAAATTTCCCACCAGAAGGAGCAATTTTTTTTTCCATAGCATGTTTTCCCACTGATTGTTGAGGATGAATTGAGCCTAGATAATCCCAGGATCACACACAGTGGAGTAATCAGTGGTAATTAACATTTAGACTCTAGCTGACAAGACAAGATCACAGCTCAAATGCTTTGTGATTAGCAGTGAGATAGGTGAGATTTTTCCCATCCATAGTCTAAGCTCAAAAAAACCATAGTTATGTGGTTTTTTCTGCTTGGGAATGTTAGCCGATGTCCCTCTRTTATTTCTTGGAGTGGGATGCAGGCTGCAGAGTAACATCCACAGCAGAAACATCATGGAGCAGGTAAGAACCTTGCACCAAAACTTCAGCAAGTGTCCTGAGCACCTGGAGGTTGGCAAGGACACATAGCCTCATTCAGGAGAGACTTTGCACAGCACTGTCTGCAACAGCCACATTGCTGTTTCTGGATTTAATGGTTTTTGGTCACGATATGACTGGAGAATGGCAGGGGAAGAGATAAGCATGAAAATATGCTGAAGATTCAAAGATGAACACAAACCACCCACTGCAGCAAAACTTTATTTCAAGGATTCTGTTTAAAAACAAACTGACAAAATCTGGCATTATTCTCATCTCACACTTTACAAATTAAAACAAACTGGGATACATCTTTGTTTCCTTAGGCTCCCAGGAAGATCTCAACTGCTTGACAAGCCCTCAGAGATGCTCTGCTGCCCCAATCTCCAACAATTGGAGAATTCAGCCCCAGGATCTTGGACCAAGGAATTCCTCCCAAAGCCTGACCTGTATTTCAGCTTGACATGTCCTCCCAGGAAGCATCATGGGTAAAATGACCTTGAGGATGCACTCCAGGGGCACTACTAGACCTCTCCATCTGGCAGGAGTCTCCTCAAGCTCATTTATTTATCAAAGACATGACTGTAATTTGGATAAATAACTAGGTCTAAGCAATGGAAATGGGCATCTCTTGGTCTTTTTGTTATGTCTCTTGATGCTCGTGTGATATAAGTGGGTGCATTATTCAAGAGTTGCTAATATTGTAGTCAAATCTGTAATYTTCTGTATGGTGTCCAAGGATGCATCCTGTACCATAGGAGTCTGAGGGCAACCGAGCATATTTACAYAGGACAGGAAGGATTTAGCCCTTTCTGATTGCCATCTGACAGCTTTCACTTAAGGATGGTTAAGAGACAGTAAAGGTTTTCACATAGGCAGTAAGTTCCTGYAGGCTTTCTGTACAGTCAATGGAGAGAGAGAGAGAGAGGCCTCCCAGGGAGGAGGATAGGAGAAGGAGTTTAATTTGGCAGCTCTGAATTGCCCCTCAATGCATATGTCTCCTTCCATTGACTATAGAGCCAAGTAGCAAACTTTCCATGCCACGTGCCTGTATTTCCCGCAGCTTCTCGCATCTTCAAAGGGCTGTTGTCTTTCCCCTTGGCCTCAGCCACTCTTGAGGAAGCCTGCGAAAGAAGAAACAGTGAGGTTTAGAGGTGACTGTCTCAGGGATGGAGAGGGCAAGGAGATGAGCTGCTCACAGAAGTGACCCAGGGATGTCTGAGGCAGTTGTCCCAGTCCCCTGTGTAACGGGATGGTAAGCCGGGTGAAGGCAGACATACCTAAATGTGGTGCATGGAGCAGTCCTAGGCTCCTGTCTAAGGGAGAATTAAGAACCTGAGGCCAACCTGCAGGGATTGCACCCAAAGAAACTCCCAAGACGTCAGAGAGACAGCCAGGCCCACTCTCATGCACATCGTCTTCTGTGAYTGCCTGCTCCTCACGTACCAGAAGAGCCAAGTACCATGCTCGRCCTGAGAAAATCCTGGACAMAGGAAATGTAGTTAGAAGAGAAGGTTGGGTCTGAACTGGGGCTATATCCATGTTCAGGAGAGCTGCTGCCAGCCCCTACCAGAAGGCTGCTSCTTTGCTGTAAACTCTTGGCCTTGCACTAGATCTTCAGCTCATGCCATGGGTGAGCAGGGTAGATGGKAATCTCCTATTTCCATGCCCTCCAGAGTGTGACCACAGGCATTCAAAAGGAAATGCCAATGATAAGGCCAATATTGAACCRTGGGAACCTCCTCCAGGGCTGGGAAGAAACAGTGGCTTTCCTCTGGTGTTTTTCCACCAACCATTCTCCAAGCCCCGGGTACAACAGCACAGTTTCATCACGTTACAGACATTGCGTGGCGGAAACTCTTGCTTTGCATCTCTGGATTATGCAAATCCAGTGCATGATTTACATCTGTTATGAACTGTGGAGTGCAACAGGGGGATTCAAAACTGTTGAGATTATCTATCATGAAAATAAATGTGTGTGGATCTCCCAGCTCAAGGCAAGAAAACATCRTTGAGATCATCTCTAGGGACAAGGTAGGGGAGTGGGGCAGTTTGTACAAAAGGTGTTCAATAACGTTAGTGTATTTGCCAGATGATTTATTGCAGGAGTTCTGCACTTATYGCTAAGGATAACACTAGGGAAGGAGAAGACCTTGTTATCACTTTAAAGTGCAAGTGAGTTATTGTTTGTATTACTCTGCTAATATGATAACATTTTTCAACCTAATTAAGTGTTTCATTTTGATTTACTTTTTTCTTGTGGAGTCAACAATGGAAAAAAAAATTAGTGTAATATATGTCAACAGGCTCCAAGAATGAGAATTTGATCTACTATGTCTGAAAACAACTTCAAATCAATGCTAATTTTAAGGACATTACATGCTGGAAATTTTAATTCAATACTATACATTATGTTGTTTTTATAGTACAGCAATTTTTATACAAATTACATCCTTAAAGCTTACCAGTTTTGAAAAAAAACAAGAAAGAGAAATGTAGGATTGCTTAGATGAAAAGGAGAGAGTATACAAAATGTCAGTGGTATTGAAATCTCCGTGGGGCACAAAATCTGTTTATTTTTAATATTAAATGGATTTCTTCTATAAGCAGATGACTTTCTGGGTGAAAGGTGAATTTATCTGAAAATCACCAGAGATTTAATGATGTTAGGAAATTGCATGAAACCAACAATTACTCTCAACTACTTGAGGCCAAGCACAAAACATTTCCAAGAGAGCCGTGTTTCCTCTCTCTTAAATTGGGGATAAGGAAACCAAGAAAAGGCAATAAATCTAATCAAGTTTCATCTCCCTATTTTTTTCTCAGTATAAACCTAACAAAAACAACRGGGGGGGGGGGTTGAACATAGATTTAGTTTTGATTTTTCTGATGGTGAAGAAAATGGGGAGATTCCAAAGGAATTTGTGCCAAAGGATTTTGTATGTGAAGTAGCAATCTGGAGGCTAGAATAGAAGAGGCTGGAAGTTTCCAAAATGCCACTTTATTTTGCTGCAGCAAGCATGCATATTCCACAGGGTTTGGGCARAATAGTGCTTTCTAATTTACATTAAATCATTATGTGCAACAGAGGAAATATTTCTATTGAGAGGAAAGAAAATCTTTGTAATGCAGAAATTTTAAAGAGCACATAATGGAGGTATGTAAAATAAATGGAAAACTCTGGCACACACTTTTTTTACCTTTCCTGCTATGGAAGAATGAGCGCAGAGCCGACACAATTGAGGAAAACATTTGTAATTTATAAAAGAAAACGGTTATTTCTACAAAAGAAAGAGGATAGACTGCTTATTTATAGATGACAACTGGAAAGGAACTAAAAGGATCACAAGTTTATATGAATCATGTAATTGTAGAGCTACATTATATAGAATGAAGCTACGAACAGGCTGTAAGCTGTCACATATCATGTTACTTATCAYGGCCCAGTTCATCTGAGATGAAGTCGCTGTCTGATCCTTTTTCTGGCTTTTTTATTATGGAGTCTTTGAGCTTCATGAATCTCTAAAAGGTTTCTTACTGACCAGCATAAAAGACATGATGGCTAGATTAGCCAAAACATTTATTATGGAAATTCCTTTGCTTTTATGCACCAAGAAACAAACCGGAGGCCAAAAAGAAAATTCTACATTTGCATCTGAATTTCAGCTATCCCAGCAGAAATCAGTCACACGCTGCAACAGCTATGGGAAACGCAGTGAGCTGCGAGTAGCCAACCAGAGGTAACATGAAAACCGCTGATGAGAATGACATGTGGTAGCAAAGCTTGTGAAAGCTGGCAAAAGACAGATAAATGAATACACAGACTCCAAGTTTGRGCTAATCCCCTGGATTCCCTTGGGGAGAAGAATGGGCATGTCCAGCAGGCAGCTGCTCGGGTGCAGAACAGATCCGAGGAGCTGCACCCTGAAGATGCCCCTTTTCCCCATTGCCCAGAAAGGGAACCCAGGGGATCAGTGGAGATGGAGGGCTCTGCATGGAGAGCACCCAAAGTTAGGGGAGGCGAATCCTGCCYGACCCGTCAGAGCTGAGGCATTCATCGAACATCCTAACAAAGCCAACGGCATGCACGTCTTGTTCATGGGATTGGAGAGTCTCTCCTCCAGTGGACCAGAGTCTTGTTCTCGTAACTGCTACCACTCCTGCAAAAATATCAGATGAGTTTTATGTGACTCTAGAGAGCCTCAGTTGTATCTCTCCTAACTTTGTCTCCTTTTTGGCAAGATCTAACGCTGGAAAACATGCCACCCAGAGCCTTCAGACATAAGCCGCATTATCAACAGAGAATTCAAACCACCTTAACTGCGGGTTAGAGACTTCACACGCGTGTGCCCCAGGGTGGTGGAGTTAAGTGCGTTGCCACACGCTCGGCTCTGTGCAATTTCACGTTTCCTTTGCACAACCTCCATAAGCTCCTTAGAGAAGTCCCCCGCGTTCCTGACCCCCACAACCTTTCTGCGCACAGGCCAGGGCTGTCTCCTTACTCCCTGTTTTTCCCTGCAGGTGTTTCCACCAGCCATGGACAACTGCAGCAGCAATGCTTCCACTAAACACTTTTTCCTGGTCGGCTTTCCGGCTCTGCAGGATTTCCAGATGCCCCTCTTCGTTGTGTTCTTGTTATTCTACTTGCTGATCCTGGTTGGTAATATCATTATCATCACTGTAGTTGTGGTTGACCATAAGCTCCACAAACCCATGTACTTTTTCCTGATTAACCTCTCTGTGTTAGATGTGCTGTTTACAACCACCACCATTCCCAAAATGCTGGCCATGTTTCTGGCCAACGCTAAAACCATCTCATTTCACGGCTGTTTTCTGCAGATGTACAGTTTTCATGGGCTATCAGTAACCGAGGCGCTGCTTCTCGTTGTCATGGCTTATGATCGCTACGAAGCAATTTGCAGACCCCTGCATTACTCAGCCAAAATGACGAGGAGAGTAAACATACAGTTGGCCGCGAGCGCCTGGGTGATAGCACTGCTAATACCTGCACCTGTCATGGTGCAAACCTCTCAGCTGTCTTATGGTGAAACAACCAGAGTTTATCACTGCTTTTGCGACCACCTGGCAGTGGTGCAAGCGGCGTGCTCAGATTCCGATGCCGATTTCCAAACCTTCTTGGGGTTCTCCATCGCTATGACTGTATCGATCGTTCCTCTCTCGCTCGTCACCATCTCATACGCCTGCATCATTATCTCCATACGAAGGATCAACTCCAAAGAAGGACGTGCTAAAGCTTTTTCGACTTGTACTTCCCACTTGATTGTGGTCGGCACTTACTATTCATCCATTGCCATGGCATATGCTTCTTACAGAGCAGACATTCCTGTTGATGTCCACGTAATGGGCAATGTTGTCTTCTCTATTTTAACTCCCTTGTTAAATCCGATCATTTACACTTTACGAAATAAGGAAGTGAAATCTGCAGTTAAAAGGACTATTTTGCTGAGAATTTCTTCACTTCCTAAAAAATTTAACTTATTTGGGTAAAATTTACAGCAGTATAAAAGATTGATGCAAAATCAGTCCTTTGGTTAATTAAGACACCATTGCCTTTGGAGTCTGGTTTGGGTCCTGTGAACTGTGGTATATCCTATATTGATGCATTTTTTCCTATTTCTATGAAGTTTTTAGTGTACTTGCATAAAAATATTTATAATTTTCTACTTGGTTTATATTCTGTGACTAAATCACTGATGCACTAAATAAAGCTGTGAATGCACTGAATAAAAAATAAAAAAAAAAACAATAAAAAAATCTTTAGATCTTTAGCTCTCCTTTGACTGAGCTTCATTGCTTCTTGGGCTGCATCTGAGCAGAGGATCTCCAGCTAGGTGGGCTGCAGCTTGGAGAGGAGGAGACCCTGCCAGGTTGGCGGAGGCAATGTGCCTGCCGTACTCAGTGAACACAGAGTTTAGCCCCCAGCACTGCTGTTCTGTTCTATCTGTCACCAGAAACATACACAAAAATTGGAGATTAAGTCAAAGATCTGCACCCCTTCTCAGGGAATTAAGAAAGGGTTAATCTAAAAATTAGAGTGCTTTTGGAGGAGGAAGAGAGTTTATTTTTAAAATGTTTAAAATAGAGACCCTAAGGTGCAGAGAGGTTTCTCTACTATGAGCATGTGAGTGGGAGCATGGATAAGAGTTGCCGAAGGCATTGGCGTGTCCGCTCGCAGATTCCTGACCTCCTCCTTCTGTGGGGCAGGTGGCAACCATGCTCGGGGACAGCACCTCACTCCAATCAAGAAGGCACTGTGGGATTCGAGCAGGGAACAATAGATGCCCATGTGTTCATCAGCATGTGGTGCACACACACACACACCACATCATCAATAATAAATGGGCGATCACCGTTGGGTGGGGCGTCTTGCTCTGCAAAGCCCAGTAGATGAGCACAGATCATGAGGGCTTGGACTATGTGGCTGGGAAAGAAGGGGGATGGGGGACAGGGGCTCGGACTGGGAGAGTAGGTTGATGGGAGGGTCCGGCAGTGCCAATGCGAGAAGGTGCTGGCCAAGGTGGGTACAGACGTTGTGCCCTGGGTAGTGGAGTTGGAGCCAGGTTGGGGCTGGGGGAGGCTGGATGGAGGAGGAGGATGGCAAGGCTGAAGGTGATGGATGAGAAGATGCTGCTTGTCAACGTGAAGAAGCCAAACGGGGGGCTGAAGGTGATGCTGGTGGGACGCCTGGTCTTGCAGCAGGGAGTGCAGGAAGGGCAAAGGAAGGGCAAAGAAAGGGCCAGAGATTGGAGTGGGTCCCAGGAAGGGAAAAGATCCTGGATTTCGTCCTGGGAAGGGAAAGGATCCTGGAGTGGGTCCTGGGAAGTAGTTTCTGGGATCGTCTCTTCTGACGTTCCACAACACAAACCACCAAATTCATGCAAATTTATTTCTGCCTCCTCTCCATCACTTTTACTTGAACTAGAATAGCCTTTTAGGTTGAAATCCCCTCTTAATTAAAAGTGCATAGTGGCAAAGAACCCTTCAGAACCTCCAGTAAAATGTTCTTAATTATTCTCACTGATAAAAACCTAAGCCTTATTTCCACTTTGATGTTATTCATTTCCAGTTTCCAGTCATAAGATCTTGTTCTATTTTTTGTCTACACCAGATCTCTGTTCCTCACGTAAATCCTCATACAAGATGATCAAACTCTTCCTTAATCTTTGATGAGCTAAATGAAATGGGTCCCCAGAGACTCTCACTATAAGGCATCTTTTCTAAACTTTTAACCATTCTCATGGCTGTTCTCTAACGCTCTTCTTGAAGGACGATTATAAAAACTTGATATAATAATCCTATATTGGTTGTACCTTCATCAAATATAGAGATTATCGCTGCCTAATGCTTTAAACATTCCCTTCCTGATACGTGTAGAAGGATGGTTTTAGTCCTCTCATCAAGTCATTTTTCAGAGACAGTGTTTCCTAGAAAAGAGCCCTCAATAGATGAATTTTAGTTACCGTGAAACTGATATATTTTGTTTGCACAGATTTTTCCAGGTGCCCCAGCGGATGGGAAGCAGGCAGCACCCGGAGCTGCAAGGAGCCAGGCACGATGGCAGTGCTTAGCCCAGAGGGTATCCCCCAAACCGTTAGGGCTTGGATGCCTTTTTCTCCTGAGATCCACAGCTTGGAAATCCCTCCCGAAGGCTTGTCCTTACAGCCCTCCGGTCAGGAGAGACGCAGAGTCACAGATAATAACTCAGAGCACTCGTTCACCCTCGCAGAATCTGGATGGCCCAGACCCAGCTCCCTCCTCCATCGACCAGGAGCCCGTCCCACATCTCCCGCTGCTTTGCAGCACCCCAACCACTGTGTTATGTGCTGCTTTGGGCCAGGGCACTAGAAAGTCGTTCAAAACTCATTGCAATTGAGAGGAAGAGTGAGCACGGCCTCATTAGTATGCTTATGAGAAAATGGGGAGCGCAGTGCTCTGCTCCGAGGACTGTTTTGCATTGATTAGTCATGAGAAAAAGAAATAATTCAGCCTTGGAGAAGGGACCAGCATTCAGGTTTCTGCCATCGCCAGGGTATAGGAGGTCACCAGCTGCCACAATAATGCGATGGGAGTCACGGGAAATGGCACAGAGCCACGAAACATAGTGGGAAACAAGCATCGCTCCAGCACACACGCCTTCATCTCAGGACATTATTTTAAGACAAAGCTGGTATTTGCACCTCTGTCCTCCCTCCTKGCACATTACACCGTTCCTGGGAGTCAGCCTCAAAAGGTTTGTCACTGAGCAGATGGGACTTTCTGGGAACTCCTGAGGAAGGAGCGGAGCCTGCCGCAGGAGAAAAGCCCTAGTTCTGCACCTCGTCACTTCATCATGAGCACGGCTGTGTGTAAAAGAAGCAAACCCACCCAAGGGATTTTAGGTAGTTTTTAAAGGGAATTGACRCCTTCTACAATGTGAGCAGCTCATTCGCTTTGCGTAGCTGGAAATTTTTTCTGTGTAAAACCCGATGCTGATGGCTGCTGAAGAGGGAAGCAAAGAATTTGGTTGGCTCTGGCCATTCCTTGCAGTCACCTTGACATCTGCATTCAAGAGGTGATCGGAAGGGAAAGATTATAGCAGGCCGTTGGGATAGAGAGGCTTGCAAGCAGCATTTGGAATAACATTACAGAAAATAACTGCAAGGATAGGATGCTAAAACCTTCTCCACTTCCCTCATTCATCACCTTTGACAGCACAGTTATTCTCCCTAACACCTAGAGACCATTTCCAGTTAATATTATTTATTATCTGCAGCAATAGCATTATAATAGCATCTAGAGGGAACGTGCTGCTTCCTTTTACAAGACATTGCATTCACATAATACATATTTCCGCTCCAAATCTTCATCTAAGTTCAGGATGAAATAAAAAATAAATAAGAATCATGTCTAGCATAAGAACCCTGCAGACTCTGAGCATCAGTTTTCCAGATATAGCTAAGTATTTCTGAGCCAYGAGCCTATTTATGAATATGAACCCCCAAATCCTTTCCAGCTCAAACACCCAATTTGTATTTCAGCCTGAACAACACTGCATAACGCTTTGGAGAGCCTGCCTTTACTTTTCATCCAGATGGCAAAGTTTCTAACCTAACAGCCCCCTTTGCCCTTAAATTACCCCCGTGCTCTCCACCTAGCATTGGGAGATGACAACCCCCTTCTCCAGCCCTCCACATCCCAGCGGTTCAGATCACCCTTTCTCGAGAGAAGACTTGCAGGAATACCGCGACTTTGATTTTTTTCGTGTCAGTATGGGAGAAAACCAGAAAATGGAAGGGAAGTGGGGTCAAATCAAGCAAAAGATCTCAACCTCAGTATTTTCACCCACATAAAAGTATATGCCTCCCAAGCTGCTTATKAGCATCGTTTTTATTTCCCAGTCTCCCCCTCCGTCATGAGGGCCCTCACCCCTTTGACTTGCTGCTGCTTCTTCATGCCTGAGATGCCCTTCCCAAGTCAGTTATGAGCCTGCATCTTATGAAGATTGTGTACACATGGAAGCAAAGCAAAGGCCAGATTATTTCAAGTGCCATTACAATAATAACTTAAAAAGAGGAGAATTTGTGTGAGCTGGTTTTACAATCAGAATTCTTCTGCGTAAAGTTCTTATAAAACTAGACATTCCTTTTCCACGGTACCTACCAAGACACCATTTTGTTTATACTCAGCGTTGAGCTCAAGAACTTCAAAATGAACTTGTTTTCATCGTGGGTTTTTTTTTTTAACATGGCCTAAAGTGAAAACTTGCTCACCCACCACAGCGCTCCATGGAGGAGGCACCCAAGGGTACCTGCATGCACTTTCCCTCCCCCCACGAAGGAGCAAGGCTTAGGGGGGGGGTCACTCAAAAGCCAGCAAGGAAGCCCCTGGGTGCTGCAAGCAACACCACATCTCCCCCAGCTTTTCTTTTTTCCCCTCCCTTCGCATCCATCGGGACCAAGCTCCCAGCAGAGCTTTATAGCAGATTGGGAAAGAGACACGTTCAGGGGGAGATCATCTTGCTGCTTTTATTCCTCTAAGGAGGATGGTCTGCACCTGGAAATGCTTGTGATCACCRGAGTGACTGGGCTGGACATGTCTTTTCTTCTAAATGCAGATCAGTGCTGACACAAGGGATCTTGCTGCAGCATCACAGCAGTGAAATACAAGCCTGCGAGGTTATTGGGGCAGTTTATGGATGTCAGAGCCAGTAGAAGTCTGGGTTGGAGATGCCAAACCGCATGCAGTAGGGAGCAATACGCAGTTTGATTTTATTTTTAATGGAGTAAATGTAAAACTGCAGTTTGAGAAGTCCATGCRCCCGTGTGCAGACCTGCCTGTGTGTCACCTAGAGAAGATGTGGGTTTTGCTCAYGGAAAGGCAGTATAGCCCTGATCACATGGTGGTCACCACCTGGCACCAGGTTTCCACTGGAACGYGCGATGGTAGAAGTCTCTGAATGTGTAGCTATGAACTCACTGTTTCCTTGGTGGTTTAACACCATTTTTCCTACAGCAGTGTAGCACTTGGTGACTGTGGCTTGATGAGTGGCTGATAACCCAGAGGGCTGTGCTGCCATTCAGAGAGACYTGGACAGGCTGGAGAGGTGGGCAGAGAGGAACCTCATGAAGTTCAACAAAGGGAAGTGCAGGGTCCTGCACCTGGGGAGGAATAACCCCATGCAGCAGTACAGGTTGGGGGTTGACCTGCTGKAAAGCAGCTCTGCTGAGAAGGACCTGGGAGTGCTGGTGGACACCAAGTTAAGCATGAGGCAGCAATGTGCCCTTGTGGCCAAGAAGGCCAGTGGTATCCTGGGGTGCATCAGGAAGAGTGTTGCCAGCAGGTAGAGGGGGGTGATCCTGCCCCTCTCCTCAGCCCTGCTGAGGCCACATCTGGAGTGCTGTGTGCAGTTCTGGGCTCCCCAGTACAAGAGGGATGTGGCACTACTGGAGCAAGTSCAGCGAAGGGCTACAAAGATGATKAGRGGACTGGAGCATCTCTCYTATGAGGAAAGGCTGAGAGAGCTGGGCCTGTTTAGCCTGGAGAAGAGAAGGCTGAGAGGAGATCTTATCAACGTGTACAAGTATCCGAAGGGAGGATGTCAAGAGGATGGGACCAGACTCTTTTCAGCGGTGCCCAGCGACAGGACACGAGGCAACGGGCACAAACTGAAACACAGGCAGTTCCGTCTGAACATGAGGAAAAACTTCTTCACTGTGAGGGTGACAGAGCACTGGAGCAGGTTGCCCAGAGAGGTTTTGGAGTCTCCTTCTCTGGAGATATTCAAAACCCGCCTGGACGCGATCCTGTGCAATGTGSTCTAGGTGACCCTGCTTGAGYRGKGGTGTTGGACTAGATGATCTCCAGAGGTCCCTTCCAACCTCAACCATTCTGTGATTCTGTGATTCTGTGACACTGATCTGTGGTCTTTCCCTTTGCTTTTCGTCTCGCTTTTTCTACTTTTGTTTGACTGCATTTATTCACTTCCAGAAAGCTACATGACACTGGCTGTGTATTTGTCATGCTGAGAGAGTCTGAAAATAATTGAGGGGAAAAAAGGCTTTTTTTGCACACAGAAGAAGAAAAACCTTATGGCACAAACTCCGGGGAGTCCAGGAAGCAGCTGGGAAGCCACTTTGAAGTCACGCTTTACTGCAGCTTTCCTATTTAATGGCTTTCTTCAGCATTTCTTCTGAGGAAATCTGCACGGTGCAAACCACCTCAGGGGATGGGTGTCCTTTAGATCATGCCGGACGGCTTACTTCATGATCTGCCACATCAGAGCAGTGACATTTGGCATGCCTGAATCTGCARGCTTTTGCTATTAGAAAGGACCGGGGGCTGGGAGGGTCCTAGCAAGAACTCTGCTTGGCCTCACGCATCTTYATATTAGTCTTCAAGGCAAGAAAAATTAGTAGCATCTTTCTGTGAATGTTGGCATGGTTTGGGAGCCAACTGGTGTGACTACAGTCCTGCTTCGCTTCGGTGACCATGCCAGGGAATTACCACTCTATAAAATTACCTGAATCACAATTCACTGAGGTTTTCTAGCTTTGAGAGCAAAATACAGGTTGCACTTTCTGTGACTTTGTGTGTCTTTCRGTCCTCAGATTTACTCTGCATAACAGCAATTTTATCTGTTTGCCCCCACAAAGATTTTGGCCTTCCCGACTTGTGTGTACTTAGTGGATAGATAGAAGTAGGGTGTCCTGGTCAAACTTGAATCTGGTAAGCATCTGTGGCAATTTGGAAATATTTAAAATGTCTTGGAGGTGTTCTTCCTCGACCTCATAGATGTCTTTGTGCTGATTTAACTTTATAATCTGCTTTTTGATTAAAATGCAAATTATTCTCTTTGGTTATAGGCTAGAGACTTTTTTTTTTGGTGAAACATATGTTTTTTATTCATAACATTGTTTATGGCTTTAGGATTAGCTGCGTTACTTAAATGAAAGTTATACTAGCTAACACTTAGCAAATTCATTGCTAAGGAAGGAGGATGGAGATGAACTTAAAGCAACCTCTAGGAAAGACCACTCAAGACCTTGGCGTGCAAACCATTGGCTTTGCTGACTGYGGATCATCTGAACAAGCTGGAAACTGCTGTTCTGGCTCTTCTCACAGCGCGGAGGACAAGCAAGGCAACCTCCACGTTGCCTACGATGACCCGCTTCTGTTTTGAATGGGAACCTGAGGACGTTCATGTCTGAACCCACCCTTGCCACTTCCCCCGCAGCCCCTCCTGCMTCCTTCCCTCCTCCCGGCCCCATCCAGCCCCTGGAGCACGGCACGGCCACCAGGGCACAGCCAGGCTTGTGCCCTCTGGGTTCGTGGAGAACGCTGGAGGAGCAACGTGCAAACGGGACCCTCCTGCCTCTCGCTGGCGGTGGCAGCTCCACTCCATGGCTGGAATAAGGGARGTGCGGTACACGAGCAGAAGTTTTTCTGCATTACTGGCCATTTTATAACTTTTAAGATATTAAGAAACACTCAGAGATGACCAGCCCTTACACGAGTCTTTACTCTGTGGGGAAGTTGGGGGCTTCTGCCCACACCTGGGAACTTCAGCGTGAGCTCAGTGCCCCGGGACAGAGCCTACTTTATCTAGTCATGTCTATAAAGCTGAGTRATTATGAATGTGGATGTACCCAACTCATCACCCTTTCTCTGGTAGGTGAGATCTCACTTTTGCTCTATTTTTATACCCTCTGGCTACCTACACCAGTGTGATCTAGCCCTGGAAAGAGTCACTGCTGATACAGCTTCTCACCGCAGCCRTTTCTTTTTAATTCTTCCCTTGACATCTGTTTAGCTTAATTTAAGCTTACCTAAGGTTGGCTGTTATGTTTTATAAATTAGCTAGCCCTTCTATTTTGGAGGCCTGCAGAAGCCCATTAGCATTACTATACCCCTCCAGCAGCCTCTGTGCATAGTTCCTCCTTCTTTATGCTTGAATAGTCTTTACTCTCTGTCATTTACMCTCGCAACAAAATCCAAAAAAGGAACAAGGCCACCATGGATTAAAAAAAAAMCAAGTTTCCCATAAGTTAATAATCAGTTAATAGAGACTGTTCACAAGGGTAGAAACTACAGGGAAGACAGATGGGGGTTGGACTTGGATCCCTTGTAGTTTGTCRTGCTTTTACAGGATATAGAAATGGGTAAGCAGAGAAGTGACATCTTCCTGTGACACAATTTAATAAGGATAGCAAAAATGAATTGTGAAGAGCAGCAGAAGGATCCCATGATACTGAATTACTGTGTAATACAGACACATTCGAATGTCAGCATAGATGAATGCAGAGTAACGCACATGAGGAAAGACAACCCAATCACACGTAATAACGAGTTCCAAATTAGATATTATCAGTCTGGAAAGGGCATGAAGACAACAATGGTAGTTCTCCAAAACATCAGCTCGACACTKTCAGCTGCGCCCCAAAATCTTACAGAATGCTAACGATTACCAGGAAATAGAGAACGAAAGGAAAAGCATCATTATCCTGCTCTGTCAATCCACGGCCACTAACGGGACACTGATGAACCTTTGGGCTGAGCCGATACAGGCGTTTGTTATTTCTTACTTGTCCCAGGACTTTGCGTCCTTTCCCCTCACACACAACTTGGCTGTATGCCTTTGTGTGTTGGTCTCTCTGATTTCGTTCCCACAATCTCATGCCRTGTTTGCATCCCCCTTATATTTGCCTCATTTCCCAAGTCTCCTCTGCTGGGGATCACCGAAGGCCTTACAAAGGACTGGTCTCCCCCCGTGTTTTTGTCTTCCCGCTACATTTCAGTACATTTCCTCTGCTCCCTCCACGGTCTCAACAGCATTTCTTTAAGGACCTGCCAACCCTCCTGAGCCCTTTTTCCTTTGACTGTTTCCCAGGGGCTCTCACATACTCATGCTGTGAGTTTRTTGACAAATCCATTGGTTTTCTGTGACTGTCCTCCTTCCCCACCTCTGAGCCATCAATTCCACCATTTCACGGTCACTCCTGCCACTTCCYCTTCCATCGCCGCAGACCCAAATAGTCCCTCACCGCTGGGGGGAAATCACACCTGGAAGAGACTCCCTGGAGGTTGTTTCCTCCTCCTTCCTTGTCTAAAAAATCACTGCCAGCACCGCTCAGTTTAAGAGATGGTCCTGCATAGGGAACTCTCCTTTGCTTTCGTCCTTAACGTTTGCCGATGGAGAGGTGGTCCTTGSACAGCAGGTCGTGATGCCCCCAATCATTTTAGCTGGGAAATGATGCTGTGCTCGCAGGACTGATAGCTGCTTTTGGAGGACAACATCTATTTAGCAGCAGTGTCTTGTGKGCCTCCCCAGAGTCATCCTGGTCACCGTCTCTGCTTCCCCCTCACCTTGGTGGCTTACCAAAGCCAGAATGGACATGATGGTGTAAGTGAGGTCCCTGCAGCAAGGTTCATGTGTGTTTGACCTGGTTTGGTGGTCATCTGGGGCATGTCTAGGCTCCATCCATGGTCACCAGATAGAATTGGTACCTCGGTGGGAGCGTCAGCTCTCCTGTGGCAGACATGGATGCTGGGGATCATGGATCATATCCTGGGAATGCTTGGAGGGAGGCTAGAAAGCTAGCGTAGATTGTGCTGGGGACCCCAGGTCAGGCCCATCTCGTTGGTGGGTGCTAGACATGTCGTCCTGTTGGCGAGAGGGGCAGAGCCCAGCGTGCCAGCCCACCTCCTCCAGGAGCCCTGGGCAAAGCGGCTTCTCCTGCTCCCGCTTGTCCGGCACCCACGTGGGAAAGGAGGCTGTAACCTTTGGTGGTGGCTCAGATCCAGGCGGTTTTCACTTCCCTCCATGGCATTAGTTCAGGCCACACCTGCGCCCTCACTCTTGTTGTTGAATTGTCTACCTTTATTAGGTGGGGATAAAAGGAATATTTCCTTTCCGGAAGACTCTGTCTCACCCTCCATCCCAATAAGGAGCTGGCTCCAGCAGTGCTGTGTTGTGAGAGAATTAACTGTGCTCCCTTAATCAACAGCCCCAACAATTTAGCAGACTTGAGAGAGCCTTTCCTGTTCACCAACCATCCGAAACATCCCTGCTTTCACAAATCCAGAAATCCTTTTCTGCTTTTGCTTCTCAGCCCTTTCACTCCTCTGCCCACAGCCATTTTTTTTATCTTTGCACCTCTTGTCCAAAATCCCACTTCTTTACTGGACTTCCTCTCTGCTGTTCCCACCTCTCCTTCTGCCTCTCCACCCAGACCAGACGAGAGCTCCCATCCGATCCCTCCCGCACCCGTGAAGATGTCACTGATATAGGTTTAGCAAAGGATGGCACATCATGAAAAATGGAGCAAAGACAAATATGTATAGTATGGAACCAAGATGAAATGGAGAAGGAAAACCTGAACTTTTCCTCTCAAGATCAGTTTTTCCTACCTATGATAGCTAAGGAGTCGCAGGCGACTGTTTTAACAACCCACATAGCTGGGAGAGCCTGACTGCAGATATACTTTTATTCAAGGTCTCCAAGGTGCTACTTTCTGTTTTGTGAGTCTGGAAACGTCTTGGTGATGTCTTCCGACTTCCTGAAGCTTCTGACCTGCCCATGTCCATCTGTCCTGGCAATGTGCATGACAGAGGCTGTGAGAAAGAGCTCAGAAGGGGTCTTTCCCAAGAGCAGGACTCACCTCCTCTGTTTGCAGGATCCGTAAGGCAGCCCCGTTGCCATCAGCATGTAAATTCCCTATTCCACACTGGCGGTGCCTTCACCAACCCATCTCTCCAGTGAGGTCCACAAACTTGTCTAAGAGTGCCAAAAATTTCCCTCTCTTCTGACAATGGTTTCTGCAGACCAACCTCATCCTACAAATACGGCGGTGGCTTGGGGTGATGGAGAAGCCRGCACCAAAAGATTTGCCTCATTTGCTCACGTGCCAGCGCTGCTGCAGTGCCTGCTGCTCCTTGGATGAAGGGAGACCGTTCTCAGGTGAATTCAGACCTGTTTTCCTACTACCAATAAATCTTTCTCAGACCATCATAGTGTTTGCAGACATCTCCGTGTAGTTCAGTATTTGGCATACAGGTGCAGCTGCCTCCATTCGGTTGCATGACACATACATATTTATATGCCTCTTTTTCTAGACACATCTAAACTGGACATGTTCTGGCATAGAAATTCTGAATGTGGGCTGACATTATGCAAAATGCGTATTTATAGCCCACCCAAAATGCATGTGGTGGCTGAGGAGTAAGCAGAATGTTCAAATGTAACCTGAATGTTCAAAGACCTTAGGGGTAACTCCAGGTCTGCTTCTCCAAAGTAATATTAGGCTGGGAGAAAAATATTAGCTTATAACATGACTGTCAGGGTGGAGCGAGATCAGCTTTGGCAGCTGCTGTCTGCGCAGACTCCGGTACGTGATTTTTGAAATGTGTAGTTTAGCCAGGGATATGCATTGAATGTCCTCTCATCTCTTAGGCTGGAGACGATAAAAAAGGGGAAGTTTGCTAAAAATCCATCCTTTCATCCTTTTTCCCTCTCCTGCAGCTACAAGACAGAATCCTAGTGCGCCTCAGCTGATGGAAGAAGTAATTAATCTGGTTATTCAAAGATATAAAAGTTTATAACATTGGCAGGTTTTCGGTTGGGTTTTGTCCCTTTTTTTCCCCTTTTTGGTAAGAGTAGCCACCGTTTCTTCTCTGGAGTGCCTGCCCCAGTGTGGACCTCCACCGTGCCTCGGACTGGCACATCCCACTAGGAGAGACTTTGCCATCGGCACAGGAAAGGCAGAGGGACAGGCAGCCACAAACCCCCTTGTCCAGCGCCCTGTCCCTGCAAATGGCCTGAGCACAGGCCAAAGAAAGAGTGTTGGCGTGGGGAAAGCACACATGACATGGCTTTTTCTATTTAAAYGCTTTGGTGGGAAGATTCATAATTTTGGCGTTAACAGCCCCATGGTTTCTAGAATGTGGTTATGTGCTGCACRAGAAAGTGCTTTGTTTTGTTTGAAAACTTATGCAGCCTTGGTTTTGTGCTTGTTTTGTGAAAAATAAATTCTTTTCTGCTCTCCTTATTCATGCAATATTGTGCTCATTTATAATGGCTTCAGTTCTCTCTTTTCAAAGCTGAGAGTGAGGGATGGGATTTAACACCTCCTCATGCAAAGTTCAATGCTTCTTTCTGTCTCTTCATCCTTCTCTTTCGCTTTTCTGGTTCTCCTAAATGCCTTTTGAGACGGACACCATTTTGTACTCAAGATGGTGCAGGTGTGTGAAAGATTTACAGAAAACCATTACGATATTTTCTTTTTTTTTTAATCCATTCCAAACAATTCATAAAAATCTATTTGAGTTCTAGACGCTGCTCAGCGTTGAGCGGAGGCTGTTGGGGTCCGTCCGGGAAGAGGGGTCACGTTTTGGTGGATGCGGAAGCCGGGTTGTTCCTCTGCATGTATCGGCACTGAATTTCATCTGTCGCCATATATCCCGGTGTCAGCAGATTCTCTTGCTGCTCTTGGAGCCAGTTTTTGGTTCTTTCCTGCAAAAATGTTGCATTTCTAGGAAAGAAGGACACCTTKGTAGGATTAGGTTTTTTTGCAGTCAACCTACCAGGTGGGGTGGGCAGGGCCAGGTGAGGGGTGTGGCCAAGTGGTGTGGGTGGGGCTTGTGGCAGCTAGGTGGGTGTGGTCAGGTGGGGTGGGCGGGGCCAGGTGAGTGAGGGCGGGGCCAAGAGGGTGCCGGCAGTGCGGGCTGGGTGACAGCAGGAGCTGGGCTGTGGCTGGAGACGGAGGAGCAGCCCCAGGAGGTAGGTTGGGGTGGGGTGGGGTGGGGTGGGATGGGATGGGACAGGACATGGTGGGTGGCAGATGGAGGTGGGATCGGGGTGGTGGCAGAATGGGCCCAGGCGGCAGTTGGAGGAGGGAGGGGATGGAATGGAATGGGGTGGGTGGCAGGTGGAGAAGGGATGGGACGGGACGGGACGGGATAGGATGGGACAGGACGGGATGGGGTGGGATGGGATGGATGGCAGGTGGAGGAGGGATGGGATGAGATGAGATGGGTGGCAGGCGGCAGTTGGAGGAGGGATGGCGTGGGGTAGGATGAGATGGGGTGGTGCAGGACAGGATGGGATGAACAGCACGTGGAGAAGGGATGGGACGGGACAGGACTGGACAGGTGTCGGAGGAGGTGCCAGGATGGCGGGAGGTGGCAGACCAGCCCAGGTGGCAGCTGGAGCTCAGAGAGGCAGGACACGGAGGGGCTCCCCACGGCAGTTGGGGTGGACGATGGGGCTGGACACAGGGGGGCTTGGGGGTCAGGGTGGCAGCTGGAGGGACGGAGCGAGGGGCCGTGGGAGATGGGGATTGGGGCCGGGGGGCTGCACCCCGGGATGCTGCAGGCGTGGGGCACGGGTTAGGACAGCGCTGAAGGTGATGGATGGGGCCAGAAGCGGGTGCAGGCAGGGAAGGGGCTGGGGCAGCTGGAGGTGACCCGGGGCAGTTGCCGAGGGTGGTGGGCAGGACCAGGGCGGCCGGGCTGAGCGCTGTGTCCCAGCAGGGCTGGCCGGGGCGGCGAGCAGCGCGGGCATGGGGCCGGCGCTCTGCCCGCCCCGCCGGGGCACGAGGGTCGCGGCGCTGATCCTGCTCCTCTGCCCAGGTGAGGGGCAGCGACCGGGAGCCTGGGGGCAGGGGAGGGCGGGATGGGGAACGCGGGATGTGAGACAGGGACGTGGGTGGAGGGATGCGGGTGGAAGGATGCAGGCTTGGGGATGTGGGTCAGGGACGTGGGCTGGGGGACACGGGATGGGGGATGTGAGTTGGGGGATGCAAACTGGGAGACGTGGGCTGGAGCACTCGGGCTGGGGACGTGGCCTGAGGGATATGGGCTGGAGGACATTGGCAGGGGATGCAAGCAGGAGGACGTGGGATGGGAGACGCAGGATGGGGGACATGGACTGGGGATACCAGCTGGGGACATGGGGCTGGGGACTCAGGCTGGAGATGTGGGCTTAGGGACATGGGCTGGGGACATTTGTGAGGGATGCAGGTGAGGATGCTCTGCCATCCTGGGCACGTGGCTCCTGGGACAACGTCCTTCCCAGACCAGCTCGTTGGCTCTCACAAAATGCTGTTAATTAAATCTYGATGTTCTTTTTCCTGTGATCCCACATCAGTTTTGATTCTGTGTTTTTGCTTGAGATCAAAGTCAGGCTCAGTATCATCTTGCAATTACAGAAATCGTCTCATTTTCTCCCTTTGAAAAATGTTCRCTGGAATTTCTTGTATCCTAGCCTTCGTTAGAAATTAGTATTAACAGCAACAAGAGCTCTTCAAGCAGCTCTTTTATACCTTTAATTTAAGATAGATGGACTTGAAAATTTAAATATGCCAAATTTTAAAACAACTTCCCTTTAAAATCCTCCTTCTACATTGCAGGGGTGGGAAATATTTCATTATCTGGTGTGAATAATGCTCTTTTTCCCTTAAACACAGAACAGAACCATTTCCTGAAGGCTCAGCTGACGGGAGACCACCGTAGCTCRGTCATATTCAAATATCCATTTTCAGCAGTTTATTTCTTCTAGGTTTTTTTGAAACATCAAGAATCCTCTACTCCGAAGTAACGGTGCCGAGAAAGCTGGAGCCAAGGCATGGGGCGCTCGCAAAGGTCATTTGCTTTTTAGGAAATTATTGCTGGTCCGGCCAGCGCCTGGCTTAGCTTCCCCGGCTCCCCAATCCGAGTTGGGCAGCTTGGGATTTTGGGAAATTGTGCCTTTTTCCCCGGCTCCACATGCCAGATGCCAGCTGGGTGAGGCGGAAGCATTTGTCACTTCAAACTTATTGCTTTTGACTTGCCAAATACTTAAAAAAGAGCTTTTTAATTTTTTTTTTTCTTTTTCTTTTTAAGTGCTATCTCAACAATGCTAAATGCTACAAAGGGGATTCTTAAAAATAAACAGGCTCTGGAGAAGAAGTCTTTGGCAAAGGGTAAAACGGGAACCGTGCTCCGAGCAATCAATATGGCACTGCATGAAAGGGTYTGGGGCCGAGTTTTGGAGCCTTTCTCTGCCAACGGAAGGCTTTCAATGTTTTTCTGAAAACATTTCTGCCCTGGGAGTCCAGATATTGAGCTTTTTTCAGCCTGGAGTTGGTTTTACTTAGGAACAGACTGAAATGGCAAAATTAAAGCAGCTTTTCTGAGGAAAGGGGGCTGCGCTCTCTAACACTCCCAAAGTCACTTTCCTTGAGACGGGAGGCTGCAAAATCAGGGACGYGAGGCCAGAACGTGTCCACCCGGCCCGGGAGCCCATCCCTGGCAGCGGCCGTTAGCGGGAATGAAGGAAGGGCACTAAACAGGGTGAGCGAGGGAGGGTAACCTCTCGAGAAGATGTTTCCTTGGGAAAATCACCCTTGGGAACATGCTCGAGGAGAGGTGCTAAACGGTTTTCATGAGGGAAGGCTGGAACCGTTGAGTTAAATCTTGAAAGTGTTAAAATGTTGTATCTCAAAYGATTTAGGAGGAGGTGTCATATTTAATAACAGCAGAAGGAAATCACCACGTCATCCATCTAGCRCAAGTGAAGTAAGTGTCTGCTCCTTCCCGAGTTTTTCCTCCTCTCTGACTCTTGCACCGGTCTAATATTGTGGTTAATCTGCTCTGAGCGCCAGGGTTGCTCCCCACGGTTAAGGACAACTTCCCATCCCCTGCCTGSCCCGCGGGAGGTCTCTGGTCCCACCTCCTGCTCAAAGCATGGTCCCACCAGGTTGCTCGGGGCTTTATCCAAGCAGGTGCCTTTTGCATCCTCTCCGGGGCTGCATCACGTTCCCGGCGTGCCGCGAGCACCCGTGTGCTGAGCCGCTGCAGCTGTGGCCACCCCGCACGGGCCCTCTCCAGGCACGGCAGCTCCTGGTGGGACCCAGCCAGCCTGCAGGATCCCAGGAAGCACCCGGGGCTGTCCGTCATCTTTCCTGTGGATCTTGAAGCCCAGCCTTGGACCAGCTGGAACTTTTATCAGAAGACTGATATTCCAGGGATATTGGCTATGCGGGTTGATGGGGCTTCTCTCTACATCCAGAGCTTAAAATGCTGCACGTGCACGAGGAGCAGATCGGATGCACACACTCAATGATCACGGCCATTCCTATGTCCGTACGAACAGCATTTTCAAAGTACATAAATGCATATGTCTTAAGTAATCACCTTTTTGTCCATCTGTCACCGCCTCGCATGGTTCAAAGCCGGGGAACTGGCTCCGTCTGACGTTGTGTAGCTTCAGTCGCTCCCGCTGCCGGGATTTCTCCTACGAAAACTCTGGCACCGGTCTGGGACTCGCCGTCAATTGGGGAAGCGAATTGCCAGGCGTCTCTTGCAGCCTGCAGGAGAGAAACGAAATAGCTGCGCTTAAGGGGAAGCGCTCCGTATCTCTAATTTTAAGGATTTCTGCTCTGATTTTCAGAAATTTGATAGCCAAGGATCTCCCTGTTTTTACTTACAATCAAGAGGGAGACTTGATAACCGAATATCCGTACATTCAGGTAAGTTTAGACGTATGTCAAAGACACAACGTTGAGTAGAACTAAATTACCATCCTCCTTTCAGGGTCATCCGATTATACCAATGAATCTAAGCAAGAAATGGCTTTCTGTTTTTCAGGCAATTTTCTAAAAATCCACTATTTTTACATTTTTGTTTAAAGAAAGAAGGAAATTGCATAAAGAGCTGATAAAAATGGAAAAAGAAACAATTTCAGATTGATCAGAACAACACTTGATTTCAATTTCAAACTTCTAAAGTTTCTTAAATAAATGTAATTTTATGCCATCAAAAGAAAAAAAAACACTAGAAATACCAAAAAGGACTATTTCATCATTATCAAAATGTTTTATTTTCTATTATTAAAGAAGGCAGTATTGACCCTCAAAGTGTTTTTCCTCAATGTTTTGATTCTGATGAAACATTTTTGGACTTCCAAATAGCTTTAATTAACTCTGCTTTGATTTCTCCCTTCACTCCCGGTTTTCAAGCACAAGAAAACTCTGGTGCCTTGTCTTCATGTTCAAGACTTTCCCTTTCAGGCTGTGCCACTTAATGGCCTTTTGGGACTTGCTCTCACCCATGTAGGCTTGTGTTTTTTCCCTGCTCACATTTTACATCCTCACTTTTTTTGCACATGAAATACCCTTTCCAAACAGATTGAGGATTAATTTGTGTTTTTTTACATGCCCCTTCACTGATGTAGTTTTTTTCCTTGCAGGAGGACTGCTACTACGAGGGCTTCGTGGAAGGCTCCCCAGGATCCCTCGTCTCCCTCAGCACATGCTTCGGCATCAGGTACTAAAATACAAATCTTCAAGCGTAGTTAAAAAAAAAATACATTACAGATCTTACAGTATCTAGATTAGAGATTTAAAACACGCCCATTTCATAGAAAATCAAGTTTTAATAAAATCCTTGTCCCAAGAACGTGCTTTGTATTCTTCTTCTCAGAGTGCAAGCAGGTAGAAGCTTTTGCATGCCAAAGATTTACTTTTACAAAGCAGTCAACTAAATAAGCACCGCTCTGCTGCTTTCCTTTGAGAAACTCTCCTCTTTAGGTGAGCTCTGAGTCTTTGCATATATTTATTTCTGACACTGCAAGCTCTGAACGTGAGATGCAAAGCAGTAAGGGCATCATTGTCTCTTGTAAATCAGACTTCCCGGAGCCACATCATTAAACCAGTGGTCGCCCATGAACATTGTGGCCATTTCTCTCGAGGTCTTTACCGTAGAACTCATTTACTTTGTAGTAATAGTCAAGCAAAAAGAAATACCAGTGCAGCCTTTCCTATGAAGGTTAAGAGAATTTTTAAATGAGCCATCCCCAGCTGAGCAGTCTAACTGAACAGTATTGAACTTACATTATCCCGCTACAACATTATCAATCCAAAGCTGTCAATCTTCTCCAAAAATATCCACCTTAGGGACCTCCCCAAAAGCTCATGGAAAGGATGGATTTTGCAAAGTGCAACAAAGAACAAATAATGTAAAACCCTTCTTGCAGTTGTGGGCTGTCCCTGGTGAATGCCCGGCTAGAAACTGTTCCTCCGTGAGCCACAAAACCCAAGTTTTTGCTGCTTCCCCGCGCATGTAGTGTATTTGCAGTCAGCGTCTCTAGGAGATGAACCCAAGCTACTAAGTTTCTAGACCAAAATCTAGCTCTTGTGCTTTAGGCGCGTTTCTCCGTGCACAGTCTCGCTATCCCTGAACTCTTGAGCAACAGCYGGGAAAGCCCTGGTGAGGGTGAACCTGCTCTGTGGGATCTCTGTCTGCCCCAGCAGCTGCAGAGCCATGGTCCGCAACAGTCAGGAAAAGGTGAAAAAGCGCAAGTCTGCAGAAAAAGCAAATAGCTGCTCACGAGGCCGATCCCCCGTGAGATCCCCCCTTCTCCCCTGCACAGGGTTGCACTTCTCCCACCTATGGCCCTGCTTCGCGGCCAGGACACTTCAGCAAGATCAATTGCCCTTTTGGGGCACCCACAGCTCAGTCACAGACATGCAGGACAACAGGATAATGGTTGGAAGGGACCTTGGGAGGTGTCTGGTCTGACCTCCTGCTCGAAGCAGGGCAGCTGTGGGGTTAGACCRGGTTGCTCAGGGCTTTATCCAGTKAGGYCTTGAAAAACCTCCAAGGATGGAGGTGCACAACCTCTCTGGGCCCCATTCCACTGCTTGACTGTCCTCATGGGGAAAAAGTTAYCTAACCTACCAAAAGACTGCTGGATGACCTTCCTTCTGAAGGCATGAACTTTCTTCGTGTACAGATGAAGTGACTCAGTGGTCATCCAAGCCACACGAAAACCTCTAGGGGACCTCCAGTGACTTCTAGAAATAAATCATTTTATCAGCTAGTAACATTCCAGCATTGCCACTTGGGATCTGAGTACCTTGCATCTTGGTTCTTAGGACTGAGGTAGAGCTTTTAAAGATACCTAGAGAGCTATGCTTCATATCTGTTAGTACAGTCCACCAGAAGATAGTATCTTTCTAGGCTCAGGAAGCACCGTAGAATCTTAGTCCAGCACTAAGGAGCTTTACAAAAGTATTGGCCTTGGTTGTATATGTGAGGCACCAAACTATAAAGGTTTTTCCTTGTCTCAAGGGCTGGATAATAAAGGACGACTTTTTGTGGAATCACAACCTTGATCAAAGCCACCTTAGAAATTTTAGCTTCTTAAACCTAAATTCTTACTCAACACCTAAGGAACATGAGGAGCCATTAGATTCCTTAGCTGTCATAGCATTTCCTCTGCAGGAAGAGATTTGACCATGAACATACAGTCTCACCATTCGGCATCATTCAGAACCATCCTGGGATAATGGCAGTCTGCATCCTTATTACTCCTGCACCAGGCTCCACACAAGATGCATTCAGAGCTGGCTTCAGCCTGCTCTCAGGGCATTCAGAAGATGCAGGCACCAGTGTCGATCCCAAATTGTGCCTGTGAGTGTTCCTGCTTGTGAGCAACATTTGCAGAGAGATTCATAACAATATTTTGACAGCGGTTTCCAAGACTGAGATTACACAGAGATCAGTACTGTTGCCTTGGACATCAAACAGAAATGCCCACAGTTCTGCTCCAGAACTAGACCCTCCACAGTAATTCTTGGCTGCATTCCCAATTCTCTGTGGATTTTCTCCAATTCTGCTCCTGCCCAGGTAGTACATAAGAGCAGGCAGGACAAAGCCCCAGCCTGATCCAGGAAGTTTGGGTTTCAGCACCTGAAGTGCCTCTCAGTTCAGTGATCAAAAGCCCTTCTGCCATTAAAGGATCTCCTGTCAACACAGCTGCAGATAGCTTCACACTCACATCTTAGCTCTCCTCACAGCCTGGATACTCTCCGGGTGAGAAAAAGGTCATTTTCTCCAATTTGAGATCTTCTTGATGAATGCCACCAACCGAGTACTAAGAAAACTGACTTAGCAAAGTCTTCTAGGTTTCTAGCTCAGTGTTTGGCGAAGCCATGCTTTCCTATTTTGACATATTAGCCAGTAATTCTGGACATTTTAGAACTAAATAATTTGAACTCTGGCAGAATTAAGACTTATTTAGCCTCTCTGATGAGATCAAGGCATAGGACTAAGATTTGGGTAGACCCACCTGCACCTTCACCTTGAAACAAGCCCCCCAAAAAGTCTTTGAATTGCTTAAGTGAGTTTTTTTAAGATACAGACTAAAACGAGGCAGCTTTCAAAACAGCGAAAACTCAGAACTTCATAAAATCAAATAAAAATTAAAACTATGGAAACCAGTCTTCCTCTGCCTACCTTCAAAGTGGGTCCTATCCTCCAGGCATGCTTATTAGAATAATCTTTAGGGACTCCCTGGGCTGTTGCAGACTAGGCAATGTCCTCTGCATCCTAGGGAAAATCCTGCTTTCCATCCAGACATCTGCTCCCTGCTCCCAGAACTCCACCTGTCTAGCCATAATCTTAACAGAACATAATATACATTAACTGTCCATCACAGCTACTACTTTGTCCCTCCATTCTCAGATTGAGGTATYTTCTCTTCTTTTTTAACCCTACTGCTACAGGTTTTTTTAAAGAATTAATTATTCCTCCTCTCAGTCCCTCATGGGATCTCATCTTCAGGTTGTTTTTCTGCTGTTTGTGCCAGTAGTGACATATTCCTGTAGTTATTAATGGACACAGCCTATTTAGCCATAGCGTCTTCCCACTAAATAAATAAACAGATCTTACAGACAGATTCACCTTGAAAGATAAGTAGCCCAGAGTTTTTATTGCCTTCTCAGTTTCATTCAATATATGAAATTCATCTGTAGCTCCTTTACTTTTCCCCAATGTTGCATGATTGCTCTTTCATGCTGTCTTATGCATCCTAAACGTTGGACATGATACTTTTTTCCCTAGGAGATCTTTTCAGTGAGTTCCTTGTAAGTTCCCAATGGATCCCTGACTGTAGGAACAGCATTATGAAAGAGCTAAAAGGAATATTTCCTTATCTTCTTCTCTAAAAACTATAAAATACAGGCTCATCCAAATAGCACTGAAGCCCCAGAAGTGTCTCCTGCATTCCCACCCGCTGGTAAGATCCACATGGCTGCCTCCAGCTCATTTGTTTAGATTCTGTTTTAAGGGTTCGTACACCTTGTTTCTCTTTATATTTAYAAAATATTTTGAAAAGCCATTTACTTTCATCAAATCGCTTAGCTGCTTTTCTGTTTGAAAATTCGCAGTGGATTTTTGCAAATTGGCGATTTGAGGTATGAAATCGAACCTGTTGAAAACTCCTCTACATTTCAACATCTTATTCATCGGAAGGCACTGGAGAGCGACCCGTCTCAACTGTGCCAAGTGCCTGAAGAAAATGAAGATGAACTGCCTGAAGATGGAGACCTTTCAAATGGGAGTCGTAAAATATTTGTTATTGAAGTAAGAGTTCCTCATCTGCTAGAGTAGTATTGCATGTTAGTGTGTATATATAAGGAATATGGGAATGATCCAACTGTACTGGAAATTCCTGTTGTATTCAGAGGAACATTACCGGGGTTTCAAGCTATAATGTATTGGCAGGTCTGAAAGCTAGCAGGATTTCTGTGTGGTTATCATGAGCAAAGCACTGTCTCATGCTATGGAAACCATACTTTCAGCCATGCCTAAACTTAGTAGTGAGAACAGAAGACCCGATTCTTTCTCTCGGACGTTTCCTTTCAAACATAGAGCAGTTCAGCATTTCACAAACTCATCCGCTCCCAGCTTACATCAGCCCTGGAAGAGATCTTGACCTGGGGGTGGAAAGGCAATGCACCTCTTCTGCTTATTCACTGTTCATACTGCTTTAGCGGTGTAAAGAGCTTTCTGGGCTGAGAGGTGTGATTGTAGGTGCGATGACTGCAGAATAAAGCAAAGCCATATTCAAATGGCTTATTAATGATTAAYTGGCAAGCTAGGTGTAAATCACCTGAGGAGGCTGTGGAATCTTAATCCTCTGAAGACTTGTGAAAGTGTTAAATAACACTTCATCAGGGATTGGTCGGGTGAAGTTCATCCTGCCCGGGGTTTGATCCTCTCTTGATATCCCTTCCCGCACAGTTAATCTCAGAAATCATGAAAAAAATATCCAACTTTTAAAAGTCCTGGTTGAAATGAAAGTGGAAGTAGGAAGCAAGATTTTTTTAAGTTAGCAATAAAGAGGGGAGTTGACATCTCTGCCAGTTTGTATGGAAACAGGAGATAAAGGCAGTTAAAGGTTTCCATTAAAATCATTAAAAGATTAATTATTTTTAGAGAGGAAGGACATGTTTCTAGTTATGCTGTGATCAGAAGCTACAGAAGCAGCAATTTAAATCTATTATTGACATTCTATTATAGATAGATAATCTATTGGCAATCTATTATTTTACTGCATGACTCCAGAAGGGAAAACACAGACTTTGTCCTGGGACCAGAGGTCTGAATCCATGACTCTTCTCTCCAGACCTTCTTCTTCTAGGGCTGCRTAGTCAAAGACCTGGGGATGGACAAAGCTTGATGTGTGGGCTGTGCTCCTGGGAAGTGGGTGCTACTGACCTCTCAGACTGACAACAGTCTTGATCTCCATCCTACAGGATCATAGGGTGATTCAGGTTGGAAGGGATTTYGGGAGGACTCAGGTCCAACCTCCTGCTCCAAGCAGGGTCAGCTGTGAGGTCAAACCAGGTTGCACGGGGCTTTTCCAGTCTGATCTTGAAAAGCTCCAAAGATAGAGACTGCACAGCCTCTCTGGGAAACCTTTTCCAATGCTGGAATCTTCTTTGTTAGTGCACCAGTAACTGGGAAAATGTGCAAAAGGCATCACCATCTCACCACAAGGAGGCTGCCCCAGCAGAAGAGGCCTATAGACAATATCTGCTGCTGTGATTGCATCCACAGTGTTAAATAAAAGAGGGCCAAGGGGCTGAATCCAAGGTTTAGCTCACATCCAGCCTGCTCTGGTTGATCCCCTCCGTWACAGATTTGTCCTGGAGAGATCTAGCTGAAACAGTGCAAAACAGAGATAAGGAGCAAGTGAGCAGGGAGTAGAGGAGCAGTTGAGCACCCAAAACTATTCCCTGGACATCTTATTTAGCAGTACAGCTCGTGAGCGCTCTGGTTACTGGACTAACATGCTAGGGATGGGATTATCGCCTGCTTCTCATGAACACATCACTGCCTGGCACCTCCCTGCTGAACTGTAAACTGTCCCRTAAATACCTGTATCTTTGCAAATTACCAAAATTCCCTTCATAGCCAATGGAGAGAAATAGGTGCTTTGAGGATGTGAGAAACCTTTTCTGGAGAAACCTCCAAAATGTTTGAATAGCTTTGTTTGCACTGCGAAAGTGCCTCTGCCTTTCCCTTGACTCCAGAGGGGCCCTAGGGTGCAGCTCCCTGTAGCCACACGTGGGTCCCCTGTCTCTTAGCAATGTTTTTGCCGATGTCTTGTGAGCACCGAGGAAGGGAGAAGGGTACTTCACCTGCCTTACTGATGCTTCTCTTGTTCCTGCACCCTTTTTGTTCGCCTTTCTTTTCCCTCACTGAACAGCAGAATAATTTTGAGTTTCGTCCTGACTTTCATCACACTTCTCTGATGGAGCTGTCTGCAAATCTGCCAGCRCTCTGTCTTAACCTCAGGCTCCTGGGATAGAGGCGATGTTGAACAGTTTCCAGTCCAGGCCTGACTCCCATGGGACTTCATTTAATGCATCTTTACATCCTGGAGATAAACAGCAACAACTGCTTTCTCTATCTCACTTCCTAATGATGTTAGTATACGCCTTATAGGAAGCAAACCTGAACTGTACTGCCCTGGTTTGCTTAAATGGAGTGAAAAAAACCTTTAATGATGTCAAAATGCACACATCTCTTGCTTCTCCTCTGTTCGGAAACCCTATTTCCATGTTATCAAAGGCAATTAATTTGTTCTGACATCATTTGTTTGATATTGGCTATTACTGATGTTGTTTTCAGAAGTGCCTTGGTTAAAAAAAGTTTATCTGCTTTGATTTATGAGTGCTTTCTAGAGCTTGGGAAGACTTTTGTCACTGCTSTTTCTGCTTTCAAAAGTGCTGAGATAAAGTATTATTTTTGTAACTAGAAGCATGGATTATTAATAGCAACAGTCTGTCCTATGTCAGCATGTTGTAACTGCAGTCAGTGAAAGAAATAGTGACGTTCGAAGATGCTGCCTTCTGATAATAATATTAAGCACTTAGAGGAAAGAATTACTTATCAGCTCCCATGGTGGAAACAAAGTTTTATAAATTACTATAATTTCATTGAATTTACTGAGAAGATGCCAGAGAAATGGAATAATTTATAATATTAATAAAGTAGTATTTGTTCAACTGAGAAGAGAGATGAGTCCCCTCGTTTAAAACAACTCTTAAGCAATATTCTTTTTTTAGCAATGCATACTTCTGCAACAACCAAATGATAGAAAGTCATATTTCTGAGAGGTAGAAACCTACTCCTCCTCTCTTACTATCTCACACACATGAGAGTTTCTAGGAGAAAGGCTATGGTGTCTCCGTCATTCCCACCTCAGCTGATGCCAGAGCTACCAGCCTGCCATTTGCAGGGTTACCTTCTTTTTTTCCTTGCTATTTGATTGAATTTGCAGACCTTGCACACCCTGGGATGCTCTAAGAGCAGATGAGAGTGTGTCAGGAGTCAATACCGCTGGGGACAACGGCTTGGTGTCTCTCCATATCTAGCCCCAGTTCACTCGTCCATCTCATGCCAAGGTCCTTCTGCGAGCCAACCCCTCACGCAGGAGGGGGTGATGATGGTGGTCTCCTCCCAGCTTTCGAATTTGAGCTTCCCTTCCGCAGCACGGGGCGAACAGTGATTATTGCAGCTATTTCTTTACCCCAGTCAAGAAGATGGGGCAGCCCTTGGACTCCAGGGAATTCTTAAGGCCAGTTTTCCAGAGCTCAGTGCCGCACACGTGACAGTTGGCTTTTGCTTGCCATTCATGTGGATCAGACTCCAAGGATTACACTGCAGTATTTTGCTATGTCAACAAGTAAATACCGTTTCTTAAAACCAGAATTTTAGACTCAAAGCCAGCACTCCTGTCTTAGGAAGAACCCACRAAGCAGTGCACCGGGGGTCTCACTGTGTGCCCATCCGCTGGCTGTTCTCAGAGACGGGACGTTGCAGCTACTGAGCAATCTTGTGGCTCCAAAGAGAAGCATGATCCTCCCGATTGCGCATTAACCCATTAGGTGCTACCAGCAATTAATTCGCTGGATGCACAAAATGTACCAGCCCACTATCTCCACTCATTTCTTCATGGTTCAAGACTGAGCGTGTCGCACCTACGATAGATTTTCTTTCAACCATGGAGCTGCCCATCCACAAATAAATGTGCAAAGGACACAAGCAAGAAATACTAAAAACTTATTTCCAGAGATTGCTGGAATCCGGGTTCAGTAAATGGCGCCTTTCTGATTCAGTGGTTGGGTCTATCAGTGTGCATATTCCCATTAGTTGTATTACTCAGATGTTCTGGGTAAAACTGAACAAAACTAAGAATTATTGTAGAGGCTTTCATGTGGCTTGAACAATTTCAGTTCAGGACAACTTTGACTCTCTCATTATCTGTTTATCTCTCTGGTTTCTAGTCTTGAACTTCTTGACGCAGGACTGAATATGTTGTTGACCCCACTCTAYTCTCCCTCCAGATTTAATGATAAAAAAGCAACAAAAAAAAAGTAAAAGTAGTGCAAAAATTTTGCAACTCACAGTGAGCTGGTATAACGTGAGCGATGCCAGTTACTACACCTGATACCAAGAATAGCTGACTTGTTACGGTATTCTGCCTCTGAATATTTCAGGTTTCTCCCTGATTAGGCTTGGCACCCGTTAATCCTTTTCATTCTCTAACACATAATTGCACTGTGTTCCTGTACTTCGTCATATGGGTACCAGGGAAATTCTGAATTTGCTTGAGTAATGCCACCTGTTTTTTTGCCGTTGATCTGTAATTTGGCACACACTTAAAAATTCCTGAACTTACCATAATAACTGTGGTGTGATTTGTTCACTTCCAGGAAGTTTCCAAACTTCAYGAGTTGCAGGTGTCCATCAGATATTTAGAATTAGTTCTTATAACAAACAAAGAGCTGGTAAGTGTCAGCAAGTTATAACCACAGTACTTTGTTGTGACTGTATGGCTATATTTGAATTAGTCCTTCATATTTAATCCTACTTGTGTGAACGTATTACAACGATGCCTGTTTTTAGAGAATAAGGGGATTCGTTTGTCACTGATTCTCAAAGATTAAGGAAATAAAAGCACTTCTTTTGGCAGTATGCTTCCTCACCATGAAGAGCTATTGCTTGCGCTCAGCCCATGTGTATATATGAGCAAGSTACCTCCAGAAGGTCCCATCAATGCGCAGAGCTTTGCTCCCAAAATCACKGTGGTCCACTGACCCGTAGCAGTGCTAGAAACCCCATGACATGGATATGCCTGATGTGGTTAAAAGGGATTTAGGCTGGGAAAGAGCTGATACAGACACAGAATGGGTGAGCAATCAAGGCTCACCCTAAAACTGGATTTCTGTCTCAATTCTGAGATTGTAACATATGCCTTTTCCCCTTTCAGTTTAAAGTTAATCACTACAATGAAACTCTGATGTTACATCTACTCCTTTCCATAAACAACATCCTGAACACGGTGAGTGTAATGATCTAATGGTCCCGATTGCCGTTTTGCTCCATTGGTTGTCTGCCAAATGTGGTGCTCTGCCTGGGGAAGAGGTGAATAATCTGCGTTTGACTAGAGCTATTCTGCAAGAAAATGATGTGTTCTTGAACGGTACGAAACCCACTTCACCTGCTAAAAACTGTTTCCAGTGTGAGTGAAGCTAGTTTCAAAATATTTTGAAATTATCTCTTTAAAAGGCTTGATTTGGAATATACGTTATTGTTACTAAATGCTTTCTGGTAGCTCATTGCCCTTTCTCTTCATCCTCTCCTTGCTTTGAGCCTTCAGAAACAGTGGTTTTCCTCTTCTGCTTTTCATATGTGGATAATCTGAGAAAACACTGGTGCAGCAGCCATGAACTCAGCCACGAGGCAGTTGAGTTATACAGAAAGCCCTAATAAATTAGTACAAGGCACTAAAATAAAGAAAACAACCAAATTGTGCGAATAACAAGGAAAGGGCTTGGGGCCACCAGCTTTCCGGTTGCGAGGGGTGGTTTTTGTCTCGAGTGCCCACTTGACTCGGCGACCTGCTTCCAGGTGTACCGGCCCATGAAGCTGCACATCGTGATCAGCGCGGTGGAGATGTGGAACGACATGGACCACGTGACGATCGCCCGCGACCTGGCCCAGACGCTGCARTTTTTTTCCATGTGGTGCCAGAGGGACATCGCAGGCCGCATTAATTACGACCATATAGAGCTACTTCTGTAAGACCCCTTCGTTTTAACCTCTCAGCTCACGTACTGGTTGTGGAGAGATAAGCAGGGAGACATAATACTGTATTTTTATCCCCCTATTCTTCTAATTTTTACCAAATTTTTTTTACCTATTTTTTTAACTTAATTTTTTTACCTTTTTTTCTAACCTAATTTTTTTTTTGTCTTGGTGATATCCCAATGCAATAGCTTAATTAGTCCATATACTATTCAGTATGCATTTGTCATGTAAATTGATACAAGGGGGATTTTAAGTAAGTAGTCTATTAGTCTATAGTCTATAGTCTATTACAAGAGGGATTTTAGTAGGATTTTTAGTTCATAGTCTTTTACAAGAGGGATTTTAAGTAGGTAGTCTATTAGTCTATAGTCTATTCATCTATTTTTCCAGTCTTTCTTCTCTTTAAATCAGAATAACCAAATTCTCTTAAGCTACTCATTTTTCAGACATGCTAGCTACTCATTTTTTAGATATCCTAATTCAGTGTTACGTGATTTATAACTCACTACTTAAACTAAACCTTCTTCCTAAGGTGATGGTGTTAGATCTCAAACAACAAGGCATTTAATCACCTATTTCATACGCTTGCTTTTTAAGRCCTAGCAGTTTGATGCTGTTCTGACTCTTCCTTTCTCTTTCCTTTTGGGGGAAAAGAAATCTTTTGCATACTAAAATACATACCTCAAGTTTACTGAATATTTTTGTTTCAAATTCAACATATTCTATTGTCAAATCTTTTAAAAATAATTCTGAATAATTGCATTTTATTAGAATAACCCATTTCTATGTTTGTTTGCACCTAGAATCACTGGGAAGGTATAATATGCCCTAAGTTTCCTCACCTGTTGCTTATTAACTTTTAGAAAGTTCTCTAAAATCAGCGTGTTTTAAATGTCTTTTTCATCAGGCATAGAACAACCGATGTGATTAGTTATTTAGGTTTACTTATCAAAAAAGGCTGCTTTTCCCTCTTAAGTAGTCATGTGAAAGGTTATAGCTGTTCTCTATAGTGGGAATCTTTCCAGGATGATTGCAGCAAACTGATGGACCGAAATACGAATTCCTCCTCCCCGCTGAGGGTCAGTGCGCTGGTACGTGCTGGACGGACATTGCTTTGCTGAGCCGCGATCCCTTAAGCTGTGCTCCCTCCTGGTTCGAGCAGCCGGCGAGGAGGCCATCGCCCTGGGAGGAGCCTGGCGCACGCGCTGCGTTTCGGAAGATGCTGCCCAGCACACGTGTCGGTGTCCTTTCCGGGCTCAGGAGGAGCAAAGGCTGCAGCCGCTCTCCTCCCCGTCTCCATCACCCTTCGCCGGCTGCTGCAGCCCCCCGGGGCGAATGCGAGGAGCGAAGCCGCCCGCACCCAGCAGCTCCCTGGCTGAGACACCCAGGCTGCGCTAAAAACCAACAGCGAACCTCTCGTCTTCTTAAAGGAAGACCAAAAAATGAAATAATTTCAGAGCAGACCCTCCTCCTCCACTCAGAAGAGCACACTAGTCATCTCCCATCCCTCTTGCTGCAGCCCGGCACAGCAACCCCTTCTCCATCTGCCTCCCCTTTCCCGCGGCCGGCAGCCCTCACCCGTGGGTGCTGCACGGCTCCTGCCCACCACAGGGGCAGCTATGCGGGGCCAGCTTCTCGCTGCATCGCCAACGGAAGAGGTTCAGGCCACGTCAAGCATGGCTACGTGGTCGGGTGGCAGACAGCCACTGCCCATCGAATTCATACGGCAACGAGTCTATAAACCACGGCTCCCTCCTAATATCCCCGCGAGCGTCTTGCATAGCTGGTGCTTGCACGCTTGATGCACAAGATACCAGCCCGGTTGCACCGCTGGGAGCTCGGGGGGGGCTCCCACAGGAGAAACGGATGGCGTTGGGCATGTTGGGACTAGGGTTTCCCGGTGCTGCCAGYTAGGTCTGCACCAGCTGCAGCTCCAGGCGGCAGCTCCGTTGCTCCTCTCGGGCAGCTCCTGCCCAAGCCCGCAGGGCCAAGTCACAGGGGAGCTGGGCTAACTCCTGTAGGGACAAGTCTTCATAGGTGAGGGCTGGGATTTAACGTCTCAGGGGTAGGGAGTAGTGTGAATACTGCATTATTTGTTGGGTGGGATCTGCACGTTGTGCTGTGGATGCAACTCCCAGCCACGCGGCCCAAACCTGCTGTCAGCATTCTCTGCGTGTACCTTCATATATGAAATCTGTGTAGAAAAGCACAATTTTCTCTCCCAGCTGAGCAGGCAGCCCTCCATTCTGTGTGAAAAAAACCCAAACCCTTAAAGTYATTTAGCAATATTTACAGAGCAATATTTACAGATGCGTACATAAAACATACGGATATGCTTTTAGCCTTTAATACAGTCTCTGCATGAAAGAGAAATCTTGATTAGAGGTGTCAGCGATTAGTCCCAAGAGCTCAGTTTGGAGCTGAAGGGATTCCGTATGGAAGGATTTTACTTCAAGAAAGGTGCTCCTTGTTGCCCGAAACTATCTTTCTCCAACGCTAATTTAGGCAATGCATCCTGTTATTGAGACAATGTTGTTTTGTATTTCTTTAACGCTCAAAACTTTTCCGCTACAGTGGTCAGCACTACAAAGAGCTAGGATTTGCCTGGAAAGGGACTATATGCCAGCTGAACTCAATGGGTGTCGTCTCGGTAAGGAGAGACTTTGAGGATTTCTACTGCCTGCCCCAACCTGGAGAGATTATCTCATCATTGAGTTTAAGAGAGTTTGGCCATAATGTTGCCCCAATGACTCAATACTCCCATAGCGTATTTATAATTTGGGTCAGGGCAAGCGGCTGGCCACTTTAGATGCTATCACATTACCCTGATCTTGGGAATTTATAGTTTTGAGCTCTTAGCTGACACACATTTTCAGGCTTCAATTTCCTAGGTAAGTAAACTAACCCCTTGACTACTTTGCAAAAGACAGATGGCATTAGCTATACTTTTGAAYAAAAGTGCCTCTGATCGATCGGTCTCCGTTGAAATTAGCATTATGGGAGTGCTGGGAATGATCTGACTATATCAAATCTTCATAGTAAAGCTTGGGAGTTAATTCTATACCTCCTGGGGGCAGACTTTTACTGATTAACAGTTACAACATGTAAATTGGGCATCTAAAGGAGGTAATGTTGATTTTATTTTTGTCTTTTCTTAAAGAAGATGAGACAGAAAAAGAATAATTCTCTAATGCTTCCCTACAACTATTCTCTTTAGGGGTTCCCTAATTGGTGGTTTGCAAGTGCAAGTCCCTAGCTAGCACAAATTTCACAATTACTGAGCAAAACACTAAAAGCCTGATCTGAAGTTCTCTGCACCAATATACACCTTCTCCAGAAAATGTGTACCTGTGGTTTTTCTTCCCACATGCAGTTCCCTGGCCATGACACTATCCGTAATGTGATGACGCTCGCTCATGAGATGGGCCACAGTTTAGGTTTCAACCATGACGACAGCAAACAATTTCACGACAAAGCCTGTGACTGCAACTGCACTCATCAAGGATGCATCATGCGAACATCACCAGGGTAAGTACAGCTTGGTTTTGACTACATCGCTTTGGGTGAGATTCAGCTCACTGCTGTCAGCCGTCTGTCTCTGAGCCAGGCACCCTACACTCCCATGTGTCTGTACACTGTTTTATCCTGGCTTTGAAAACTCAGGTCTTTCTTGAATAGTAAAGGTGTTTTCCTTTTTTCTCGCTGAGTTCCTTAACAAAATCAGGCTTCTTTATTTCTGACTCATCCATCCTTGTCATCTGTTACTGCTTCTGACCTATCCCATGATGTCAATTCTTGCTCCTAATCARTCTTGTCTAAGCACACATCACCCTAAAGGTATATAAGTCCTCAGCACAGCACTTTAAAGGATGTCTGCACAGTCCTGTTACTTATTTGAGCTGCTCTGATGTCCTAGCAGTGCTGCCTAACATCATGCTTACCAAACCTGAGGGCAAGCTCTTATTTAGCTTTGGGTCACATCCACATTTTCTTTGATATCTGCACCATTCTCTCTACRTTACCATCTTACTTCAGCTTTTCTTCTTTTTCATTCATATTATTGTGAACTGCTTTCAATTTCTCTTATGAAAAACTCTCTAAGGAATAAGCTTCACTTTTGGAAATCATATGTATTTTTATTTTCCTACAGATCGTGCTTTGCATTCAGTAACTGCACTATGGGAGAATATTACGATCAAGTAGTAAGAAAAAATCTACCTTGTCTACTCAACATACCATCTTTGAAACCATTTCTTTCTGATCACTGCGGCAATGGTGTCTTGGAAAAAGAGGAAGAATGCGATTGTGGCAGTGATGAGGTTAGTAATTACGTATTTCACTGCAATCTACATTGTACAGTTGTGTTATTAAAATTCTGGTGTTTCCTCAGCTTTAAAAGCTCACTGAGTCATGGGAAGGAGTGATCACTGAAGAATCACACACTCAGATGAGCTCAGTGGCTTTCACTTCTGTTGACTACTCTGAAGTGGAAGTTTACCCAAATTTGGTACTATTTGCATCCAAAACACATATTATTTGTGCAAATGTATGCAGAGCATACCTGGARGTAAATTCAGGGGTTTTTGCATAACTACAGAGAGACCTTTTATAGCAGACTCTATGCGGACCGGATGGTGAGTTCACGCTGCAGAGGTACTCTGTTTGCAAGTATCCAATAAGGAGTCAATCAGGCACAGAAGAGCAGCTCCACYGCTAGCACAGAAGCAAGATCTCTCCATATCTTGCCCAAATTGGAAGGTGATTTTCTTCTGGTTGTGCTCATGCTCATAAGAATAAAGGGCTTGAAGAAAATAAAAGTATTTGAGAAGTGCTGCGGTCAAAGCGGGAGACTCCACAGAAGGRACATGTCTTTGCTRACAAGYTGCTCTAYYTATAGACAAATTATTTCCACTTGCCGTATTTCCATCTTCTTGTCTAGTTATTCTATTTCTTTTCYTTYTTCTATTATATTTACCCTGAAGTCAGTGGAAAGGTTTTGTAAGARTGCTTTTAAGAGCATTCTTGCATGTTTTTATCTTCACAGCTATAATTCTAGGAACCATGTAGCTATGACACTCAAGAAAGTTTGAGTTTCCCAGTAGGAATTCTTGTTTGCATTTTGCGTAATKGTTATTGTGCAAAGCTGTTTGTAACTTTGTCAAAATTTAGCCTTTCCACTGATGTTTCCCACATGAGAGATCTGCACACGTATTATATCCAGGCTTGACTTGAACATCCTTCACCTTGCTGGTAAAAAGGGTYCACCTGTTTTTAAAAATTATGTTAGGAAAAAGCATACAGCCCTTAGCCCCCYTGGTGTCTCTGATAGCTGGTCCCCTGACTTCTACTCTTCGTTGGCTAGTCCAGCTTAAAGTTTGTTAGTGGCTCATGCACATACACCCACCAAATAGTGAGCACACTCACACAGAAAATAGTTAGGAACAAGAGTTTAGTAAGAAGATAGGACAGACTGCAGTGATCAGGCACACAGCTCGACCACCCAAGTGCGCTGACCAGGAGCTTGCTTACATGCGACCAGACCCTTTTATCCCCTCCTCACTATTTTCCCTTGCTTGTTCCTCCCAAATCCACCTCAGTCTCTCCCTTTTCCTGCCTTTGGTCCTTCTAACCATCCCATAAAAAGCTTTGCACATCCCCAAAATCCCCTTAAAACAACCCACAATAAGTTTTATACAGTCCTACATTCCCTCTCAAATGCCACGTAGTAAGCTTGGTCTTTCCAGGAGACCTGTGATAATCTTTTTTTCACCCCTTCTTATTAGTTACCAAGTTCTGGTTGAACCTCCTCAAGGTTACACTTGAGTAGTTCCTGCATTGGCCCATCCATCAGTGTCCTGAGAGCTCTGGTCTTTGCTAATGTCTCCATTATCTCCTGTCTGTTAGGGTTTGTGCATCTGTGCGATGATGAATTTATTACTGTTCCTGTCTCTTGTCTGACTTTTGTGCTGAAAAGCCATTAACCAGCTATTCTTATAAAGCAGATATCCTTACATTCCAAGTATCCTTAAAATTATAGTAATTAATTTTGTTCATGTGACAAAATTTAGAGTCCATCAGCTCTAATACTTGAATGATTTGGGATTAGGAATGTCAAAAAATGGTGGATTACTGCTGAAAGAATTGGAGAGTTGAAAAGAGGAAAGAAGGAAAGTAGGAAAGAAGGCAAAAATGATAGAAGGGGAGATTAATCTCTTCTATTGTGCTCAAAATGACTTCTAAGTACTTTGGAAATACTAATTAGCCTATTCTAGGAGCACCACCGTGAAGCCGGTAGGCTGACTGATTAGCAGAGAATATGAGATGGAAGCATTAGTATTGAGAGAAAAAAGATGAATTGTTTTAAAGGTGTCTACTGTATTTGAATGCCTAACCATGAACATCCAAAGCCTGATTGTTTCGCTGATGTTGYGCACTTGACGCCCAAAATATCCTGGACAATGAAGATATAGGGGTCAGAAGCTGAGCACTTGCGAAGCAAACAACTAATGAATCGGCATTTCTACAGTTCTTAAGTGAAGTGACTTGGCACTATCACACACAAAATCTGTGTTGAAGCCTTAAATTGAGTATATTCTAGAGCACAGACACCTGCCAAAAGGAGCCCTGTGTAAGGCTTGCTACACACATGCAAYCAGTATTTCCCTTTGATGCAGAACTCCCAGAAAAAAACAGATTTATGGTGGAATTTGAAGAGTGACAGAAAATGGCAGATTTTTTTGTTAATCTCCTTTAATTCCATGTTTCTTGATCTAAATAAAATGATCTTCAGGGAAGATTATCCCAATAAGAAACTCTAATACTGAGATGGTATGGCATTATTTACTTCCAGGCATGCCTCCGAGAAGGTTGCTGCCTCTCCTCCACCTGCTTACTTGCACACGGGGCTGCTTGTTATAGAGGAGGATGCTGTCACAAATGTCAGGTAAGTTATAACGCGAACAACTGCTGTTGGCTTTGGACTGTAGGGTAAACTAAGGATCTAATTGCTTTTCAAAGCTATTAGTTAGGTGCTATAATGCTTACCGTCCCCTTGTTTACCATCCCCTTAGGCCCTCCGCCTGTCATTGTACTGTTAGACTTCTTGCAAATTCAACTTGTTGTTCTCTGTCATAGACTTTTGGTGGCATTCCCTAAAATTTTGCCATGTAGGTGTCAGTAATTTGGGCTAGCCCTTCTGAAAATAATTCCATTCAAAACTTGTTGTGTTTTTTTTTCTTTCTTTTTTTTTTTTTTACAGTTTCAGCCAGCAGGAAAATTATGTAGAGACATTAGGAACGCATGTGATCTTCCAGAGTATTGTAACGGGACTTCAGCCGCCTGCCCCATAGATGTATTTAAGCAAGATGGGACCCCATGTAGTGACAACGACCGCTGCTATGAAGGGCATTGCCACAACCACGAGACACAGTGCAAAGCTTTATTTGGCAAAGGCAAGCTATGTCATCCTTAGAACTGTCATACCACCTGATTTGGAATTAGCTCTCTCCTTAAGATAACAATTAGTCATGTATCTCCCCCTCTCATCACCTCTTCCTCTGCTTTGAAAAAGTCTGTTTTTTCCATGGTCACTGAAGAYTCATTGTTTACACTTTGTAAGGCAGTCAATCTTAGCTATCCGGACCAGTAACTTAAGAAAAAAAGCACTTGCGTAATACTACAAAATACTTTTAAAATACCCAAGGATTTTATAACAATAGTTATATAACAATATATGGAGAGAGCAATGTATATGTATATAATATATATATAATATAACATATATGTATGAACAATAGGGCAATAAAAAAGGGTTTTTCTCTGGCAGCAGCAGTTGTTGCAGTGCTGTTCAGGAACATCCCGTTCCCCATGTGCCTACGCCTCACACATGGACACTCTGTTCAGCACTGCCAACTGGGGCTGCTCTGTGCCCTGCATCCCTTTCTATGCCCATCCTCAAAGGCATAAAAGGGAAYAGCAGACTTAGCCACCCTCATCTGTTTGCCAGTACAGAGTCCCAGAAATAAATGTGTGCTGGAGACAGTCTCCGAGCCATTGAGATCAGTCTCACGCCTTTGAAAGCAACAGCGTCATATAATTCGTGCATCTAAATTTCTCCCTGCTCATACTTCAAGCGTGGAGGTGATTTTCTGAATGGCTTGCCCATGTCTTCTTTGAAGTTATTTCAGTTCTGTAAAAAATACCAAACTTCCCCAGCACAGGTGTCTTTAAGCTGTGGAGTGGAAGAGTGGAATTATTCTGATTGTAGTAAAGCCCATCAGCATTTGAGTCTTAGGTCTCTTTAAGACYATGTGAAAGTCAAGTAAATGTAAAGTAAACCACTTTCCTCTGTGTCCCATCACATTTATGAAAAGTCTGGAGTCCCTGGGAACCCATAATCCTTGCACATGAAGGTGGTAGCAGAAAGTCCTTGCTGGAAAAGGCAAGAACAAGGCAAAATATTTTTATCATCATTGCGACACAGGATACTTAAGGAACTGTCACGTGAGCATTCACTTGGTGCTGATGTGGCCAAGACACTGATCTCAGCCATTCCTGCAGGATGACTATGAAATCTGGCTGTTGGTTTTACTCTGAAAACATTATTCCGGATACTTGAAAATTTGTAAGAAGGCCTGGTGGAGTCATGCATTGACCACAGGCTCTTCATCTTTTTCCTTAGTGTTCTGTTACTCTTATAGATCACTCAGTCAATAYAAAGATGTTATGAAAACTCTGGGAGTTCCCTGGGATAGAAATGGTTCTGTCTTACTGAAATCCAAACCTGTGAGCTGCTTTTGCTGTCTGACAAGAATTAGTGCTGTTAAAACTGAATATAATGGTGGTGATTCTTGTTTCGGGGTAAAAGTAAGAAATGCTGACTTGTGTTATACAGCAGGTTAGAATTACAGAAAAAGAATAGGTTTGGAAAGGTTTTGGGGAGGTCTTCAAGCTAATTTTCTGCTCCAGGTTGTTCTGGATAAATACCACGGTCCATTCTGACCTGCTAATTAGTKGATCTCTTGGTGACAAATCTGCTCATTTAGTCACTTTATTCTCACACTGATCATTCTGGTCTGAAGAAGAACAGGGAGAAAAATTGTACAAAGTACATGGCAGGTGAAATGTAAGCAGAAAATTAAGAGGGCTAAAGAATTTGAAGAGTTACTTGTCAAGGATGCTCATACTACAGGGATGCTAGAGAGGACCCTGGGAACTGCAGAGCAGGGAGTTCAATTTCCACCCACAGTAGGAAGGGAGAGTCTATAACAAAGAGCAAGGTCAGAYAGTTCAACACTATCTGGACCAAATGTTATTAAAGAAACTCAGTTGCCAAAAAATTGGAAGAAAGTTTATTTTCTGTACTGAAAGCTGCTTACAAAGTAGGAAGCAAAGCATAAGGTTTAAATGGCCACTTTTCAGGACGGATAAGAGTCAGCAATGGGGTTCTCCAAGGGCTGGTGCTGGGACCAGTTTTGTTCAACACGTTCATCAGCCACCTGGCAGATAGTGTGCACAATGACAATCTCCAGATCAGTGGATGGTATTAAGCTCTGCTGCACAGGTAAATATTGTGCTGATGGTGAGAAACTCCAGGAGGATCTCACAGAGATGAGATAGTGGGCAAAAAAGGTGTCAGATGAGCTTCAGGCAGATAAACATAAGATAATGCAAGTAAGGAAAAATAATCTCAGCCATACGTACATGATGTTGAGCTTGAAACTGTCAGGAAAGATACTCGCATCATTCTCTGAAATCACCGGCTCAATGTGAGTGGTAGCCAAAGGAAAAAAAACAACAAGAAAACCTCAAACATCACTGTAGTATTGAGAACAAGACAGAGGGCATCAGTTTGTTGCTATATAAAACCACGGTGCACACACAACTCGTGTGCTGGGTATTCTGCTGTTTACATTCCAGGAAAGATGTAGTARAGTTAGAGAAAGTCTGGAGAAAGATGATTAAAATGGGCAAGGGGGATGGAAAACTGCCTTACAAAGAGAGACACTGAGAGAGAGACTAAAAACACTGGCACTTTGGTTCAGAAAAGAAAAGACTGAGGGGGATGTGACTGTGGTTTACAAAATCATGAAGGCAGTGGACAAGGTGAATGCAAAACTGAGATCCACCAAACYCCATCATGCTAGGACCTGGGAACACTCACTGAAACTAGTAGGAGATTGGTTTAAAACAGAAGAAAAATGTAGCAAAAAAAATGTAGCAAAAAATGAATCTCTGGAACTTGCTGCCACATGAGGTTGCGGAGACAGACATGACCTGAAGGTCAAAGAAGGACTTGACAAACTCATGGACAACAGGTCCGTAAACAGATGCTGAAGGGACTGTGCAGGGACTAGCATCTCTACAGCAACCCTGTTRGGAAGGGGAGAGCAGGGAGGAGGAAAATGTACCACAGAARGCAGCCAGGCTTGCATGCTYTCCTTAAATAACATATCCTACTGTACCATGAGAGACAATTAGGCTTATCGGAGCATTGGTCTGGCCCAGGAGGACATTTCTTACAGTTGTGTCCTTACTCTTGTGCTTTTTTGTTGTTTAAAAGATGTTCAAAGCCCAGATTAGAAACTTTGCAGGTGGGAATGGAAGGGGGACTGAGGGTTTTTTATAAACAACTTGGAAAAATTTCCCTGTCTTTTTCTTCATCAGCACATGGAGATTAGAAATTTTATTTCTATTTGAAATGGAAGGAGTGACTTGAGACTCGGAAATTWTCTCTGTAATGTTTCTACGGTTCATTAGAACTTGATGTCAGAAAGATCACAGAAATCAGCAAAAGGGATTGGGTTGGGTGCTGTTAGTCCCTCTCTTCCCATGAACACCTCACTTTGCTCTCTCATTCTGTAGCTGCCCAACGTGCTCCGCTGAGCTGCTTCAGGGAAGTGAATGTTCGAGGCGAYCGATGCGGCAACTGTGGCTGGAATGGGACGTATTACACTAAATGTCTAGAAGAGTAAGTGGTGGTTGTTGCTATTAAAAGTATGAAAGTACACAGTATCCAGGAGCCARGCAGGATTGGGGCACCATTCTTGCAGGTGCTGTAAAAGGCAAAAAAACAACACTGCTTCTAAGAGCTTTTCAACCTGAAATACTTTTGTTGGGATTAATCCCAACAGAGAGRCAAAAGGAAAAAAAGGAGCAGTAAAAGAAGCACAGCTTTTTGTACAACTTGGAGGCTCTGCTAGGCTTTTCTGTTTAGTTTTCATAGATAAAGGAGTGATGTACAAGCATTACTGAGAGCCTACCTGTGTCCCAGTCAAAGTAGGGAARGAAAGCATAGGACAATAGCAAGAATTTGAGGTAGTGTTTCTTCAGGATAGTTTCTTTCTACAGTTCACTTCAACTCAGAAAGTTAAGTGAAGATAGTTTCCTTTTTACAGAAAATTATAGAAATTTCTTCTACGCCTGTCCAGAAGAGCCTTAAATCTTCCCATCTGCAAGAGAAAAGAAGAAAACCACAATGTTTATGTTCTCTTCCAACATTAATGGAAGTTCAGAGCATGATTCTTCCCAGTTCCCTCTCCCGCAGTAAGGGACTATCCCATCATTCGGCCAGGGCTGGGTTTTCCCATTCAGTTAGATAACTGTTTCTCTTTTTTTTTTTTTTCCTTCAGGATTAATTCCTTCTGTGTTGCTGCCAGGGGCCCATTTGCCAGTCAGTACATCTTGACAGACATATCCAGATAGGGCCTTTTTGTAAAGAGTACAGTCCTTCAGTCGTTGCTCTCACCATTCTCCAAGGCCTCCTGTATGGTCCCATCCWGTGACTAGGACCTGCTCAGAATCACCCACATTTGAGTGTGGGTAKGGATAATCATTCAAAGCAAAGAGGGAGATTTACCAAGACCTTGGAGATTTCCCGTCCCTATGCACATTAACAGTCACTCAAAATATGCAATTACTTGTACCTAACCTTTTTTCATGATCGCAGTTCACCAAGGCAGTGCTGTCATTAGAGCAGACACCAGGATGCAATCCAGAAGTCAAGCTTATTCCCTACATTCCTACTGAGCACTACACAGGTGGCACCTGAACTTCATTTGCACCATCTCTGGCCATAGAGATGAGTTTCTGAATGAACTATACCCAATTTTTCCTCACATAAGTATCAGTATGYCCCACACTATATAAGGAATGAGCAAAACACATGAAAAGTGAGGGTCAGAAATACAAATGGAAGTGTCTCTGCAACTTCTGTGATAGACACACTAAGGGGCTGTGTCTATACAACTCCAGACACTGAGGACAACTGGCATAAAACAGTCTGCATCAGTGCTAGTCAAGGGTCTTAACCTCTGAAAAGGGCTGGCTGCCTGCAAACTGCCTAAAAGGATTGACCCTGGACAGCCCTAACCGCAGAACATGCCCAGGATTGCTCCAAGAGTGCGGGCTGGAATGGGCCAAATTTGTACTAGGGTGTTCAAATACGCTTGTTTTGCTCTCTCAGGAACATCCTGTGTGGAAGAGTGCAGTGTGTTAACATTAAAAGAATACCAGTCAGGAAAGACGGCGAGACCGTGGTTCAGACTACTGTGAACAATCATTTATGTTGGGGACTGGAATTTCATCTGGCTTCAGACACACTCGATGATGGATCAGTGAAAGACGGCACATCGTGTGGTAGAAACAAGGTATCCTTGGAAAGCTAGAAGGATATGAGAGTAGTAAGGATGAAGATTAAATGGGAGGATATCGTTCCTAAAAATGTTCTTGATCTCAGATATAAGCTCCAAAGTGCCTCTTCTTAAAGGCCTCCGTTAGCTGCTGAAAAACAGCAGCACATTGTCTCTTTTTTTTTTCTTGAACTGAGTGGCTAAGGCAACAGCTGCTATTTTTTCCATWAGAAGGGAGGAGTGGTAGATTCTCTTCTTCTTTTGAAGCTACTAACCAAAGTCAAAGTTTATTTGTTATGCATATGAGAGAATTTTAAACATTMTTCCAAGAATAGGATTCACTTCTTCCCCTTGATCCATGCAGTAGATCAAATTCTGATCAAGGAGGTGACATATTAAAATATCTGTTTCCTGCTATTATATGGGAGCAAAAACTTYTAAGAAAAACAGAGGCGCTGAGTTCCACCAAAAGGTTTTTGAAGGAGCTCTTGAGTTTCAGTTTCATTAGAGTTCCCCTTCCAGRAGAGGTAGGTCTCACACCACCAATGTGAACATTCATTCCCAAAATAACTCACTTGGAAAGCAAGAAGTTGAAAATATATTTCCTCCTTTCTCCTCTTGTCCAGAGGAGATGCTTTTGTGTCTCCTAGAGCTATGAAGATCCTTCAAGTTATTCCAAGTTTGAGCAAACAAAACACTCTCTGTAGTCCCAAGGTCTTGTTCATGATACATGGACCGGACAGGACAAGACAGGAGTTCCTGAGCCCCAAACTGCCAGGAGTCAGGAGAACATGCCAGGGAAGTAGTGCTGGAAATACAGAAAATAAGAATGATTGTGCACAGTCAGTCCAAGAGCCTGACTAGCCCAGAACCTTCCTCCAGCTTTCAGCAGATACTTACAGAAGCGTCAGAACAGAGCAGTCACATGGGATACTGCAATCCAGTATTGGCACAACCTTAATTATTTTCAGCTCCAATTATTCAGCTCCTGAGCTAGAAGACATTTCTGTGCATTTTGTAACCCTCAGTGGGTTTGTCCAATCTCTCAGTTTTTTTCTGTGTACCATTTAAATTTATTTCTTAACTCACCAGGCAGTTTCTCACTCCTTTTATGCTATTCACCATCAGTGTTCTTTCCTAATTGCTGTCATTTTATCATTTCACTCATATAAATGTCTGTTTTTGCAGATATGTTTAAACAGGACATGTGTCAGCACAATTTATCTCAACTATGATTGTACAGAGAAAAAATGCAGTGGCAGAGGGGTAGGTAGAAAACATCTAAATATCCTTTGAAAAATAGAATACATGAAGTGCAAATTTATCTCAAAAGCAATGTTAGAAGCTCAGAATGGTTCCTGGTTCAGCAACACAGAGTTTACTTTGTTGTTCACTAGTGACTGTCCTCCCAAATTCTGCTCYGACTGTCCCCAGCACTCTTAACAGCAGTGTTTGCTGGATACTTTTTTCCATTTTTCTCCTTGTTCCCTCAAAGTAAGTGAAAATCAGCTTCCACATCATAACCCTGCATCCTTCATTGCATCTGTTTGTGCTACTGAATTTTAATTAGCTGGAGCTGGAGAAAAGATCTAAAAAATGCAAACTTCACTTCCTTTGCAAATACTAAAGAAATGGCAGATTTCGTACCACAGTGGCTGCGTTTATTCTTACATAAGGCAAACATTTCAGATATTCATATTGGCATAATTATTTCACACATGGATTTATTTATAATTTCACTTTCAGGTCATCTATCCTTCATTCCACATAGATATTAATGTAGATGAGCAGAAGGACTGTCTGGGTGCTAGCAGGGATGCTAAGGAAGAACAGTAGGGAAGATTTGCTATCACCTGTCCTGTATCTGTAATATACCTAAGAACCAGTATAAAAAATTGCTGTTTCCACTTGTGCTTCTGTTCTTTTGGCTTTATTTATGAAACTAGATTGCTGGCAGTCTGTCAGCTTGTAACTGGAAAGGTCAGAGGACTGCTTTTCTCCTTCTCTGTCACCAGCTGTAGGTGGTTGAGTCTATCAGAAGTTGATGTGCCTGGTAACATAGTCCTCAACGTAGCTGGAATAAACATGTCTCTTTGCTGTCTCCAGACAGAGAAAGGTTATGGCCTTTCAAAAAATTCAAAAAATACATGCATTTTGGGGGGAAGCATTTCTCCAAATTAAACACACATTCTTGAAATTAATAATTACTGTCCTGCAGGGTTTGAGAAGTAGAGCAAATAAGTGAAGAAAACTAGCCTCAACCCTGTCCCACGCCATAAAATAACACAGACCTGGACTAATAACAAACAGTCAACCAGCCGAGTAGCATGTACAGAGGGTTAGAGAGGCTCACTTCTGCACTCCTCCTCAGTGCATGCCACTGAAGTAGGTTGGCCTCAGACCCCACAGACCCAGAATCAGGACTGTAATCCCAGGGGACTTCTTCCATCTGCTCCTGGGCTTCCCCTCTCCCGTGCCCACACTGCCTCTCAGCTCCCCAGCCTCTCAGACACAGAGGCTGCTCCAGCTGCCTCTAGGTGCTGCTCGGGAAGCTCGATTCCTCTTCCAGTAGTACTAGGTGGTGGACCTGAGACCAGGCCCCTCTGCACAAGGGTATCTGGCCTCAGATGGGGTGGCAGGTGGTCCCAGTAGCATGTCAGCTGGGGTACTTCTTCTCTTGAGCACTGCAGATTGCTGCTGCTTTCAGGGAGAGTCCTCTCCAGCAGAGATGTGGAGTTTCTCTTGGAGGTCCAGCCCCAAGGTTGGGAGTCTACACATGGTCAGCCAAGTGACATCAGATTAAACTGGTCCACAGTGAGGACTGCTGGCAATGCCTCATGAGCATAACAGGGATCCCTTCTCCTCTGCTGTCCCTTCCAGATGGTTAACGTGTGAGGCCACAGCACTTTGGTCTGTTAGGGACAGTGAGCGAGAACTGAGGAACGCAGAAACTGAGTAATCCGGCCTGGACATGACAAATAAATGCATATCCAAGGTAGTTGGGGTCTCTATCTTGTAGGAAAAGCCATAATTTTTGAATCACATGAAAGTTACAAAATAATTTTGGACATACTTGTGAAATTATATGTTGTTGTGATAGACATAGTCATATTATTCACAAGAGCAGGGTAGACTTGCAATTAATAGACTGCTAAAGTGCTTTCCAATTTTGAGATGAAAATGGCTTGAGAGATGCAAAAAGTATTCCTATCTAAGTTGGAAAAAGGCACATATAACCATCTTTCATCTTCTGTATGCTGTCGTCTCTTCCCTGCTCTGTTCATAACGTGTCTTTTAAYTGGGCCATCACCTCAACGACAGGATGAGGTAATGGATCAAGAACTCCCACTGCCCTCCGTTCACTGATGTAGCAGACATCTAATGATAGGTACAAGCCATAAAGCCCWTGACAGCCTGTGACCCTGGGCAGCAGTCTACCACCTTTACACGAAAGTTAAATATTGCCACAGCGGCAGCTAAAACACGTGAAAAAAAAAAAATCTTAGGCTACGGATTTCCTACAGCCTGTCTCTGCTGCCCCTGCCAATGACTTGTGCTGGCAGCCTTTTAGCTGGAGAAACACAGAGCCAGWGCATGACTTCTTTTTTTTCATGCCATAATATATTTCTGTTTTCTTTTAGGTGTGTAACAATAAGAGAAATTGTCACTGTGATTTTGGGTGGGCTCCTCCGGACTGCAAACTGGAAGGATTTGGAGGCAGTACGGACAGTGGGCCACCTCCTTCTCTTGACTGTAAGTGCTGTAGAGTGGGACTGTTCTGCACATCTCACTGCCCTTCTTAGCTTTATTTTTTCTTGGTCAAGTTTAGTGATCTTCCATCTATCCTTTCATATCATAAGACTTTGCTCACTCATATGACATCATTCAAGCTTCTCCTTCTCCCTTGCCATTTAGTCATGTCAGATTTTTTTTCTCTGACCTTGTCTTCTTTTTATCATTCAAGTTGTGCTTGTCTTGCCTGAATCTCATGCGACTGTTCTTAGGACACGCRTATGAACTGCAGACGCACTCCATAAAGCACAGGGCCCCAACTGCAAACACAGTTCATTAAGACAGTTTATGAGGAGTGTCTTTTGAGCTCATCAAAATCCTCTTAAGRGAATCTTCCTTTCCTTTCAACAGAGATCTCCAGCACAGCTCCAATCCTAAACAGGACAGGACATAAATAAATATAACCCTGGTATGCCTTTATGAGAGGTACACTTCTTCTGCCTTCTTGAATAGTAGGCATTCTAGCTTACTGAATAACAAATTACCATTCAGTCACTCACCAGCAGTACTTCACAAACCCATAAGCACCCAACAGCTTTCAAGCTTTTCCATATCCCTCTTTCCTTATTCGTTTTGTTACTGAGGAAGAACTATTAGATATCTCTGCTGTTTATTTGACCAGTAAAGTAAAGTGGGAAGTTGCTCAGGCAGTCACAGGCCCATGGGCACTCCAGAAATCTGACTCTTTCGAGCAGGTAACAGTTTATACGCCAAATTAACTTTTCTTTAAATCTCAGTCCATTGTGATATTTCACCTGTTTGCGGGCAGGTGAAGTTACCCAAAAGGCAATAAATACTCTGCTCCTGCCAATTCAAGGGGAAAGGCCAATGCTAAGTTTTAAGYTTTTACTAGGTTCTCCTTAATGGTAGCTTAGGCAAGCTGGGAGGAGTGACCTCTTTCACACTGTCCGTATGAACAACCTCCCAYACAGCCAGGCTTGTCTTCCAGCTACCAGGGACGTCCTCGGGATCCTCGGGATTCCCATGCCATGGAACGGGAACCCCAGTAGGGTTTTGAATATCTCCARGGATGAAGWCTCCACAGCCTCTCTCCTGTAATGGGTTAATTATTTTATCCATACAATAACTACRCACTCAAGGCTCAATCATTAGCAGAAGAAGAGGTTCAGTTCATGTTACTTATATTTCAGCACTATAATTGGATATTTCTTCATCTGTGCATCTTCATCAGGCAACACTGTGGGCAGCCTTCCTTCTCTTCCGTTATGTCCTCAAACTCCTTATCATGCAGTCCCAAAGACTCCCTATTTTCAGGCCTGTATAGTGTTACTATAGCCTCTACCTTGTACGTAGGGACCTGCCTCGAGGCTTTTACTGCTTCTCAGAAAGACGAACACTCTGGCAACTCCCGACCGGGCGGTGGTGGAGGCACCCTCGAGACCTAGCTGACAGGGAGGGAGTTTGCAAGTGCACAACAGCTCATCCGGGGTTGCGAGCGCGTATATTCACGAATACGTGTGCACAGATGACAAACTGCCATTTCTACTAGCAACGCTTTTGCGTCAGAAATGTCAGGCGCGCACAGAGTGTAATGTTCTCTCTCTCTTTCATTCAAGTGGAGGGAGTTGCAAGGAATATGGGAAAAACTGTTGGAGCGCTTCTTTTATTCTTTTTGATTTCGGGCATTTTGCTGTACAAGAGGGCTGAGATTGCTCAGCTGTTTCAAAGGTAGGTAAAATTCCATTTATTTTTACATTATTTGGCAAACCTGAGGCACTTCTAACAATTTCTAATCAAGGTTCCCAGCATTACCTTGAAATGCAACCAAATATGCTCTGATCTATGAACAGAGCTTTGTCACAACTGTCTGTAATGCAGAAATGGCAGCTAGGGCCCCTAATATTTTTAATGCAGCGTGACATCTTTAAAAGTTTCCCATAGAAATTTTGAAATGAAATTTGTTGTCTAATTTCAGAATAATTTTTCAGAAAGTTCTGCTTTTCCTAAACGGCTCCTCTTTTTTCTTTTCCAGAGGGTTTATTTTCGTTTACTTTTTACTTTTGTTTTCACCTCTTTTTATTTACTGAAAAATGCAAACAAATTTGAAAAAAAAGAAAGATTGCAAAATAGTGTGTGGAGGATAAATATTCTCTTATCCCCTTGTTGTTCTGCACATTTGTCCCAGGTCCAATGGGTTTATAAGCTTAGCTGAAATAATATGTGGATATGACTCCAGCCAGGGGGATTGTTCAAATTCCAAAACCAGAAATGAAAGATGACATTCCTCTAGATGATCTCTGCGCATCCACATACTTGAGATTTGCTGGGTTAATTTATTCTGCCAAGAAACAGGATAAATCACACAGAGGTTTGTTCTGTTCTGTGCAGCAAGACTGTCTATCACCCAGTTACCTCATTTATAGCCAGTTTAGTTATCTCTCCCCTATGCTATAGTCCCCAGAGCAGATATAATAAAATGTTTTCCCCTTAACACAGTGATCTTTCATCTCTCTGGTATGTGTTAACCTTACGTATAGAGACAGGATTAAATTTATAGTTCTATTTTCTTATTATTTAAAATATCCATGTCGGAGAAGACGATTTCAAACAAACACCAATATTTCTCATGAGGTATCTATCCATAAACTAGAGCACCTTATTCTGCATGAAATCACTATCCAAAGTTCATGTTCACCGAACATTTGTACTTTACACTATAGATGCCGATTTAGAAGACACGGAAGACAAAGTAAAACTTCTCCTCCTCTGAAGGAAGTAAGTGGTGTTCTCCCATTGCCAATTTAGAAAAAGGCATTCTTGAGGGATTTGGGAAAAATATAACTTCTCAGTACATTCCTAACATCTTTTTCCTTTCTCAGTAAATCTTGCTCTCCCAGTTCTTTCAGTGCAAGCTGAAAATGGCTAGTGAAAACACATCCAAAGAGTACACATACTTAGCAGTATATCTGCAGAATATTGTTCTGTTTCAGCTCAAAAGACTGTTCAGTGTAAAAATACCAGGTTCATATAAAGAGGAATGTATTTAGACTTCTTGCTTCAAGCTCTATTCAGACTGGCTTGATGATGACACAGCTGAAGAAAGCACAAACAAAATACTATTATTTCTCAGAAAACAAGAATTTTGTCTACATAGGGATAAATATCAGATCTCGCCAAAATGAGGAAGACAGGGAGGCAGACAACACAGTGTTAGAGCTGTGAACTGACAGGCAGAGAGCCAGGTTCAAGTCTCTGCTCTGGTTCTGCCACGCAGCTTTTCTGTGGTGCCTGCTACTGATTTTGTTCAGCAAGACTGTCCTGTGCTCAAGGAATTTTACTAATACAAATTTTGTCAAAGCTGATGCAGTTTCATCAGATCAACTTTTTCAAAGAAAAGCTTCCTTGGAAAAAAAAATCCTATTATAGTTAGAAGTGCAGAAGAAAACAGTAAGGATGTGGACAACAGAAAATACAGTAGAAAAGAAGAGCGGCTAAGGTCTCAGCTGGAGCCGTATGTGCAGGGATCAACAGTCCAGAAGGTGAGGAACCATAGGGCCCAGAAAACAGCACTGCAGACAGAAATTCATGGATTTCAGGGAAAAACTGGATGGCTTGGATTGTTTGATTTGAAGAGATGACTGAGGGGATATTTGATAACAACCCTCAAATGCACCCAAGGTAACAATTCAGACATTGCTTTTCACATTTATGGTGGACAGAACAAAAAGTGATGACTAAACTGCAAGAGATTTGGGCTAGGAAAAAGTGAAAAAAAAATGCTGAGTTTCTTTTTAAGTAGCRCTGAAGAGGTCTATGCCATATGTCTGTTTTCACATCTCAGAAAAGTAAACTTAACCAGACAGACAGGAAAACCTACCTGTCTAATCAAAGTACGGCAGTCATTGTCACAAGATGCTGAGGAAATCAAGCGTTCAACATAAAGCAAAGACGACTGGTCACTTGAAGAGATAACAAGATTAAGTGAAGTTTTATCTGAGTATTAGCATAACTCACAAAATAAATGAGAGGAGAGCAGAAAAGGTAGCCTAGGAAAGGTATGCTAAGTTGGCCATCTTTGCTGTTAATACATCATGTTGGACTCAAAACAGGTCAACAAGAGTCTAGAAGTGACGGATTTGATGAAATGCATGTAAATGAATGCTGCTGAGGACAGGCAATACAAGAATTTTACTACAATTCTGCAAATGTTATGAATGGGAAAAGCTGTTAAAGACAGAAAACGTATTAATTAAGTATACCAGGGAAACAGAGACACCAAGGAAGGTTAGAAACCACAGCCCAGGAACAGGAGCAAAGAGAAGAGGTACCCTGGTTAAATTTACAGGTTATGCCTCAAGCTCAGCTACAGAAGGCAGCAAAGTGTTGGACAGAGGCTTCTTGAGCAGTTTAGGAAAAACACAATAACCAGGACATGATGAATTGATCCTTTCCCCTAACGGCCAGCAGTTAAGGGATGCGCCAGCCACAGCTTGCATCCAGAGCGTTGTGTTTAAAGGTCCTGTTGGACTTAATGCTCCACAAACGCCTCTAATCCCTCTGAACCTACTTATCCTACTGCCTCCCACGATCCTGCGGCTGTGAATTTCACAGTCTCATCATGCCTTGCACAAAAAAGGACCTCCGCTCTGGAAGTGCATTCTCCCAAACAATTCAACCGTTCTAGTGTATATTCCTTAAAACTGCAAATACTGGACCCTGTACCATTAACACATCCTATACGTTAACAAAATAACCTCTAATTAAATAGAATATGTTGCGATGACCTTAATACTTTATCTTTTCAGATGAGCCAAGCAGAGGTAGAGGAAAGTCCTTTTGAGGAGTAAGCCAGAGCAGTGCCTCTTTCCAGGACGCAAGACCCCAGAGGGTTGAAAACAGCCTATAGAGTGCTTTGAGAGCAGCCTCGTGCACCACTGGCTCTGCGGGAACCACGGGAAGCCACGCTTTCCAAATCTCTCATATTAGTTTTGTTTCTGTTCAGCTTTAGATGACAATGTTACCTTCACTGAAATAAACAGCTTTTCCTCCTTTTTTTTTTTGTTTACCGCAAATATCTATCTTCCTGTTTTCCAGAAGGAGGCTGGATTTCTCCAAGGGTTCCCATCTCTGCTTCCTAAGAGTTTTATGTCTGATCTGGTAGCAGTCTGGATTGGCACTTTATGGGCCTTGCAAACTCAGTACAGCAGGCACAAGGAAGGACGTGTCTTGACATTTTGCATTTTTTAGGCTGCGCGTTGCAATTTGTGAGCCTAGAGCAACTGACTGCATACACACCACCCTGAAAATCCTCTGCTCTGTGGTCAAGGCATGCTCACCGCTAGGTACTGATGCGTACCTAAAAGGAAGCATGCACTGCCAGGATGAGTGGCTAACAGACTGCTTGGGACTCCTTATTTTCCTCCTTTAGACTGGGTGATGGAACGTGCACCTCCCTGTTCCCTCCTGCCTGCTTCTTGCAGAGGTACCCAGCACCAACACCAGAGAATATGTGAAAGAGAGAGCAGCTGCATCATTTCTTTGATTTCTTAGATATAAAAGGACCAAACAACCCCCCCCCCCAAAAAAAAATTGTGTTTCCATTTGAAACACTCATCCATGAACACACTGAGTCATACAGTTGCTTTGTATGGGTCTGGATTTCAGAGTCATGGCAGAGGATGAGGTTTGATGGGCTCTTTGGCCATAGAAATGTCCATAAGGTCTTCTGTGTTCAAAAGCTGAATGACAACAAAGAATGGGGAAAAAATGTTGTATCTGCACTTTAGCCACAAAGACTGTGTTTTCCGTAATAGATCAGACAGAGATTCCAGAGATTCTTGGCAGCGATTCCCTTTCCAACTTACTTTCAGCTCATATTCTCCAAAAGAGCATGGAAAATGCCTTTAGCTCAAAACAGCTAACTCCAAGACAGTCTTGAAGAAGTGGTTACATGCATAACGTAGAAACTGCTTTTGATTTTTAGAGATTATCCTCCTCTAAAATGGAGATAATCAATGACTGCAATGGAAATGCAAGAGTCCCAACATGGTATTTTGCTTGCAGGTAGGTCCTGAAAACACCACTGTACACCACCCTCTCCCTGATCCAAGTGAAATACTCTTTCACAGTCTCAAACTTGGTCCTAAAAGTAGGCTGTTTGGGGGCAATCAGCCTGCAAGAGAGGCAGATTTACCAAACTTTCCAATAATTCACCTACCCAACTTTGTGCCCATGACAGTAAGGTACTCAGGAACTTCTTCATCAGATACTGCACAGAAAAAAGTTCTTCAAGTGCTGGGTAAACTGTACAAATCAGCATCCAAGAAATTAGTTTTCTCCTCTTATTTGAAGGCATTGGAGCAAGTGAAACAATGGAAAACAAATACTAGCTACTCTCATCTACATTCAAAGATGTCATAGACCTCTAGTCCCAGATGCCTTAGCTACAGCTCCTCAGACCATTTTGACTTAGACATCACCTCTGTGAGGCACACTAGACTGTCTCAAAATTTCCTCATTTACCATTCTCCTTCTCCATGCGTCTACAGGGATCTCTGTGGTGACAAATTACAACAGAATACCATGGACTGGCTTCTGTGTCTTGGAGAAATACAGATGCCTCCCTCATTTAGGGTGAATGGATTTTTTTCTACATTGGGTGGCATCTAATACAAAATTGAGTAGGTCTGTGCCTTCATCCATAAATTCAGGAATGATAACCTTAGCCTTCACTAACTTCATTCTTAGGTCTCCAGGGCTGAGCAATACACTTTCAAAAGTTCACCCATCATACAAAAGGTCTCTGAAAATACATCTAGTAAAATGTATTTGATGAACACTGTGTCTTTCCTCTAGTCTTTCATTGGCTCCAAGAGTTTTCAGCAAGCTTTCAGCAGTAGTAGTCACTCATCCCAGCAGACTGTAATATGGCCATACCTCAGTAACTGGTTAACTGAAGAAAAGCTGCAAAGCAGTATCATTTTCTGCATCTCTACGTAGGAAAATGCTGGCGTCAGACAATCCCATGCTCGCATGGACTGCCTTTATACTCAGACTCTCTTCAGCTCTTGAGTTACCCCATAAACAGATAGACCTCAAGAGCTGCTCGTTACGCTTTCGTAGTGTTTATTCCTAGCTGTGAGTGCTGACAACCCAGTCCCTTGCTATTCCACTTCTGAGCTTCAAGAGCTGACACACGGTTTTGCAGCCTTTATTACCACAGGGTCAGAGGTACCAAAACTGCAACATGTGTGGACCACACTTCTATAACTGAAGAAAGGGTAACTTACCCTGAAACAAGTATGCTTTTTGAGGACTCTTATCCTTTCATACCCCATTACTGAACAGCAGCAGACTGGAAGGACAACTTATTTCACCTGTGAGTTTTTGGGGAAGGATGATGGCACACAGCACTTGACCTCTTGAGAGGTATCTATCCCAGAGGTGGACTATGTGAGGAAACCATACCTCGAAGCATGGTAAGCTATTGCTCTTTCTTCTTCTGAATCTCTCCAAATGAATGAAGGCTGCTGCTCTGGGCAGTGTTGGCATCCAAGAGGAACACCTTGTTTTTCCCCAATGCACACTTTGAACAAGTGAGATGGGAACATGTCTTCCTCTAGACAGCTTTGTTGGGTTGCAATACTGCAAAACCCGTGTCTGCTGTGGTAATCTGCCCTACACAGCAGATTATACTGGAGTGGCTTTTCTTTTAATCTGAGTAACATCTGGGGTACAGCAACAGCATTGTGGGTCTGCACATGCACGTATGTGCACTCCATATGGGGATGGATTTCAGTTTGTGCAGAAAAACTACAGTGAAGTAAGTCCAAATAATGTTCTGTGCCTGCTTCTTTTCAAACTTCTGAGGGTTGCTCAGCTACAGAAATAGTAAATGGAAATATTATTTTTATCTTTGTGATTAACTGCTGTGTAACATTCAGAGTGAAGACTACTTGGATATCCAGGAGGCAAGTAAGATTTCATTCCATTTAAAGAGCGTGTCAGAGTTCTCATACTCATTATTTCCATTCCTAGCTCCTTCTGTTTCCTTTCCCAATCTACACATCTACAAGGTTGCCCAAAAACAGATAAAACACTAAGCATGTGAGCAGAGAGAAGCAACTAAGGCTGTGCTCTAGAGTCTCCTCCTCCTTACCAGGCTCTCCACATGCACAGATCCTGCTGTAAAAAAACAACATCAAACGAATGTTTTTTGGGTGTTCTGAATAYATACTGCAAAAACACAGCTTGGACTGCTCCTATTATTCCAGCTCTGTGGCAACTGYTTCCAAATTTACCCTTTCCTCTTCAAAATGTTGAGACTAAAATATTCATTTTCAGGAAGAGATTGTGAAAAAGCCCTAAAGCGTTGYTCTTGTCATGCAGATCTCAGTACTTGAAAAACACCCTGCATTGTCCGTAATATTGGAGGGCTTTTATTCTTTTCTCACACTTCTCAACTTTGCTCCCTTAGTCCACTGGAAAGTTAAAGAGAAGATAAAATAAAAGGCGAGGATGTGGAGACAAAAGCATTTTCTTGTGCTCTGCTCCACCTGGTATCCACAGTGTCCAGTCATTGTCCTCACTGCTCTGCTACGCGCTCCCTTTCCTGTAATGGTGGTCATCACCAGGAGATAATTTCCAGACATTTGTCATCACATCCTAAATGAGTCCATGGAGTTTACTGGAGTTCAGGGAGGCAAACCACAGCTGGCTGCCAAATGGAGGCAGTCTGGCTCCCACCCCTTCCCCTGCCCTTTCTCCTTCTCTCTGCCCTCATGTCCTGCTGTAGGCTCACCTTGTGCTGATTTGGGCACTTGTCCATCTCGGACTAAGCTTATGTCCTGCTATTAATGCACATAGATGAGAAGAGAGTTAAAGGGAGAAGGTGATGAAGGGCTGACTCTGAGTCGGATGGAGGCCCTGAACTCACTGAATGCCACATCTTTCCGCAGTCTGAAAAGCAGCTGGTACTGCCACAAGTTTGCTTCCCGGCTCATCACCGCATGCCTCACAGGTCTCACTGCTCCTGGTGAGAGTCTACCATCCTGCCCACGGCTCTGAGAGCAAACCTTTGAGTAGCTGTAGGAATTACTTAACTTTCCTAGCCTTGGTTTCCCTTCCCTCTGCAGACCTTTCTCTGGTATCTGAGGAGACTCTGTGAGGACTTTTCTCTTAACTGAACCTCAGCTGAGAATGCATCCTGCTAGGGATTAAAAGTCACACAACAGGAAGTGGGAATTGCAGAGATGGAGGTGGCAACAGCAACACTTCCATACCGCCRTTGCCTTCTGCTGCCAGTTACTCAAGGTTAAAAAGCAATAAATGCATGCAGTTTGGTTTAACCCGATGTGCAGGCAGACTATTGTGTGGTTACATGCTTCATTAACGAGTAATCACATAACACTTCTGATTTCAGAGACATTGTAACAARCACATTCTTTATATCAGAAAACATGGAAAACATCCCAGTCTGTTTGATTCAGCTTCTTCACAAGATGCTTACTCAACATTGTTCACTTTTCAATCACAGTACATAAAAAGAATGGGTAAAACAAGGTTCTTCAGATGCTGCAGAAGCAGTGAGTGTATTTCAGACTGCTGAGCTATTGTACAAAAAGGGATAATGAGAATGAAATACTTTTTCCTCTGCACATGAGAATTCTTGCCACCCTTTTTCTGAACAGTTGTAATACTGAACTATCTTGAGGTGACAAAGCAAAAGGTGTCAGGAACGTAGCTAMCGGTGAGGAGAAATGCTTTCCATGTCTACCAGCTCCAGTTACTGCCTCCAGAGCAGAGCGCAGCCACCCGGCTGTTGGCTCTGCTACATGAAGGAGGGAGTTTGGCTTTCTGCCCTTGTTTTCTCAGCATTTCCTCCTCCATCCCTGGTTTTGCTTTTGCTTCTCGCTCACTTCCTCTACACTGACAGCCCTTAAATGGCCCTGAGCGCAGAGATTAGATAGCACAGCCTAAGGCTGAAGAACTACTGTCCCCCACAATGTCCTACCATCCCTCCAAGCAGTTCAAAGTCCCCAGAAAAGGCCCTGCTAARCTGCCCAAAGCGTCTTCGTTCCTCTCTGACAACTTTTCCAGTTGTCAGTTTTCCCCTGACAGGGACGGCATGCTGAAAGATGAGGGAAAAATAAACAGAACTGAATGTCAGATAACGCAGGGGACACGGTACACATTAAAAGATTCACATTCAGACGTAATTCTGCAAAAAGAGTCATTTTTCCTTGGAAGTTGTAGGCTGCCACCTTGCAGCATTAGAGAAAATAGACACAGCTTGCCTCATGGCACCATGCATGCCAGCTAAACCCTGGCCAGAAGAAAGGCATAATATTCTGTATACTCAACACATTTCAAATTATCACTGTTGACCCTGGAGCGTCACTGTTAGACAGCTGGAAGCAGTTTAGCAGCACCAATCCTTCATCACCTGATCAAACCTAGGTGTGGGAAAAATGGGAAAGAGCATACGCGGGTGCAGGCAAAGGTGCCAAACTGACTGATAAGAGTGGTTATCTCCTCCTGCAAACGTCAGGCCCAGCCCTGTAATCTTGCTTAATTTCAACAGCATCCCCTTGGCGGGAGGGGACTGACGTCTACATGAGGATAGAGACTTCTAAGCGAAACAGCGAAGCACTCAAGAGTGATGGGCTGTCAAAAATAAACAAAAAAGGGAACCAGTACGTAAGCATCGTTAGGTTAAGAGTGGCTGGCGCCGCAATTTTTTTTAAGACTTGGGAGGCTTCTGAAATTTATTTTAACACTGCACTTGCAGGTGGATGTCCGGGGTGGGGGGGGGCACACATAAATCTGCGCTACATTATTAATTGCCTTGTACGCACGAATCTGTACGAAGGCTGTGCTGTTACTTGCGCGTTAATGCGCCGAATGTTAAACTGAAAGGAGTAAGCACGCCTAAGGAAAGCATCGCAATACGACAGCCTGACAGGGCCGCGCTTTGGGTGTTTCTCAGCGCTCTTTTTTCCGTGCTCACACCCAACCCAGTAGCGCATTTCACACAGCCTAATCACCACCACGCTGAGGAGCGAGATGCAGCAGGGGGGAGCTATTCCTAAGGGAAAAACGTGTCTTCCCCCCCGCCCCCCGCCGGCTCTTCCCTCAGGAAGGCGATTCCCGCCCGCGGCCGCCCCCGCCCGGCCTCAACCGGCCGCAACCGGTTGGAGCCGGCCCCGCCCCGGCGGCGGTGCGTCACGGCGGCGCGCTGCGTGACGTCAGGCGCGCGCCGCGCGGGCGTTGCCATGGAGGCGGGCGACGGCGCGGCGGAGGACGAGTGGCTGCTCGAGTCGCTGCGCCTGTGAGTGCCGCGGCGGCGCCGGGGGGGGGTGGCCGGGACCCCCGAGACCCCCGGGACTCCCGGTCCCGGCCCACCTCCGCCTCCCTCTGCCTTGCAGGTACGAGGCGCTCCACACCTTCGAGCTCCAGGCGCCCACCCGCGTTATCGAATGGGCCCGAGGGAGCCGTG
>NW_020450758.1:280060-295367 GCF_003343035.1 Apteryx rowi | reverse complement strand
GGGGGGGCAGAAGACCAGGCCTTTTTGGGGCCCCTGGGGGAGGAGGGGGGTGGCAGGAGACCAGGCCTTCTCAGGGCCCTGGGGAAGGGGCCTTACTGGTCCCCAAGGGGACACTGGGTTGTACTGGGAGAGGAGGGATCAGGGACTGGGTCACACCAGGGGGAAGTGGTCAGGGGCTGGGTCATACTGGAGCTCCAGGGATGCTGTGGGGCCAGAGGCCGCTCCAGACTGCGTGTCCAGGCTGGGTGGGGTGGCCAGGGGTCCTGCTCGGGCAGGGCAGGTTGGGCCAGGATTCAGGCTGGACCCTACCAGGTCTCTGGGGTCTGGCTYGGGGTGGGCCGGGCGGGGGGGTGTCCCTCACCATGTCCCCGGATCCCCCCCCCCAGGTGTTTGCGTGGCTGGGTACGGACACTCCGGCGGGAACGAGATCCTGCAGTTGCTCCCGCCCCCGACGCTGCAGGTGAAGGAGACCCAGGTGAGCGTTGTGGCCGGATCGGTGCCAGACCCCCCCCGTCCCCCCGGCATCACACGGTCAGAGTCTACGTGCACCGTGTGCCATATTTTTCCTGGTGCTTTTGCACTGTGCTCTTCTCTGCCCCCCCAAGTGAAACAGGGACGCTGAGGTCAGCCCTCAGGCGGGTGATCTCTAAGGTAAAGCAGAACGTGGTGTTTGGTCCCTGGGTAAGCAGAAGGCTTTTCTCCTGAGCCAGACACGTTGCAGGGATCCCAGTCAGAAGGTGGAACTTGCAGCGGTAGTTATGATGCCTGAGACACTCTAACCTCTCCTAAATAGGGCCTTAAGGCTGACGGACCTGTGCTTCTCAGCAGTCCCTCGTTACGTGCTCCTGAGGGGTGCTTTACTGCCCAAGTCACTGGGCCTTGTGTGACTTGTTTTGCTCGTGTTCAAGCTCTCTAATCGGTGTCATCAGCCCTGGGACCCCTTGCATCGTCCTGGGACACAGGAGTCCTCGCCTTCTGTGCTAAACCGCACGGTACTCCTCTGCCTCTCTCCCAGAGCACTTCGCGGTGACTTTATCCACATTGTTTTTTAATTCTAACTATTTTTTTTWAACTATTCTGAGGTCCTTCAACCGTACTGTTTAAAAAAAAGCTTTAATGGACAGGCAAGAGCTTTACCATGAGAGACTTTGCCTTTTGTGGGGTAACTGCCCACACCAAGCTTTGCGTCGTTAGAAGTGAAGAAATGACTTTGTCTGCTTCTGATTCCTAGGGTCTGTGTCCTGAAAGAGATTTCAAGGTGGAATGTGGTGGCTTTTCAAACCGCCCGGTGTACAGCCTGAAACACGTGCCGGACACCAGGTATAGCTGCACGGTCTTGCCGGGCAGTGCTGGAGAAGGAGGTGGGGTTTGTCCATTGGGAACTCCTTTTCCTTGACTGCCTCCCCGCACAGCTGATAGATCCTGCCGGTTTTGAGCGCAGTGGGAGCCTGGGTGGGGAGGTCAGTGACACGTAGTGGTCCTCCCAGTGTCCTGTCTTTGCCTTTGGAGTGGAGCAGTCTGCTGGGTTGCTCAGCAAAATGGAGTGCACCCTGTAGCTGCGGTACTTAAGGCTGCTGGTGTGCGTGTCTTGGGAAGCAGCTGGCTGTGTTGCTTGGTTCCAGCGATGCTGTTATGAACTAGGAGGAGAAAAAGCAATTAAGAGAGAGGAGCCTGGTGATTTCTGGCAGGAATATGGGAAATTACTTGCATCTCCTGATCCCTGCGTGCCTTTAGAGCATTCCTCGTGGCAGCRGAATTGAAGCTGTTGGCTCAAGTCACTGGATAATTTGAATCTTCATCTTTGAGAAGTGAGCCAGCAGGGGCTGCTGAAATTGGCGCTGATGGTTCACCTGGGATCCCTCCCTGCTTCACTTCTGAGCAAGGGTATCATTTCCTTGCACTGCCTTTTCCTTCCCCTCCCTTCTCCATTTGGAGCTCCACGGAGCGGAGCACCTTCTGGTGGCTCCCGCAAGGCTTTGATGCTCAGCTTGTAGAGCAGGGTGCTAGCGGCTGCTGTAGCTGCTCTGCAAGTTCTTGTGTATGCAGCTTTGGAAGATTTTCCCACAATTATTTGAAGGTCGTGCAAACACTCCTCTGGCTGGTTCACTTCAGTTGTTCTGCCCTTTCCTCCTACACAAGACCRTGTTGCGCTTCTCCCTGCGAAGCCGTTTGCACCGTTCTTAATCTAGTGCTGTTGTCAGATGTGCTAATAAAATGCCGTTGCCTGGGATTGCGCTTACCTGGGCTGTGCAGAGCGCCCTGGTGTGAGGAGTTCTGCAATAACTGTCCTTATGGCTCCATCCCTGCTCCAAGCACAGACAGGAGCTCCTGAGCRTAGGAGCAGTGGCAGAACACAGCTGTGCCCATCGCAACTGGTTTGTCCCGGGCCAGGAGAAGAAGCCTATTCTCTGCTCCTGAAGAACTGTGTTGGGTTTTTTTTGTTTCCTCAGCTTGTTGGTGACGAGTGGCCCACCAGACAGCTCCCTCCAGGTGTGGCAGGTGTCAGCGGAGGACTCTGGTAAGGGAGCACACTTGTGGTTTTGAGTAGTTTCTCATTGCAGTCTTTGGTAGTGTCGCTAGCTACTCTCCCTGTCAGTCTCTCTGCTTCCTGGGTATAAAATGAGGAATCAGTGAAATCCTGGGAATGTCTTGCTCTGCTTTGGGTGACTGCCCTTGCGTGGGAATGGCTGGAGAAGAGCATGGAGACAACTATCCTCACTGATTTTCTTCAAGTCTTGAAAGATATRGCCTTCACATTTAAGTCTACATCTGCTCCTAAGGGGATTAGTTGATTTAAGCCTGGGTCAGTAGCTTTCCACCCTTTGCTCTTATTTGCAAGCTCTTACTCATACAAACAAAAATCCTAATCGTATAATTGGCACAATATTGCCTTARTAACTCGAAGGGTTAGAAATAGTTCCGTACATCAGCTTTTTGGAGGTACCATGAGTCACCTCGCTTCGCCAAGCCTCTTGTTTGCTGCTTCTGGAAAAGGGTTAATGTTGCTTTATCTAGTCTTGTGAAACACTTTGAAACCATCAAAAAAGAAGTGCAAAATGTTATTAAGAGTTTGTTTATTCTTTTTAATTGAAAGTAAATTTCCTGCTTCATAACTTTCTGTGGACTTTACTAGATTTTAAATGGCTTGTTATCTATCCTTGCTTGATATGTTAGGAAGAGTAGCTTTTGTCTGGAAGGAGGTTAGTCGTGATTTGATTTTTGCACTGGTTTAGTGGGTCACTTTGGGCTTTGTGATGCATCTTTGTGGAAGAATTGGATTACTTGCATCCTGACCTGTTTCACAGCTGCTTATATCTCTCTTCCAAATAGATGTTATTAAATCTGTARGTGCCATTCCTACAGAAAATGGCACTGGGCAACCTTGGGCTAAAATTGCAACCACTTCCGCCAGAGCCCCGTGGGTTCTTCATGGCTCAACACTCAACAGTGTCCAAATTACAGAGGTTGAATCAAAGAAAAATGTCTACAAAGCAGGTATTCAAACAAAGTCTGATCTTATCTGTGCTTGGAAAGCTGGGGTTTGGGGAAAGCAGGGGTGTAACTGCTCAAGTGGCAAATGCTTCACCCCATTATGGAATTCTCACTGCTGCCCTTGGCAGGGATTTTCCATGCTGCTGCCTCAGATCCGTGCTCCTCTGAGAGCTCCGTAGACAGTTTCAGTCCAAAGAATCAGGTTAGCAGAGGGCCGCTGTGTGTGTTGTTGTCTTGTGCTAATTGGTTTATACAGAGCAGCGTGGATTAGGCAGTTCTCATATAAGCAGCTGTGCCAGCATGCCGAGGTGGGGAGGAGGAGGAGATCTCCAGTGAGGAAGGTGACAGGGCACCTCTCCCATTAACTCTGGCTCTTTTGGGGGCTGTTTGTCCACAGCACAAACCAGGTAGGTGCTGTACAAGAGTCACGTCGCTGGGTCCTTGAAATCGGCATCAGTTTGGTTCTCAGTAGCTCTGTGTTATCGCGTGATCTAGCCGTGCGGATGGGAGGAGGAGTCATGCCAGCTTCATTAAACCAGGCCTGCGTTACCTCGAGGTGGGAAACCCAGGTCCGGCTTGTCTGGGTGCCAGGGTTCGCAGAAGCAGCTGCCGCCTCGTAACTCATGGAGGGTGCCCTGACTGGGTGCGTTCCTAAATGTGCCTGTCCTGTCAAAAGTCTTGGTCGGAAGTGGAGAGATTAAGCAAGTGCTGTTTGGAGACTCTGAACTATTTGGCCATTATGAGCTTTACTCAAAGTCTTCCCAGTGCCTGCAAACAAGGGAGATGCCTTCCCAATCCAGGATATGGCTTTACCTGCCCAGTAAGACTCAGTCCTCGCACGCTTCATTCCCTGGTGAGGAGAAGGGGTACGTGTGTGTGTCCAGCAGCTGTAACTCAGCACGCTGAACAAAACAAGGGAGGGTCAGCTTTGCCCAACACCACGAGGCTCTGCTGAGTCCTCCTGCAATGGGGACTCGTTGCTCCCACTGCAGAGGGGTAGTGCTGGAGGCACGTGCTGTGGGAGCCCTGAGCTGCATCAGGTTCCTYGTGGAGCGTGTGCCCCGAGCAGGGCTAGTGTTAGTCATGGGCCTGCGTGGCTCCTCTCACCTTTTGAAGGACTCAGACCGTGCCCGCTTCACGTGGAACCCACGCAGAGATAATTCTCAAGCAGGTTCTTGATCTGTGCTGCTGGTCCTGCATGAAGAACTAACTAGAATTGTTTGAAAGCCACTTCTAGGCTTCCTCAGGCAGGATTGTAGCGGAACCCCATTATGCAAATATTTCTCATGGCACCTGAGATCTACCTCTCTTTTTTTTAGCCTCCAGAAACAGCGAGGAGCTCAGCAATGTGACGTTCCTGGATTGCAACACGTTGCTCATCTGCTGTGCGAAGGGGCAGCTGTGCCTGGCTGACATTCGACAGCCACAGAGTCCCTTGGAGGCTGCGTCCGTCCCCTCGGCGCCGTGTGGCGAACGGTGGTGCATGGGAGTCGGGCGCGGACCTCAAGGCTCTGACTCAAGCTCCCACCCTGTAGCTCGCCTCTCGAGCGGAGGGCAACTCACCCTAACAGATGTAAGAAAAACCTCCGAGTCCTTGGCTTCAGCCAAGTGCAAAGTTTCCTCTCCCAGTTCAAGCGCAGAGTTCCTGTGCATCTCTTGGGCTCCTGCTCTGGAAGGCTGCGTTGCCGTTTCAGGTAGGTAGTTTGGGCAGAGATCTTCTTTCCTGGATGCTGTCTGATCTGTGTGTCGTTGCACCGAGGCCCAGTTCACCCCACCTCGCTTTAAACTCCCAGTAGAAGCACCCAGTTAGGAGGACTGCCTCTGGAGGCAGCAGGGAGACAGGCTGATCATCTTCTGCAGCTGCCTCTCTCCAMTAACTGCAGAAAGAGCCCAGGGCCTGGATTTGGGTCTGTAGGGACCCTTGCTTCCCTCCTCTGAGAGCGAGGACCACAAGCCCTGAGTAAATGCTGCCCTGTTAGTGCCAGTGACTGCCTGGCGCTGGGATGTTGCACCAATTGGACCAGCTGGGCAAAGAGGCTCCCTCTTGGCCAGAGTATCACAGCTTCAGGCTAGCGAATTTGCAAGCTTTGGGGGTTTGGCCTGTGTTCTTCCCGAAAGCTATCAGAGACTAACTTTGGAGACGAGCTCCTCAGAGGCTTGGACCCTCTGCTTTCATAGACCTTGGATCTGGGCTTTTGTCCTCATTTGCCTCAGCAGCCCTGCAGGGAGGAGAGTGTGAGCCCAAGGGGGTAGTGTGAGCAGTTGRTTACTTCTTTGGTCTCTCTGCCTCCCTTTTATTCAAGGTTTTGACGGGACTGTTCGCGTGTATGAGACACAGAGCTGGGACAGCTCTGGCAGGGAAGCAGAGCCGCTCTTTGTTCACAAAGGCCACGCGTTCAGCGGACTGGATGGCAGCGAAGGCCCTCCCCTGGTCACAGTGCACACGTGGCACCCGCAGAAACCAAGAACTTTATTGTCGGCAGCAAGCGATGGCTCCCTGCACGTTTGGGACTGGGTTCAGTCTCATGGGGGCTGTGGGTAGATCATATTTTCGGTGAGACTCAGCGCGTTTCCTGTCTATGGTCTAGTTCGTGTAAGCTGTGAGATACTTCTTTACTTGYGGATGTAGCTAGAAGTCCCAAGTGTAACAGATGCTATTTTAATATAGTAAGAATTTTGATTGTGTTACTCGTTCTCATGTTTACCAGCCTTGTTCAAATTATAGCTGCGACTGTGTAATAGCTTGTAACGCTGATTGCGTCCACCAGCAGAGAACATTGTGCCATCATATTATCATAGACCCACGTAGTGTGCACCATATAATGTTCAGAAGAAGCAGCTGAGAAAGTGTGAGTACAGTCTGAGGAAAATGGGATGTTCCGTGGTATCTTTAACCTGTTTTTTTCCAAGCCTGAAACACCGGCAGGGAAGCTGAACACCCCACGGGGTTTTGGCATCTCAGAGCCTCTGTACGTCACAAATAAGGGCCTCGGCTCAGGAAGTCACAGTGTGAAGGCAGCCTACCCCGCTGCAGCGGACACAGCCTTCAGAAGGCATAGGAGCAGCCTTTCAGCCCTGCCTTGCTACAAGCTTTGGCCTCCAGCTGTGTAACTGGAGAGTACCTGGGCTAGGAAAAGGCCTTGATACCTTGTGGGCTTTTTACCACCAGCTGAGAGCTTAAATTTGATTTTAAGTTTGATTTCCTGGGTCCTGGTAGCTTGGGGAAGCCAGGCAGGGATTCTTACAACTGCTCCCAGCTGTTTTCAAGGCTGTACTTGGAAGCACAGTGGCTGATCCTTATCCCGAACACGAAGGACGGCATGTTTCACTGAGATACAAGCATCTGGGAGAGGAGGGTTCTGAGAGCTATGGCAGAGGCTCGCTGGGGGCAGGGGAGGGGGTGGCCAGGGTGTTGCTCGCCTAGAAAGCCAGTACCCTGGCCTGCGGTGGCACGTGGGGTTACTTGGGCCAGAGCAGCCAGCCAGAGGAGACTGGATCTCACCACCCTTTCTAGGCAAATACCAGCGTACAGCGTACCAGGCTGCTTCCCCTCTGCTCCGCATCTGAGCATCCAGCTGTTCTGCTGTCCCCTCTTGCTAGTAAGCATCTTCACACGGGTATTTCTCCAGGGGGGTTGGGAACTGCCACATTGCTTCCCACAGAGGTGCAAAGTCTGGGTTTAAGTTGAGGTGAGAAGGGAGTTGAGGACAGGCAAGGGGGATGGGGACACTGTGCGAATCAAGGTCAAGGTTGCGCTTTGGGAGAGTGGTGCTTAAAATGACTTAGGAAGTCTTGGAATTGGGAAAGGGGAAAGGGGTGTCCTGCACTATGCTGTGTTGCACTGACTGAGCAGTTTGCCTGCAGATGCTAACACCGAAACCTGTTCCCTGTCTATGCGATAACGGGGGGAAACACAACACTGCTCACCTAGCAGATCTCCTCCCAGCCTGAGCCATGTGGGCTCTTCCAGCCCATGCTGGTGGGAGACGCTAACCAAAACTTCCCTGCCAGAATGAGAGATGGGCAGAGCATGTCCTGCCTGAGACTGTGGGGACCCTGTAGCTTGATGCTTTGCTACCTACCAAGGCTGTGTTAGTGTCACCAGCAGCAGTGGCTGGCCCACATGAGCAATGTCAGCACGCTGGTGCTGGGTCACTCAGAACGTATGCAGGTCAGTGGCTTGCTGGAGAAAACAGATCCCTGCAGCACAGGTGAAGGAAATGGGCTCCAGCCTGGAGGCTTATGGCCGGGAAGTTTGGAAATGCCCTCAATCCTCTCCCCAGGAACAGGCTGCCTGAGCACAGGTTGCCTCAGCGGTTAGTTTGGCTGAAACCATGGTGGGAAAGTAAGAAAGGAGCCTGCCAAGGCAGGCAGGGAGGTGAATGGACAGCTGCCCTGGGTGGTGCCTTCTGTGCTCGACCCGACRGTGACAGTCTAGGTCAGAGGAGGAATTGACAGGGATGTTAATGCTGCTGTGATGCCTTAAGGCTCTCTTGGTTCCTCTCATGTGGGTGGATCAGACAAGCTGTACCAGCAAAAAGAAAGCCTATTCCAGCCCAACAGGAGCAGAGCACCCTGGCAGGAATGCCCCATCCTCCTCTCCACCCGAAGGGTCTCCAGCAAAACCAGTCCAGCTCTGCCAATGTTGAAAATATGTGAGGGGAGATGTGGCCAGAGACATGGAGAGGTTCCTGGGGAGCAAGCCCGAGGGAGGGGCAGCCAGGAGGGCTCCTGACTCTTGAGTCTCTACCTCTGCTCTTGTCTATTCCTACCTGCCATGGGAGAACAGGGTCTGCCCTTTCTGAGATATCCAGGTTCATCGGTTTAGGAAATGGCCTTTCTGGGTGCTATGGGCAGTCCTGAGAAGGAGAGTGTGTGGCTGACGGGATGGGGTTTGTGCAGGGATGGAGGGTTTCCCAAGTGAGATCCAGGAGCTCAAGGGATCTTTCTCAGGCATCCCTGGGAGTGGGAGATTCGGCAAGCCCAGCTGCACAGCTCAGCAGCTGCAGCTCCTCTCAACTCTTTGATAACACACAGCCTCTAGATGGAAACAGCCACCAGGGTGAGGGTCTCACTCTGGAGGAGGTGAGCTCTGAGGAGAAGAGATGGCCCCTATAGTCTTTCCAGCTACCAGGCTCTATCTTCTTTTGCTCTCCTTTGCAGGGACATGGTGGACTAACTGGTACGTAGGAGCAGCAATGCTAAGCCTGACAGAATCGTGGAGTAGTTGAGATTAGAAGGGACCTCTCGAGATTGTCTGGTCTAGACCCCCCCAAAGCAGGGCCAGGTAGAGCAGGTTGTCCAGGACCATGTCAAGTTGGGTTTTGAATATCTCCAAGCATGAAGACTCCACAACTTGTCTGGGAAACCTATCCCAGTGTTCAACCACCCTTGCAGTGAAGAAGTGTTTTATACTCTTCAATTTCCTGTGTTTCAATTTGTGCCCGTTGCCTCTTGTCCTGTCAGTGGGCATCACTGAGAAGAGTCTGACTCTGTCTTCTTTACATCCTTCCATCAGGTGTTTTTACACATTGATAAGGTTCCCCTGAGCCTTCCCTTCTCCAGGCTAAATGCTCCCAGCTCTCAGCCTCTCCTCATAGGAGAGATGCACCAGTCCATTCATCATCTTTGTGGCCCTTTGCTGGACAAAGTCCAGTATGTCCATGTCTCTCTTGTACTGGGGAGCCCAGCACTGGCCCCAGCACTCTAGGTGTGGTCTCACCAGTGCTGAGTAGAGGGGAAGGATCACCTCCCACGACTGGCTGGCAATGTTCCTCCTGATCCAGCCCAGGATACCGTTGTCCCTCTTTGCCACAAGGGCACACTGTTGGCCCACGCTCAACTCGTCCACCAGGACCTTCTCCACAGAGCTGCTCTCCAGCTGGTCAGCCCCCAACCTGTACTAGTGTCTGGGGATATTCCTCCCTCCCCACCCCACCCCAGGTGCAGGACCCTGCACTTGCCTTTGTTGAACTTCATGAGGTTCCTCTCTGCCCATCTCTCCAGCCGGTCGAGGTCTCTGAATGGCAGCACAGCCTTCTGGGGTATCAGCCACTCCTCCTAGTTTTGTATCATCTGGTGAGGGTGCTGTCATCCAGCTCTTTAACGATGATGTTAAACAGTGTTGGCCCCAGTATCAGCCCCTGGGCTACACCACTAGTCACTGGTCTCCCGCTGGACTTAGTGCTGCTGATCACAACCCTCTGAGTCTGGCAGTTCATCCAGTTTTCAGTCCACCTCACTGTCCACCCAACTAGCCTGCAGTTTATCAGCTTGTTTAGGAGGGTCTCATGGGAAACGGTGTCAAAAGCCTTGCTGAAGTCAAGGTAGACAACATCCGCTGCTCTGCCCTCATCTACCCAGCCCGTCATTCCATCGTAGAAGGCTATCGAGTTGGTTAGGCATGATTTCCCCTTTGTAAAGCTGTGCTGACTACTGATCAGTGATCCTGTCCCACATGACAGTGATGCAGAGGCAGTGCAGAGGGAACAGGGAAACAAATTTGCTTGATTTTCTAGGGAAATGAGGCTTAAGCAATAGCACAGCTTGTCCTCGTCTAAACTTCCCTTTTATTCCCTAAATAACTTGGGCCTTCCTGGCCAGTTTGAACCAGATTTGACAAAGTACTAGAGATGTCCAAGATATTAAGTACTTACAGCTGCCTTAGGAAGGGGTGGGGGGAGGGGGACGCACAGAGATCTCGGCAAGTGCTCGACCTTTCACGCTGACACTGGAGAACTCGCACTGGGGCGTTTCTGACGTAAATGCACCGAGCAGAGCTTCGGGCGGCGCCTGAACATCCTTATCAGCGAATCCAGCTGCGTGACCGCGGGGGGCCTTTGGCTCTGCTGAACCTGCTCGTAGGGCCGGGTTTGCCCTCGGTGGGGAAGGCTGGGCCGCGCGGGAATGCGTCCTGCAGACGGCTGAACCCGCGCCYGGGCTCACCGGGATGAGAGCGAACGGCGCTGGGTTTGGACCGCGGAGCTCGGTTGCAGGTGGGGACATGCAGGTGTAGCTGTGTCCTCCAGAGGGGAAGCAGGGGGGTTCAGGGCCTGATACGTGATGCTGGAGACTTACTTGAGTGTTAGTGCAGGAATAAGTGAATTTTGCCAGTAAAGAAGCATGCAGGAGCTGGACAGGAGCAACAGGGACCCGTGTGAGGCCGTGACAAGGACTCGAGGGTTTGCATTTGACCGCTGAGCAACAGCGTGGGGTGGCAAGAGCCTCCGTACCCCACCAGCACCATCRCCAGGAGCCGCTTCATTGAACGCCCCGGGACTGTGCCGGCTGCCCTTCCCTGAGCCAAGAGACGGGTCCGTGCACTGGGGGCTGTGGTTTCCTTTCTGAGTTTAATAAACTAGAATAATTTATTTGACAGAACACGGAAACGTCACGGATATACGGTGGAGAAACCAAAGAAGCAAGTATCGACGGACAGTACAAAGTAACCGCTTTACAAAAAAAAAAAAACAAAAAAAAAAACCCAAAAAAACAAAACAAAAAAGGTACCACGCTGCCCAGTCAGGTTTACCCAAAAATAACAGGGGTCTCAGCTTGGTGCACCCCCRGACGGGGAGGATGGAGCTATCTGCACCGAGGTGTGTGKGGGGGAGAGCGCTCCGAAATGACCCTCCTTGCGGCTGAGAAGAGGCGTTTGCACCCGATCTCAGGGAAAGCAATCGCAYGGCCGACGGCTGCTCAGGAGGAATTTSGGGGTTTGCGGGGGGGGGGGAGCGATGCTCACCCATCCCGTTGCCTCCAAACCCCCGGGGGGGGCAAGCCGAGCCCGCGGCAGGGTTATTCGGGCGCGGGAGCCGCCGGCGTGGGCCGGGCTCGCCCCTCGGGAAAGCGCTCCGAAGGTGCGGGGACGGGAGCGGTGCCGAGCGCCGGCGGCGATTCCCCCCCCCCAACACCTCCTCCTGGCTCCAGCACCGCTCAGGATGTGCCCACAGACCTGCACGGGAAACAGCAGCTCAGGCAGCTGGATGGAGAGTGACGACACGGCACAGCTGGACGGTTATAGTTGCTGTCGCGATCGGGTGATCCATAGGCTCCCGGTACAGGTAGAAAACAAAATTAATAATCATACAAAATAGAAGCAGCCTAATGCGCAGGTGTTGCTGGAGCAAGCCGGCGCGGGGCGGYGGCGGCGGCCGGGCGGACGCCGCTTATCTGTCGTTGAGCTGCGGGGAGTTTGCGCGMTCCTCCTCTTCCTCCTTGTCGTCCTTCATGCCTTTGAGCCGCTGCCGGGCGAAGTCTTCGAACACGATGTCGTCGTCGCTGGCGGGGAACGCAAGGGAGCGAGCGTTAGCGGGAGGCCGACCGCCAGGCTGCCGGCGGCGGCGTTCCGGCTCGCCAGGAGAGAGCGGTGGAAGGACGCCACAAGCCGCGGCGCCTGCTCTTCGGCGCGGGCTTTTGCAGCRCTTGGAGGCTCTTAAACCCTTTGCAAGCTGCCTGATTTGCAAAAAATCTCAGCACCGCTTGCTTTCTGCACCCCCCCCCAATAGCCCCCAAATCGGCTGCTGTCTCGGCGCTTGCTCCGCATGCAGCCCGGGAACGGTTTGCAACCCGGGGACCTCTCCRATGGCCGCGTCCCCTCCCGCAACGCAGCCGCCCAGGCCCGAAACGGAGCCGGTGCAACGCGGCCGCCGCGGCATCCCGGCCGTCGGGGTGCAAACGCGCCTGCGCCGCGGCCCCCTTTGCATGCATGTCCCCCCCACCCCGTCACCCCAAAGTCACCACCACGACGCGCCGGCGCTTTATCACTGCGATTCTCCTGTTTGGAAAGACATGCAATTTGGGGGACGGAGGGACACATGCATTAATGGTTACGCGTGCAGCGATCAGCGCCGTCAGCCGTCCCCGCGGCAGTGGCACGGCACGAGTTAGCGGGGTGACATGCGAGCGCGCGCGCGCGCCGATCGCCGGCAAGTTACACGCGAACGATTCGCGTTCCCATACGGAGCCCGGCGGCGGGTTTTTTTTCTCTTACTTTGTGTCAAGTTCTATCAGATTTGTATCTATGGGAGCTTCGTTCTCTGGAACTGAACACAGCGAAGGGTGGCACAGGGTGAGTCCCCGAAAAAAAAAGACCACACGTGAGGTTCCCCCTAACCCGGTTGAGCCCGCGAGGGGGCTGCGCCCGGGGCCGGCACTCACCGTCCCGGTGCGCCGGCTCCTCCTTGGGCTTGGGGTGCATCAGCGTGAAGGGCAGCTCCACCGCGACGTCGCTGCAACGGGAGAGCGGGGGGCCGCCGTCAGGAGCGGCGGGGGGGCAAAGCAGGGAGGACGGGGTTGGGTGGTGGGGGGGACACGAGCTCAGCGCGCAAAGCTGGGGCTGCCGGCCAAAAATTTGGGTGCTTTCCACATGCTTTTATGACTTTCGAGCTTTTCCTTTTAGCCCCCCCAACCGGTGCAGGATGAGGATTCGGGAGCAGGGACGGGGTGGGAAGGAGRGAAGGGAGGAGGCGCAAGGATGGCGTTACCTGGAGGCAAGGTCTCCCAGCAGGCTGCCGCGAGGCGAAGGAGATGACAAATTAGTCACCGCTCGCGCGCCCAACGCGGCCCCCCCCCCTCCCAAAACCGCCTGGCCCGGCCCCGAAGCGCCGGGGACTCACCCTCCTCGCGACACCACCAGCTTCACCTTCACTTTGTAGGAGACGATGATGCCCAGGATCTCCTTATTGGCGCCGTCTCTCAATCTGGAGGAAAGGGCGGGCGGGTTGAGCGAGGAGATGGCCATGAGCACCCATCGCACCCCCCCGGGATGTGTCGGGTCTCCTCCTCCCCGGGCATCCCCTTGGCCACCAACAGCAACGGCTCCGGGAAGCCGGAGCAAGCCATGGGCTCGCTCGGACGCTTGGACTAGTGCATGAGCACAAAGTGGCTTGTTTTCCCCCCAAAAAACCCAGGTGTTCTCCAAGATGGAGGCCCCAAGCCGGGAGCAAGGTGGAGGACGGGGTCTCACAGCGTGCTGGAGGCCAGGTTGGTGTCCTCGTGCTTGAGCTTGCCGTCGAGCGCCAGCCCACGCTTCTCCCGGTTGTTGGCGAGGAAGGGCGTCAGCGTGTAGACCTTGCAGAACGTCGAGCTCGGGGCCACCACGTCGCTGCGGACGGCAGCGCCCGTCAGCCGGAGCCCCGAACCCCCCCCCGCCGCGGGAGCATCCTCTGCGCAAAGAGCCTCTGCTCCACCAGCACGGGGCTGGATACTGCCAACAAAACCGCCCGGATTGCCACGAAAAAGGTTCCCACCGAGCCCATCCGGGACCTGCAAGCCGGCCGGACCGCGCTGCCTTTGGCCGACCGACGCAAGAGGCGACGGGAGGCTGAGCCGCGAGATGCCACCTCTCCGCGTGCCCAAGGTCCAGCTGCCACGGGGCAGCGCGGCCACGGACGGACCGCGGTCGCCGGGGGGACCCATCGCGGGGCCGGGCGCTACTCACTCGGCGTCCTCCACCGCCACGGGGCACTTGTACTGGGCGGTGTTGAAGAGGCAGATGTCGGCGTACTGGCGCACTGGGGTGGGAGAGAGGTGAGGTTGGGTCAGGGTTGGGGGCAGCTCCCGTGGGTGCTGCTGCGGRAACCCCACGGATCCGGAGCCGGGACGTCCCGGGGGACGCGGCAAGGACCAGGGGCAAAACTCACCGGAGATTTTGATCTTCTTCACCGTCTTGTTGGTGTTGTTGGTGACGTGGACGTTGACGCTGATGGGCTCCCCGTGGTAGTAGATCTGCGGGGCGCGAAGGACAGCGGAGCCCGTGAGGTCCCCGGCCGCCCCGCGAGCGGATGCCGGGAGCCGCAACGGGGCTGCGCTACCTCCTTGTCCAGGGACGCCTCGAGGTGCAGCGGCTTGTCCGACATGAGGAACTGCCGGGTGGTCTCGGCCATGGGCTGGGGGCCRGGTCGCTCCGGGGCGTACTGCACCTTGCGGATCACCAGGCGCACCGAGTTCCTGCGGGGCATTGCCAGAAGAGAACCCAGGCGTCCGGGGGCCAAGAGGGCAGCTCTGGCCGCCCGTTTTCTTGGCCCGTCTCAGCCCAAATCCCTTCTGCGCTGTTAAGTCAGAATAACCTTCTGCGAGGTCCCGGCAGCAGGGCTCCCCTCCGGGGACTGTCCCCTGCCAAGGACGCTTGTCCAAGGCTGGGAGTGAGGGCAGCCCTGCGGGACGGGCAGCAGGCCTGGCTGGGCACATGTCGGGCTGCGCGTCCCCACGAGATGGCAGGGTTGGTCTCCCCGCCCGGAGCTGCAGTGAGCATCTGCGTCCCAGCCCCGACCGGGAGAACATCTCCATCCCAGCCCCATCCTGGAGAACATCTCCATTCCAGCCCCATCCTGCAGGACATCTCCATTCCAACCCTGTCCTGCAGGACATCTCCATCCCAGCCCCATCCTGCAGGACATCTCCATTCCAACCCTGTCCTCCAGGACATCTCCATCCCAGCCCCATCCTGCAGGACATCTCCATCCCAACCCCATTCTGGAGGTCATCTCCATCCCAGGCCCATCCTGGAGAACATCCCTGTTGCAGCCCCATCCTGCAGGACATCTCCATTCCAACCCCATTCTGGAGGACATCTCCATCCCGGCCCCATCCTGGAGAACATCTCTGTTGCAGCCCCATCCTGCAGGACATCTCCATCCCAGCCCCACACTAGAGGACATCTCCATCCCAACGCCATTCTGGAGGACATCTCCATCCCAGCCCCATCATGGAGAACATTCCTGTTGCAGCCCCATCCTGCAGGACATCTCCATCCCAGCCCCATACTACAGGACATCTCCATTCCAACCCCATTCTGGAGGACATCTCCATCCCA
>NW_020450758.1:275860-279975 GCF_003343035.1 Apteryx rowi | reverse complement strand
ATCTCCATCCCAGCCCCATCCTGGAGAACATCTCTGTTGCAGCCCCATCCTGCAGGACATCTCCATCCCAGCCCCATACTACAGGACATCTCCATCCCAACCTCATTCTGGAGGTCATCTCCATCCCAGTCCCATCCTGGAGAACATCTCTGTTGCAGCCCTGTCCTGCAGGACATCTCCATCCCAACCCCATCCTGCGGGACATCTCCATCCCAACCTCATTCTGGAGGTCATCTCCATCCCAGCCCCATCCTGGAGAACATCTCTGTTGCAGCCCATCCTGGAGGACATCACATTCCCAGCCCCAGCCCGCCTACTGCGGGGTACCAAAACCAGGTGTCCCTTCCCCACTGCAGGTCCCTGTGCCTGCCAGCCCCGCGTACCCAAAGGCCGCTGCTCCCGCGTGTCACCCCCTGCTCTGGCAGGACATGGTCCTCCCTGCTCACCTCTTGTGGATTTTCTCCTCCAAGTTCTCAGCGCAGAACGCTTTGACCTCATAGTCCACACCGCAGGCCTGGAAACCAGGAGGAKGCAGAAAAGGAGGCGGATAAACCCCTTTGCACCCCGGCATGCAGCTAGAACGGAGGTAGCGTGTGCCGTGACCCCCGTCTGGAGGGGACCCCACGGCCAGGTGCCAGCACGGTCCCCAGGACCACGGGACGGGTGCAGGGGACAGGCAGGGACACGAGCAGGGGGCAGGGAAGAGCCTGGACCCTGCCGGCAGGCAGGGAGCTGCTGCCGGCAGCCGGAGCACCTCACCTTCCCCGTGTCCTCTGGGCCGGGCTGCAGCGTCACGGAGCAGGGCAGATTGGGAGGGATCTGAAAGGGAAAACGCCGGATGAGCCCGGGCCCTTCGGAGAAGCACCCGCAGCGCCCGGCACGCCGGGGCTGGATCGCCAATTCCCGCAACGCCCCGAACGCCGCGCGGCCCCCGACACGCCCCGTGCCTCGGTTTCCCCAGCCGGGAAACGGCGGCCGCCGGGAAGCCGCCGGCCGGGAAGCGGTGGGAGATGCCCACCTCGAAGGTGAAGGGGTAGGCGTGCTCGCCCAGCTTCTTGATGAGCCGCTCCTGCAGCCGCGTCAGCGGCTTCTTCTCCTCGGGCACCGGCGGGAAGGCTTGCGCGTTGGCCACGAAGAGGTCCTTGCGGAAGGTGAGCCCCAGCACGTCCAGGTCCTCGCGGCCGTAGCGGAAAGCGCAGGTCAACGTCACGAAGACTGGCGAGGGCGGCAAGAGGGAGAGGGGCTGCGGGGCCGGCCGGGGGCTGGCGGCGGCCCCCGCTTCGCGACGGCGCGGGAGGGCGCCGGGGCGGCCGCGAGACCCCGCCGGCGGCGCCGTTACCTTTCCTTTCCTTYAGGTACTCGGGATCCACCAGCACGACGCCGTCTGCAAGAGAGGACGGGGCCGGGTTAGGGGCCGGCGGCGAATCCAGCCCTTTCCCAGCCTGGCTCATCCCTGCAGTTAAGCTCCAAAAAATGTGTTTTTGGGGGGATCCGACATGCAAACAAACTGAAGCGGAAGCCAATAAATCAAAGCGCGGGCTAACGAGAGCCGTCACCTCCGCCTATAAACCTGGCACGTATATATACGCATATATATATATATATATATATACATATTAAAGCCTTCTCTGTGCAGGGAGGGAGGTAACCGGGATTCACCCTCCGCCGCGCTTAATCCAAGGAAGCTGCAGGCATCTTAAATGAACGATGCAATGCAAATAAAGCAATTATTCGGAGCAGCCCGGCTCTTCCCCAAATCCCCAGCGGGCGGTGGGACCCCGGGGGAAACGCAGAGTGGAGCAGCCGGCCGGATCTCGCGCCCGGTGCAACCCGACTCCTGCTTTCCGAGCGGCCGAGATGGGAGAGGGCTAGGCCAATTCCCAGGAAACCGGCCCCCCCAGCTTCGCCGGGAAACCCGGACAGGAATCGCCTGCCCGCTCCGCCCTCGATAAATCAGCCTCCCCTCCCATCGCATCCTCCCGCGGATCCCGGGGCCTCATCCTGCTGCCGGAGCGACTGCGTTGGCGCTGCCCTCCTGCATCCCGGCTCTCTCCGGGACGGCCCGGAGCCCGGCGGCGGGATTTCGGGCGGCCGGGGGCTTGCCGCGGCGCCGGGCGCCACTTACCCACGGGGTCCACCACGTCGATGTGGTCGACGAAATCCCGCTTGCCCAGGTAGACGGTGAGCTGCGGGGAGAGGAGAGCGCCGGCGGGCGGTCAGCAGCGCTCCGACGCGGAGCGGCRCCGGCAGCGCCTTGGCGCTCGCCGCCGGCTCCTTTGGCGCCGATTTAGCCCTTCGGAAGCGCTGCCAAATCTCGCTGAGCCCCYGCGCGCTCGCCGCGCCGGTGCGTTGGGCGGCGGTGGCTCGGCAGCGGCAGCGCTCCGCCACCGACGAAGCGCCTGCCCTTGGGCACGTCCCCTAATCCCCGCGTCTCCCTTCGCCCGCCTGGAGGGTCCTCTTTCCATCTCTTCTCTCCCTCCTTCCTTCCCTTTCTCCCTTCCTACCTTTCCTCTTTCCTCCCCTTCTCCCTCCCTTTCCTCCCTTCCTTCCCTGCTTTCTCCCTTCCTTCCATCCCCATCTCCCTCCCTCTTTCCCTTCTTCCCTTCCTTCCCTGCTTCCCCCTTCCTTCCTTTCCTCTTTCCTGCCTTCTCCCTCCTTCCTGTCTTTCCTCCCTCCTTCCCTTTCTCCCTCCCTTCCCTGCTTCTCCCTTCCTTCCTTCCCTCTTTCCTTCCCATCTCACTTCCTTCTTTCCTCCCTCCCTTTTTTCCTTGCTTTTTCCCTTCCTTCCTTTCCTCTTTCCTCCCTTCTCCCTCCCTCTCTCTTTCCTCCCTCCTTCCCTTTCTCCCTTCCTTCCCATCTCCCTCCTTCCCCGCTCCACATGCTGATGGCAGGGAACGGCCACGGAGCGCCAGCCGGATCCAGCCCCGCAGCTTGGAGCACAAGGGAACCGGAGCCGAAACAGCACCTGCCGGTGCCGTGTGGCCTTTCCCAGTGGCCGGCCTGCGCTCCGGCTTACCTTCCCGCGCCCCGGCTTACCTTCCCGTTGGGACTCGCTTTCTTGAACACCCTGCAAAAGAGGAGAGGGGAGGGGGGTTAGCGGGCCATCCCGGAGCACTGCAAGCCGGCGCCTTCGGAGGCAACGCCGGAGCCTTTTCCCTCTTGGCAGCTCCCGCCGGGAAGCCTTTCCTACAAAGCGCCTTTCCTATAAACCGCGGCGAGCAATCGGTGTCACCTTACAGCCGCGAGCCGGGAAGCAATTGCATTAGGCTAATGGGCCCCATGCCGCATCCCGCATCCCGCGCTGGCCCAGATGGCAATCCAGGCGCCCGGAAACATTCCTGTCCCGCCTCAGGGTATCAGCCGGCTCCAAGGCAGCCACAGCCTCGTCCCTCGTGCATGTGCCCCCCCGCGAGCGCGACGGGATGCCCGAGGGATGCCGGCACCACTGCTGCGCAAGGCGCTCTGCACGCTGCCGTGCAAGGGGCCGTGCAAAGGCCGTGCGGTGCAAGGTGCCAGGCAAGGTGCCGTGCTGTGCAAGGTGCCGTGCAAAGGCCGTGCAAGGYGCCGTGCTGTGCAAGGTGCCGTGCAAGAGGTTGTGCAAAGGCTGTGCTGTGCAAGGTGCCAGGCAAGAGGTCGTGCAAAGGCTGTGCCGTGCAAGATGCCGTGCAAGGTGTCGTGCAAAGGCCGTGCCGTGTAAGGTGCCGTGCTGTGCAAGGTGCCATGCAAGAGGCCACGCAAAAGCTGTGCTGTGCAAGGTGCCATGCAAAGGCCATGCCGTGCAAGGTGCCGTGCAAGGTGCCGTGCTGTGCAAGGTGCCATGCAAGAGGTCATGCAAAAGCCGTGCTGTGCAAGGTGCCATGCAAAGTGCCGTGCAAAGGCCGTGCTGCGCAGTGCCGTGCAAAGGCCATGCTGTGCAAGGTGCCGTGCAAAGGCGCTCTGCAAAAGCCCGGCTGTGCAAGGTGCCATGCAAGATGCCATGCAAAGGCCGTGCCATGCAAGGTGCTGTGCAATGTGCCGTGCAAGAGGCTGTGCAAAGGCCATGGTGGTGCGTTGTGCAAGGTGCCGTGCAAGAGGCCATGCAAGGCGCCATGCAAAGGCCGTGTTGTGCGAGGTGC
>NW_020450758.1:272257-274947 GCF_003343035.1 Apteryx rowi | reverse complement strand
CGTGGTACCCGCTGCCCAAGCGGCAAGCAGGGAAAAACTCCCTCGGAGTCGCAAGCGGCGACTCAGGAGCGAATCGATAAGGAACCGAGAGGGTGAGAACCTAGCRCGTGCCAAGAGCGCCGGATTTGACGGAAAATTGCCCTTTTAAAAGGAAAAAAAAAACCCCAACGAGGCCGCGGGAACCCCGGCCGGGAAGCCTCCGACCACGGGGCAACCGGAGGGCCGGCACAAGCCCGGCGCCTCCCTTCCACCCGTTTCCTCCCGCCTTTCCCGTGCCCGGTGCCCTGCCGAGCCCGGAGGAAACCCTCGGGAAAAGCCGGCCCTCCGGCACGGCCACCCTATCCGAAAACATTTCCTACGAGCAGCTCGCTCCGGGCTGAACCGGCTCCCCGCCGGCCCGGGGACTCCTTGGCAAGGAAGCGAGTTGGCTCTCGGATCCGGGATGTCGGGATCCTGCTGTTATTCGGAGAGTTTGTTCTGCAAACAAAAGCCAGGAAGCCCGAGGCTCCCCCCATCCCCGGCCAGCTTCCAGTCCCGGCGAGCTCGGCCCCGCGCCTCGGCTGCACYGCGCCGCGCAGGATGCGGCCGACGACGCAGGCAGGACGGTGGGGCCAAAAAGTCGCCGTTTCCCCCCCAAAAAAAAATCGAAGCGGCCCCATCCGGGGCTGCTGGCAGGGGGTCTCCRGTGCTGCGATCCGAAGGAATCGGAAGAGACAGGGTTTTTTGGATATCTCCGGAGGCCAAAGGCAAACGTTTGAGGGCTCTGCAAGCCCACGACCTCCCCGTGCGAGGCCGGATGCCGCAACCAAAACTCGGAGAGAAGAAGGGAGAAATTTGACGTTTTAATCCCCGCGCGCCCTTCTTCCGAGCGAGGGCACCGGGATCCTCTCGGATCGTTTCTCTGCTCCCGGCACGCCTGCCAGCGGCAGCGGAAACACCGCAGCCCCGGCCGGCTCCGGGCATCCGAAGATGCTCCGCAACTCCGGGAAACCCTCGCTCGGGGGGGACGGGATGCGGATATCCGCCCCGCGCCCCAGCGTGCTGCTTCGAAGCCACCGGATCCCAGGGGGAAAGGGCTGTTCTCGCGCTCCAGAGGCTAAAACCTGCTTTTTTTTCCGGAGAAAAAGAGGCGCCGGGGCGAGGGGGGACGGGGAGAAGGGCGAGCCGGCCCTGCTGCAGCGCGGGAGCCCAGCCAGCCGACCCCGGCACCCCGGCTCCCTTAAGTACCCTTAAATAATTCATGGTGGCGAGGCCRCGGGGGAACATCCCTGCCGTCCGGAAAAGGAACCGTTTCCAACCCCTTCGCCGGGTGACTAATCACCGCCGTGCCGAGCCCGGGGCGTTAACCCCTGCGGCGGGAGAAGGCAGGGAGCGAGAGCGGAGCCGCGGCTGGGGCGGGGGGGGATCCCGGGACCCTGCAGAGCCGCTTCAGCTCCCGAAATCCCGACCCAGCATGTGCACAACATGCGGCCCTGCAGGCGCGTTCGCTCCGACCATCCTTGATGCATCCGATACTCAGGGCCAAGCGAAGGGCGACCGCAGGGTCCCCAGTCCCCAGGGTCACGAGCAGGAGGATGCTCCAATCGCCGCAGGGTGACGACCGGCACGACGGCTCCGCCGGAGGCCAGGACTCACGTCCCCCCCCCAAGACCCCGGGGCTCGGCACAGGGTGTAAAACACCCCTCGGCCCCGGCGGAAGCAGCGACAGGGTCCGGCTCTCCCCAGGGTCGCTCCAGCTTCCCAAAAGCAAAAGCGCTTCTCCGCAGCAAGAACAGCCGGGCGCGGGCGAGRGAGCGCTGAGAGCATCCGCGCGGCCGATGCCTCCGGGCACTGACGCTCCTCACCCGCACCGAAACCCCGCGCCCCGGCGTTCCGATCCCAAAACGCTTCCCGAGGGACTGCGGGAACGCGCAGCGCGGGCGGCCGCCGCCGCCTTTTTTTTAAAAGCGGAGAGCTGGCGCGTCCTCGTTGCCTCCAAGCCCGGGCTTTGGGCATCGCGCCCGGGCTCCCGCCTCATCTCGGGGAGCGAGGGGGCCCCCCGAAGCCGGGCCGAAAGCTGCTGCTTCTGCAGCCCGGCCGCCTCCGAGAGGAGCAGGGCCGCCGCCAGCTGCATCCCTCGCCCCTCCCCAGCAGCAGCAGCAGCAGCAGCAGCAGCAGCAGCAGCAGCCGCAGGCCGGGAAGGGGTTTGCGCGCAGCCCGGCCGCCCCAGCGAGGCTCCGGCCTCCAGATGCTGCGGGCCCGGCGCAGGCGGCGGCAGCGGCGGTCGCCGCGGTTCCCACGGCCGCGCCGGGAGCGCCCCGACGGAGCGGGGAGCGGGGAGCGGGGGGGGATAAGGGCAGCCGGGAGCCCGCAGCCCGCCGAGGGAAGCGCAGGCATTTGGGCTCCATCGCCGCCGGCCGCGCCTCAGTTTCCCCGGCGCTGCGCGGTTTTCGCGGCGTGGGAAGCGGCGCGGTTTTGCCGGCGTGGGAAGCGGCGCGGCGCCGCCGCACTCACCGGGTGCCTTTGTCTCCCATGGCCCCGCGGATCGCGGATCGCGGCCGCCCGCAGGGAAGCGCCGGCCGAGCTTGGAAAATTACTGGCGCCGAGGCGGGGCGGGAGCTGCGCCCGGCTTGCGGCGGCTGCGCTCCTGCTCCGCGCTCCCCGCTCCGCTCGGTTCGGCCCGGTTCGGTTCGGCTCGGTTCGGCTCGGTT
>NW_020450758.1:265183-270327 GCF_003343035.1 Apteryx rowi | reverse complement strand
CCCTGCGCGCACACTCACAGCCACACAACCCCTGTCCCTCCCGGCCCGGCTAATCCATCGCTCCCTGCACCATCACCTCTCCAGGCAGGGTCCCAAGGGGTCCCAACACCCCCCCCCCATGGGTCCCAAAGCTCCTATGGGTCCCAACGCCACCGTGATGTCCCCTGTCCCCCATGGGTCCCAATGCCCCCACGGGTCCCAACACCACCATGAGGTCCCCTGTCCCCCATGAGTCCCAGTACCCCTGTGAGGTCCCCAGCCCCTGATGGGTCCCAATGCCCCCATGGGTCCCAACACCACCGTGATGTCCCCAGTCCCCCATGGGTCCCAATGCCCCCATGGGTCCCAATGCCACCATGAGGTCCCCAGCCCCTGATGGGTCCCAGTGTCCCCATGGGTCCCAACATCACCATGGTGTCCCCAGCCCCCATGGGTCCCAATGCCCCCATGGGTCCTAACGCCACTGTGGTGTCCCCAGCCCCCATGGGTCCCAATGCCCCCATGGGTCCCAATGCCACCGTGATGTCTCCAGCCCCCATGGGTCCCAGTGCCCCTGTGAGGTCCCCAGCCCCCATGGGTCCCCGGGAGCACCTCTGGGACAGACGAAGGACCCCACACCCTGCGCCGGCGTGGGAGCCGGGCCGCTCGCCAGCCGCTCGCGCCACCTCGGGTCGATGGGCTGGCAGCCGGCTCGGCCGCCCCGGCGGATGCGGCCGCTCGCTTAGTTTTATGAGCAATTGATTCCTTTCCTCCTTTTAATCGGGCCGCGCGGTGCCGAGCGCCCAGCCGAGCGCCCCGGGGTTTCGGGAACGGCTGGCTGCCGCCGGGCCGGGAGCTGCTCCGGCTGCACCTCGGCACGGCTCCGAGCGCGGCGGCGGGCGGTGAGAGGGGGACAAGACCCCGTGACGGCCGAGGGGGTCTCAGTCTGCGGGCTTGCCGGCATCTCCAGCAGGGTGCCAACCCAGGGAATGGGACACGGGATGAGGGATGCTCCAACCCTGGGCATGGGACACAGGATGCTCCAACACTGGTCATGGGACATGGGACACCCTGGCACTGGACAAGGTCCATGGGAGCTGGGACACCTCAGTGCTGGACATGGGACATGGGACATCCTGACACTGGACAAGGTCCATGGGAGCTGGGACACCCCAATGCTGGATATGGGACACCCTGGCACTGGACAAGGTCCATGGGAGCTGGGACACCYCARTGCTGGATATGGGACACCCTGGCACTGGACAAGGTCCATGGGAGCTGGGACACCCCGATGCTGGACACGGGACATGGGACATGGAACACCGTGGCACCGGAGAAGGTGAGAGGATGCAGCGGGCTCCAGCAGCCGGAGCGGGGGCTCGGGAGCACCACGGAGGATGCTGCGGCGTGCCGGGGCCGGGAGGAGCAGGGTGAGGCGCTTCCCGGCAGGGCCCTGCCGCCCGCCCGCCCTCGCCGGCGCTCCTCGCTCCTCGCTCCTCGCTCCTCCCCGGGGTTGTGGGTTTGCGGCCGCGCTCGCACTTTCCCCGCCGGGCAGGTGACGGCGAGGACAAGGGCGCCGAGCTGCCGCACAACAGGAAGCGCCTCCGCGCCTCCTCCCCAGCCCCCGCGCCCCACGTTGCATGTGCCGAGTTGTGCCCGGCAGCGCCGCCGCCCTGCCCAGCCCCGGCGGCACCCGGGGACTGCCCCGGCGTGGGGTTGCACTGGGGCACCGGGTTGCATGGGGACGCAGGGTTGCAGTGGGGTGCGGGGGCAAAGAGGTGCTTTGGGGCACAGGGTTGCATGGGGGTGCAGGGTTGCACTGGGTCATGGGGTTGCATGGGGGTGCAGGGTTGCATGGGGGTGTGGGATTGCACTGGGGCGTGAGGTTGCATTGGGGCGTGGGGTTGCATTGGGGTGTGGGGTTGCATTTGGGACGTGGGGTTGCATGGGGGTATGAGGTTGCATTGGGTGCGAGGTTGCATTGGGGTGTGGGGTTGCATGGGGGTGCAGGGTTGCATGGGGGTGTGAGGTTGCATTGGGGTGTGGGATTGCATTGGGGGCACGGGGTTGCACGGCGATGTGGGGTTGCACTGGGTCACGGGGTTGCACTGGGTTGTGGGGCTGCATCGGGGTGTGGGGCTGCATCGGGGTGCGGGGTTGCACTGAAGTGCAGGGGCGCAGAGTTGCACTGGGGCACAGGGTTGCACTGGGGGTGCAGGGCTGCATGGGGACACAGGGTTGCATCGGGGTGTGGGCTTGCACTGGGCTGCAGGGGCGCAGGGTTGCATTTGGGGCGCAGGGTTGCATTGGGTGCGGGGTTGCACTGGGGTGCAAGGGCACAGAATTGCATTGGGGGTGCAGGGTTGCATCGGGTGCGGGGATGCAGCGGTGCATCAGGGCGGGGAAGGCGCAGCGAGGCCCTGGAGGGGCCGGCGCGGCACGGCGCGGCGCACAGCGGGTGCCGGAGCCGCCGATGAGTCACGGCGAGCGCAGCGCGGCCCCCGGGGCGCCGCAGCCGCCTGCGTGGGAGGCTTTGCGTGCTGCCGCCTGGCCGCGCTGCCAGCTGCGCTGGGGGGGGGGGGGCCAGCAGCTGGAGCAGGCGCCGGCGGGATCCAGGCCAGCAGCTTCGGGGCCGGGACGGGGGGGAATCCTGCAGCCCGTCCTGCAAGGCTGGGGCTCCCGCAGGGCACCCGCAGCCCGTGCAAGCCGCCCCACGGCACGGCAGGCTTTGCAGAGCGCTCGCCTCCCGCGCTCGCCCCCCCCTCCTGCAGCAGGGCACCGGCCCCGAGCCGCCGGTTTTTGCAGCCGCGCGGAAGGGCCGAGCCGCAAGGCGCCGGGCGGAGGCGTCGCTGGCAATGGCCACGTCCCTGTGCACGAGGCTCCGCCGCCCCGCGTGAAGCAGGGACGCATCCGGACGCGCGGAGGTGCATCGGAGCCGCTCGCCCCCGGGCGTGCGAAAGATGCAGCAGCCGGGAGCGAAGCAAGGCCAGCCATCATATATTGCTTTTGCTTACCCCCCCCCCCCCATGTTTCTCCAGAGTTTCCAAATTGCTTTTTCCTGCCCTGCACCCCGGCGCTGGATGGGGTGGCCGGGGGGTGAAATTGGGGGCTAGAGCCGGGACCTGGCTCTTTGCAGCCCCAGCGCAGCGCGGAGGCAGCCGGCCAGGGCTCTGCTCCGAGGATGGGCTTGTTTTCCCCCAGACCACCCGGGAGCCCCCTCGTCACCCTTCCCGTTAGCCATTTGATTGCACCGTCATCTCTCCGCCCCGGCTGCCCGGGAGAGGTGCTGCTCTGTCCCCATCCCGATGGGAGCAACCTCCTCCGCTGCCCTGGGCGCCCGCTGCTCCGACCTGCCGGGCCACCTGGCTCCCTGTGGCCTCCACATATCCCGGCCGGCCGGGCATCCCGGGGCAGGGCAAGTTTGGGGAGCTGGTGGGTGCCTTGCTGCAAGGCGGCACTGATGGGTGCACAGCGCCTTGCTGCAAAGCAGTGCCGACAGGCACACAGCGCCTTGCAGCGCCGAGCACCCCAACGGCGACCCGAGCACCCCTTCGCCGGCGCGAGGCCGGGCGCTCACCTGAATACGGCCTTCGTCCAGTCCGAGCCGCCCTTGAAGCCCTCGGCCCTGCGGGCACCGGCTGAGGCCGGACACAACTCGCTGCAACAGTGGGGAGCTGCCTCAGTTTCTCCACAGGGACCGGCCGCCAGCGCCGCTGCAGCCCATCCGCACAGCGGGGACGGCAGGTGGGGATGGCCGTCCCCCAGCAGCCGCCAAAGCGCAGGGAAACACCGGGATGCCAGCGGCTCTGTGCAGCTGCCTCAGCCCCCCGGGATGTGCATGCAAGCGTGTCGAGAGCACGCGCATGTGCAAGCGTGTCGAGAGCACACGCATGTGCAAGCGTGTCGAGAGCATGCGCATGTGCAAGCGTGTCGAGAGCATGCATGTGCGTGCCAAGAGTACACACATGCAAGCGTGCAGAGAGCAAGCGTGTGCAAGCGTGTCGAGAGCATGTGCGTGCACGACACCCCGCAGGGACACTGCACTGCACCACGGGGCTGCAAAGTGCTGGCAGCTCCCTCCTGCCTAAAGCGCCTTTGGCTGGGCCTCCTGCCCTCTCCCACGGCCGTGCTGGGACCTTCCGGCTCCGTGGGCTCCGCCGAGCCGGGCTCCCTTGGGGAAAAGAGAGCAGCCGGGGGCTGCGCAGGAGCAACCCCGCTGCGGCCGCCAGCCCGGGGCCGAGCCTCGCAGGTCCTCCTGCAAGTCCTCCGGCAGAGGAGGTGACACTACCCCATTCTGGGGCTAGCGTCACTTTTTGCACAGCCTGTTCGGAAAATCCAACCTCGCCTGCCTGGGGCTGGTATGACCTGCTCGGATGCGAGCGGCGGTGCAATTCCCTAAATGCAGCCGCCTGCCTCGGCAGGGTTTTGAAGCCTCCGGAGACTTTCCGGCGACATTAAATACCGCTGCCTGTGACGAAGCCATCAGTTATGGCCGGGGATAAAAGCGCTCCGTCGATTGCAGGGTAATAAATTGCTTATTAGCAAGGCCGTGAGCCACGGGAAAGAAAGAGCGGCTGCGGAAAAGAGCGGCCGCGGAGACGTTTTCCGGCATGGCTGAGCCTGCATGCACCACCGGCACCCCTGGCTTCCCCAGGCTTCCTCATCGGCACCCCTGGGCGTAATGCCGGACCTCTCCAGGGGAAACTGAGGCAGAGGGGCGCCAGGGCCGGAGCGTGCGGCAGGAAGCAACCCCAACCCACAAGCCCCCCTTCCCGGCCTCGTTTATTTTTGGGGGAGACCCGAACCAGGGGGAACGACTCCCTGAGGGTCCCGGCCCCGCTCCACTCCCCGAGGGTCCCCGCTCCGCTAGGACCTCTCCGCGGCCCGGCCCGGAGCTGCAACGGCGCTAGGACCGCCCCGGCGCTAGGACCACCCCGCGGCCCGGCCCGGAGGGGCAACGGCGCTAGGACCGCCCCGGCGCTAGGACCGCCCCGGCGCTAGGACCGCCCCGCGGCCCGGCCTGTGACGTCACGGGGAATCCCGCCCGGGGATTCACACCTTGCCTCGCACCGCCTCACCTTGCAGCGCTTTGCACGCCTCGCCTCGCACACGTTGCACGCCTCTCCTTGCACGCCTCGCCTCGCACGCCTCACCTTTGCAGCGCT
>NW_020450758.1:262962-264093 GCF_003343035.1 Apteryx rowi | reverse complement strand
CCTCGCACACGTTGCACGCCTCTCCTTGCACGCCTCGCCTCGCATGCCTCACCTTGCAGCGCTTTGCATGCCTCTCCTTGCACGCCTTGCCTCGCACGCCTCACCTTGCAGCGCTTTGCACGCCTCTCCTTGCACGCCTTGCCTCGCACGCCTCACCTTGCAGCGCTTTGCACGCCTCTCCTTGCACGCCTTGCCTCGCACGCCTCGCGTGGCCCTGAGCGTTTTGGCCAAAGGCAGGCAGCAGGCGGTTTTCCCCGCTCCGGCCCTCCCGTGCCTCCCCTGCCACCCACTCCCAGGCAGCAGGACACAGGCCCGGCACGACCCCGGAGACTCGCGGGGATGGGAAGGGACCCAGGCGTCCTGGCGTCTCGGGGTGCAGCGGCGGTTCGACCCTGCCACGACCACCCGTGCATTGGCCCTCCCGTTGCGGCTAATTTTTTTTGGGGGGGGGGGGAACTTTTCTCCTATTAAAGTCACGCCACGGGAGGCTGTTTCAGCAGATCGGCATTTCCCAAACAAGCCAAGAGGAGGGAAAAAAAAAAAAAAAACTAACCGGGAATAAATATTTACTGTGCTCGAAACGGCAGCGGCGTGGAGCAGGCGTTTGCCAAGCCCGAGGATCAAGCGCTCTTCGTGCGAGCCCATCGCGTCCCCTCGGCGCAACAAGCGGCCGGCGAGCGTTTGGTGGGGACGCCGTTACTAAATGCGGCGGATGTCGGGAAACGCTGGTGGGGATCATGGATCTCCGGGCGACGGGAAGGAAGGGCAGGGAAAAGGGAGCAGAAGCCAAGGGGCTGCCTGGCTTTTCGGCCTGCATCCCCCGCATCCATCCCGCATCCCGCCGGGGCGACGCACGGCACCAGCCGCAGCGGGGAGCTCGACGTATGAAATTTATTAGGAAAACCCAAATCGAACAACAACGGAAAGAAAACGGCAGCGTTCCTCCCGGGCTCCCCCTCCGCGGCGTTGGGGGGGGGAGGGAGGAAGCCGGACGACCCCGGCACCGCGAGAAGAGGAGACAGAAAAGCTGGGAAAGGCGGCGCTCCGTCCGCCGGGCGCCTCCATCCCTGCAGCCCCCCCCTCAACACGCTTTACAGTATCTACAGGGGATATGTACAGGGGGGACGGGGG
>NW_020450758.1:258893-260711 GCF_003343035.1 Apteryx rowi | reverse complement strand
CATGCGCGGTGGTCAGTGGGGCTGAAGGGATACAAATGGCTGGTGGGGTCCATGCATGGTCATCAAGAGGGCCAGAGGGATCACGGGCAGCTGTCGGGTCCATGCACGGTGGTCAGTAGGGCTGGAGGAATATGAGTGGTCAGTGGCATCCGTGCACAGCAGTCAGCGGGGCCAGAAGGACCGCAGGTGGCTGGTGGAGTCTGTGCACAGTGGTCAGTAGGGCCAGAGGGAGAGTGGGCAGCTGTCGGGGTCCATGTATGGAGATTGGTGGGGCTGGAGGGACTGCGGGTGGCCAGCAGGGTCCATGCATGGAGATTGATGGGACTGAAGGGACCACAGGTGGCCAGCAGGGTCTGTGCATGGAGGTTGATGGGTCTGGAGGGACCATGGGTGGCCGGCAGGGTCCATGCATGGAGATTGGTGGGGCTGGAGGGACTGCGGGTGGCCAGTGGGTTCCATGCATGGAGGCTGATGGGACTGAAGGGACCACGGGTGGCCAGCAGGGTCTGTGCATGGAGGTTGATGGGGCTGGAGGGACCATGGGTGGCCGGCAGGGTCCATGCGTGGAGGTTGGTGGGGCTGGAGGGACCGTGGGCAGCCATCAGGGTCCATGCATGGAGGTTGGTGGGGCTGGAGGGACCACGGGTGACCGGCATGGAGGTTGGTGGAGCCCCCAGCATCCCCCCAAAGCAACGCCTGGAGATGCAGAGCAGGACCTCCCCAGCCGCAGGGGCAGCTGCGCCTTGCACACGCACAACCCGAGGTGCCGCGGGTGGGTGCACCAAGCCCGGGTGACGGCCGTCCCCACCGCGGCCTCGCGCCGGGTGGCCCCGGGTGCCCTCTTGCGTCCTCTAGCCGGACTCATCCTGCTTCTCTAGCTCCCGGCTCCTCTCTTCCGCCGCCTCCTCGCTGGATGAAGCCGTGATCCGTGCCCRGACCCTCGGAGGGCGCCAAGGGCTTCAGGGTCCCCGTCTCGGTGCAGAGCGAGGAGGCCACACGCCACCCCACATCCTAATTTTGGGGGACGGTCCGGTGGGAACGAAAGCCCAACCGCTATTTCCGAGCCCACCGGAGCCCGGCCGAGCGGAGGTGTCCCCCCCCCCCGCCGCGTGGGGACGTGGCACCGGCGCGCACGGCAGCCTTAAGGCAGCTTAAAGCACATATCCCCCACCTTAACCCCCCCTCCGTATTCCCCAAAAACACCCAGGTTGGGAACGGGGAGACCACGGCTGCGCCGGGGGGGATCGGGCAAAAAGCAGCCCGGAAAGAGCAACCGCCGCCGCGGGATGGAGGAGAAACCTGAATAATTTTGCCCCGAGTTGGGTGTGGGGGGGACACGGCGACCGGAGCGAGGAAGGACGGGCCGTGGGTGCCGGGGGGGGGCGAAGACCTCACCCTATAAATAAGGATTTCCCCAAACGTGCCGCCCCATCCGCCGGCGCGGGAGGAAAAAAATGGGGGGGATCCGGGGGGGGGGGTCCGGCGCTCCTCCTCGGCGTCCGTCTCGCCCCCCCCTCCCCACCGCCGCCCCCACCCTCACTCGGCCCCCGACTCCCGGTGCCCCTCGGCGTCCAGGCAGCCGTTCAGCTGGAGCCCCGGCATGCCGGGAGCCCGCGGGTCGTATTCCTCGTCCAGGAAGTCCAGGGAATTGTTGCTGGGCAGGCCGCGGATGGTGAATTTGTGCGACACCTTGGTCCACTGCTCCCGGTTGCTGGCCACCCGCTCGTAGAGCTCGGCGGCCTTGGGGAAGAGGTCCTGCAGCAGCCTGCGGCACGGGGGGGGCACCCCGTCAGGTGCCGCCGCTCCCCCGTGCCCGGC
>NW_020450758.1:251009-257083 GCF_003343035.1 Apteryx rowi | reverse complement strand
TGTGGCTGCATCACCCACGCTGCGGCAGCACCCTTGCACCCACGCTGCTGCAGACACCCACAAAGACCCCAAACCCCGGGGCAGGAGGGAGCCGTGCTGGGTGCCTGGGACTGCTCCGGGGAGCGCGGGGCTGGCGCGAGAGGACAGGGGACGCGCGGGCGCAGCGCGGGGACCCCCGCCGGGGCACTCACTTGTAGATGGGCATCGCGATGTGCTCCATGAAGCTGATCTGCAGCTCGGGGATGTAGGCTTTCTCCCGGTCCATCATCTCCAGCGGGCGGTTGCCCATGGCCTTCTCCTGCGGCGCCGGCACGGAGGGGGTCAGGTCCGTGTCCGCAGCCACCCGCCCCGCTCGGGATGTGCCCCGAGCACCCCAACGCTGCGGCTGCAGCCGAGACGGGGAGCGGGGACCCCCCCGGGCCACCTCGCTACCTACCAGATCTCCCTGGGAGAAGAACTCCTTGTAGATGAGCTCCTGCAGGGAAGAGGATGTCAGCGCCGGGGGCCGCCACGTGCCGGCCCCGGAGCGCCGTGGGGAYGTGGGGACACCACGGGGGGCAGCCCACGGCGGGCCAGGGCGCCCCACGGCGTGGTGCTCACCGCGATCTTCCTGGTGGTCTTCCAGCCCTTGGTCTGGTCCGAGAGGTCGCAGGACGTCATGAGCAGGCACAGCAGCAGGCTGTGGTGCTGCTTGTTCTTGGGGTCGTAGCCGACTGCCGGGCGAGCGGAGGGGACAGTTTGGGTGGGGGAAAGGGTCCCGCAGACCGCTCTGTCCCTCACCGCCCGCACGAGGGCTTTGGGGACAGCCGGGACCTGCTGTGCTGCTTCCCAGCCCTGAGGTCAGCCCGCCCCGCGGACCCGCTGCCCACGAGGATCGCGGAGACCCGGAGGCGGCAGCGATGCCCAGCTTCACCTTCTGCCATTTTCTGGAGGTCCTTGAAGATCCGCAGGTGGTGGGCCAGGTCCGTGGCCAGGATGATGTCCCTCATGAGGTCCAGCATGCGCTGGTAGTCCTGCGGGGGCAGGCGGCACGGACGGCGTGAGCGGCTCCTCGAGGAGCCCGCTGCGCCGTGCCGGGCGGGAAGCGGAGCCGGAGCGGGACGTCCCCACCGGGGGGGTCCGTTCGGGGACCCTGCCCTGACGGCGGTGACGTGCAGAGCAGCTACGACGGCGCTGGGCTTTTGCATGCCGTTGCGCGATGCACGGGGGGATGCATCCGACGTGGGGGGTCCGGATGGGGGGGGGACATCCCGCGCCGACGGCTCCGGCCGGCCCGGCGAGGATGCTCGAGGGAACCCACCTTGCGGGAGAAGTGGTCGAAGATGTTGCAGCCTTGGCTGTTGAGGATGGCGATGGCCTGGGCGAAGTGATGCCTCTGCGGGAGAAGAGGGGCTGTGGGAGCCGGCGGCCGTGCGGGATGCGGCCGGAGACGCGGAGCCCGCCRGGATCCCCCCAACCCCACATCCCCCCGGCGCGGCCGCCCACCACCCGCCCCGCCGGGGAAGGAGGACCGATGCTCCGGGTCCCCTCCTGCCCTCACCTCCATGACGGAGCCCTCCGAGCTGTACAGCGCCGCCAGGACGGATTTCTGCAGGACGAGGACAGAGCGGCTGGGGTCAGCGCGCAACCCTGCCCCGACACCCCCCCCACACCCGCACGGACGTCCGTCCCGGCCAGCCCATCTCCGGGGCTCACGGCGTCCCGTCCCTTCCCGCGGCCAGCGCTCACCGAAGCCACCTGGAAGGAGTTGTTGGTGCCTCTGTGGTCCAGGTCGTGGCACATGCAGGAGATGAACAGGGCAAAGATCTCGATGTCTCTGGGTGGGGGGCAGAGGGAGAGAGGTCTGAGCGGGGGCAGCGCGGCTGCGGGACCGGACCGAGGATGAGGACGGAGGGGGGGACCTTACTCCAGGTAGTTGACCAGCTCGAGGTTCTTGTAGAGCAGGTAGCAGAAGTGGGAGACGGAGAAGGCGTGCATCCAGTTGTGGTACGGCGGGTCGCGGTAGCCCTTCTTCACCATCAGGCAGAACCTGGCCGCGGCAGGGYTGGCGGTGAGGAAGGGGACACGGGGACCACGGGGACCCCCCCCCCCAGGGCACGTGGGTCCTCCAGCGCGGCGACGGTGCAGCGCACTCGCTGAGCCCCGCTCAGTGCACACTGGTGCACAACCCAGATATTCGGGGGGAAACTGAGGCACGGGGCGATGGGACATGCTCAAGGCCGTGCAGCAAGTCAGTGGCAGAGCAAGGAAGGGGATTTGGGCGTCCTGATTCCCTCCTATGCCATCAGCAAGTGCCCTTGGGGACATACACCGTGAGGAACAACCATGACCCCAACCTGGCCGCAGAGGGGCCCCCAGAGCCCTCGCCTGCAGCCCAGAGCAGCAGGCGACATGTCCCGGGCCGGGGCTCACCGCCCAGTCCCCTTCCCACTGGCATCCCGGCCAGCCGGTCCCCGTGCAGCGCGGCCGGGGCCACCCACCGGGTGAGCGTCTGGCGGTCCATCTTGTAGGTGTTGATGAAGTTCATGTCCTGCAGCATGCTCAGGATGGCCTGCGGAGGGGACAACATGCACGGGGGTGATGACTCAGGGGCCAAGGGTCCCACCCGGCAGGCAGGGAGGTGCCTTGGCCGCAGTGGCCAGCTCCACTGCCGCAGCTCCCCCGGCACCCCGTTCTCCATGCCGCCCAGGCTGGGATAGGTGACATGACCAAGGGCACGCGGGGGACTGTGGCGGAGCCGGGTGTCCCTCCTTGCCCAGCCCCGGRCCACCAGCACTCACCATGGAGGTGTCGTCCTCGGGCAGCGAGCGCGGCGTGTAGGTGAAGCTGGCGAAGTTGGGGTCGATGGTCGACACGGGCTGGATGCCCTCGCTGAGCAGTTTGGTGTATTCGTCGTCGGAGACCTGCGGGACGGGGCGAGAGCCTTCACCAGCGGCCTGCAGAGCTGCTCCTGGGCCATTTCAGCCCCAAAACCTCCCTTTGGGTTTTGGCTGGTTTGAAGCTGACCCAGAGAGCCCTGGTCGCTTGGTGTCCACCTACATCCCCTGAGATGCGCCCATCCCTGGGCTGGAGCACAAGCCAGCTCGTGCAGGAGCCACTTGCCCACCCCCTCCGGGTCCCGGTCCACGTCCCAGTGCCGGTCCTGGCCCACCGCAGYGGCTCACCTTCATGTGGTACATCATCATCTCGTTGGCCAGGTGGCTGCGGTACTGTGCCTCGTTCACCTTCTTGTAGAGCAGGGACTGCCGGGGCAGGAGCAAGGTGTGAGCATGGCCGGGAGCAGGGTTGGCCCACCGGAGCCCCCTCCGGAGATGGGCTCTCCTCTCCCCATCACCTGGGATGGAGATGGGCTCTTCTCTCCCCATTGCCCAGGATGGAGACAGGCTCTCCTCTCCCCATTGCCAACCCTCGATGGAGATGGGCTCTCCTCTCCCCATCACCTGGGATGGAGATGGGCTCTTCTCTCCCCATTGCCCAGGATGGAGACGGGCTCTCCTCTCCCCATTGCCTACCCACGATGGAGATGGGCTCTCCTCTCCCCATCATCTTGGATGAAGATGGGTTCTCCTCTCCCCATCACCTGCCCGCAACGGAGATGGGTTCTCCTCTCCCCATTGCCTAGCCGTGATGGAGATGGGCTCTCCTCTCCCCATTGCCTACTCATGATGGAGATGGGCTCTCTCCCCATTGCCCACCCGGGTGGGAGCAGAGGGGAGCCAGGGGTGTCCCCAGCACTTACATGGGCAATGCTGATGCCACAGTAGATGGAGAAGGCAGTGGCCAGATCCTCGTCGAACTTGCTGAACCAGGGCCCGTTGATCTTGTTGACCAGCTCCGCAACGCCAATGACCTCTGGGAGCAGAGCGGGACGGTCAGAGGGACCACCCCGGCCCCCAAGCCCCCCCCGCAGCGACCCAGATGGGGCCGAACGCCCTGGCCCYGACTCACCCTGGTTCTCGTTCTTGATGGGGAAGCAGAGGATGTTCCTGGTGCGGAAGCCGGTGCTGTCGTCCACGCCGCGGTAGAAGAGCGGGTGGGAGTAGGCGTCCTTGATGTTGAGGATCTTGCCGGTGGTGGCCACGTGCCCGGCAATGCCCTGGTCCGCGGGGATGCGGATCTCGTAGCTCTGCAGGCAGGGGGAGGCACCGGGCTCAGGGTGGCCCCACGCAGGGCAGGAGTCCTCTCCGAATGCCTGGCGTCACCCCGCGTCTCGTCCCCAGAGCTGCCTGCGCCCAACTCACCTCGTCGTCCACCACGCCGCCGTCAAACACCTTGGCCACGAGCTCGTGGCTGAGCCGGTCCAGCAGAAACACGGAGCATCTGCAAGAGAGGCCGTGGCTACTCGCAGCACGCTGCATCCCGGCCCCTCGCCCCGCTGCGACGCCCGGCCCCGACCCCCCGCTGTCCGCAACGCCCGCGCCGGGAGCCACTCACATCTCGGCATTGCTGAGGTTTCGGGCTTCCGTGATGATCTCCTGGAGCAGAACGGACACGTCGTCTGCGGCAGGGAGAAAAGCCGTCAGCGGCGGGGCCTGGGGCGTGCGCCGAGCGGCGCTGGGGCTCTGCGCTACGGAGCTGCGGGCAGGGAGCCTCCCGCTGCCGGCATCGCCCCGCTCACCCATGGGATGAAGTGGCGGGTTCTCAGAGCATGCCTGTGTGTGCGTGCGTGTGCGTGTTTGCGGTACAGCACGTGTGAGTGTGCAGCAAGGTACGTAAAGCAACGCGGCGCTTGCGTGCGCGGTGCAAGCTGCAGCTGCGTGTGCACGTATGCAACAGCGTGCGGGCGTGCACGCGCGTTTCTGAGCGCATGCGATGCTCCGTGCTCATGCAACCAGTGTGCGTGGGCGTGCAGGTGTGCACAAGTGCATGCAACGTGGTGTGTGCACGTGCACGAGTGTGTGCGCACGTCCCCAACCCCCCCCAGGACCAGGTTTCCCCCAGGCCGGAGGCAGGCGACAGGTCCTGGCCCCGTGATGTCCCGAGAGGCAGCAGGGGACAGGGAGGGACCGAGCCACCTACCCAAGTGCGTGAACAGGTTCTTCGCCACCTGCAGCAGGGCCTGGTGGGGACAGAGGGGACACTGTTAGCAACCGGCATGGCTGGGGACCCAAGGGGGGGGAAGATGGCTGGAGCGGGGCAGGTGGGCTGCAACGGGCTGGGAGAGGTCCATGCCAGGGTGCCACCCAGGCGTCCGGGCTCCTGCATCGCATGCCAAACCTCTTCGCTGCTGGAAGGAGGACGGGGACAACCCAAGGGAGCTGATGGGGCTGGACACCGAGGTGACATCCCCGCCGCCGCCGGCACCTCGTTAGCAGGGGAACGGTGGTGGCACCCGCTCGGCTCTCACCTGGCACTCGCACTTGAGCTTCTGCTCCTTCTGGAAGGCCAGCGTGCTGGTGAGCACCGTGGAGGTGTAGCAGAAGCAGTGCTGGATCTTGTGCTCGTCCGTCTCCGTGTAGCTGTGGGATGAGAGCCATGGGGTGCGGGACCAGCTCAGCGCAGGGCTCCAGGGCTGGACCCCCCCACGTGCCCCCCCCCACCCCACTCACCTCTCGCCACCCAGCTTGTTGAAGGCGCAGGCCAAGGCCACCACCTGCGCGGTGGCCCGGCTGGTGACGGGGACGCAGAGCATGGAGGTGACCTCGAAGCCCAGCATGTTGTTCAGCTGCTTGTGCTCCTCCTGTGGGGAGAAGGGCGAGCGCGGTTGTGTTGTGGGGCGCCAGGACCATGGGGTGCTGGGGCCGTGGGGCGCCAGGACCATGGAGTGCTGGGGCCATGGGGTGTCAGGACCACGGGGTGTTGGGGCTGTGGGGCACTGGGATCAGGGGGTGCTGGGGCTGCAGGGTGCTGGGGCTATGGGGTGCTGGGACTGTGGGGTGCCAGGGCCATGGGGCACCGGGGCTATGGGGTGCAGGAGCCATGGGGTGGTGGGGCTGTGGGGTGCCAAGGCTGTGGGGTGCTGGGGCCCCAAGGCACTGGGGCTGTGGAGTGGCAGGGCCATTGGGTGCCAGGGCTGAGGGGCACCATGGCCATGGGGTGTGGGGACCATGGGGCACCAGGGCTGTGGGGCACCA
>NW_020450758.1:246673-249869 GCF_003343035.1 Apteryx rowi | reverse complement strand
GGGACCATGGGGCACCAGGGCTGTGGGGCACCAGGACCATGGGGTGTGGGGACCATGGGGCACCAGGGCTGTGGGGCACCAGGACCATGGGGTGTTGGGACCATGGGGCACCAGGGCTGTGGGGCACCATGACCATGGGGTGTTGGGACCAGGGGGCACCAGGGCTGTGGGGCACCAGGACCATGGGGTGTTGGGACCAGGGGGCACCAGGGCTGTGGGGCACCATGGCCATGGGGTGTGAGGGCCATGGGGCGCCGCAGAGTGGGCTTCGCTGGCCGGGCAGTGGGACCTGCGGGCACCCACCACGCTGATGTCCTGCAGGGTGATGGGCTTCTTGTCCTCCACGACCTGCCCCAGGCGCCCGAAGGTGAGCTGCGGGGGCACAGAGGAGCCGGCTGAAGGGTCCCCGGAGCGTTGCCCCGAGGAGGGTGGGGGGGACGGGGACACGGCCACGTGGGGCCACCCCGGGGCCAGCAGCACCCGGTGGAGGTGGCCCAGCGGCTCGGGAGCCGGGATGCGGAGTCTGGATGCAGATGGGTGCCCGTGCACACGTGGGTCCCCGTTCCCCAGGGGCATCTGTCACCATGCACACGTGGGTCCCCATCCCCTGGGGGTGGTTGTCACCATGCACACATGGGTCCCCGTCCCCCCCGGCGCGGGCTCCCCCAGGCCCGACCCTGCCCGTCGCGCCGCGGTGCGGAGCCGGCCGCTGCGGCGCCTTACGGAAAAGCTGATCTCCTCCTCGAGGACGCGGTCGCCCACCACCTGGAAGAGAGGGTGGCAGCGGGGGGCGGGGGCCGTGAGCGGCGCGGCCGACCCCCCCTGCGCCCGCCCCGGCCCCGCGGCCCGGCCCCGCGCTCCCCACCTGGCAGAAGAGCTGGTGGTTGTCCTCCGAGACGAGCAGCAGGCAGCAGCACAGCGACTGGGTCTCCTGCTTCAGCTGCGGAGCGGCGCCGCGGTCAGCGCCAGCCGGTGGTCGGCGCGCCGGCCCGCCGCCCCGAGAGGCCCTTGCGAGGGCAGTGCCCTGCCCGCCCTCTGCCTGCCTTGCGCAGGGCACCTGCGCGCACTGCAGAGGGCTCCCTCCTGGCTGAGCGGGTTAACTCTGGAGACTACTGATGGTTAGGGCAAGGGTGTTCACTCTGGACACTACTGATGCTTGTGTAGAGAATGCTAGAGAGCAAGAGGAGGACCCGTAGGGTCAAGATAACTAGGCTGTGTCTATATCTCTGGGTCTGCAAGGTGAGAGCAAGGCTGTTAACTCTGGAGACTACCGATGGCTACGACAAGGCTATTCACTCTGGACACTACTGATGGTTGTGTAGAGAATGCTAGAGAGCAAGAGGAGGACCCGTAGGGTCAAGTTAACTAGTCTGTGTCTATATCTCTGGGTCTGCAAGGTGAGAGCAAGGCTGTTAACTCTGGAGACTACCGATGGCTATGACAAGGCTGTTCAMTCTGGACACTACTGATGGTTGTGTAGAGAATGCTAGAGAGCAAGAGGAGGACCYGTAGCTAGGTTGTGTTTATAGCTCTGGGTTTGCAAGGTGTGGGCGAAGCCGTTAACTCTGGAGACTACTGATGGCTACGACAAGGCTATTCACCCTGGACGCTACTGATGGTTGTGCAGCTGATGCTTGAGGGGGTTCTTTGCTTTTTTTTTTTTTTTTTTTTTTAGCAAAATGGAGATTCCAGGTGTGCCCCACACAACATTGTGTCCTGGTGCAAACCAGCCCCCCCGCAACCCCGGGATGGCCTCCGGGAGGACGGGACCTCCAGGAGGAGCAGGCCGAGGGCCAGCGCGGCGCTCGGGCGATGCCCCCCGGGGTTGAGCAGGGGGAACCCGCCCGGCTACTCACGTAGTTGATGACCTTGAGCTGGAGCGAGGCGGCGTCCAGGTCGTACAGCTCGCCTGCGGGAGGGCCGAAGGGGGGGGGGGGGGACAACCGTGAGCGCGGGGTCCCTCGGGCGCCCACCGCGCCGCGCCGCGCCGCTGCCCTCACCGCAGAGCTGCAGGATCTTGCAGTCCAGCTCGCTGTAGCTGCTGGTGGCCGCCTTCTCCTTGGCCAGCGAGGTCTGGGAGGAGCTGGTGGAGAGGCTCACCTGGGGCCAGGGCTGCAGCTTCTGCAGGGCCCGCACGCGCCGGTACGCCACCAGGGTCTGCAAGGCGCCCCCCGTCAGCGGGTCCCCCCCCGACGTGCCGTGCTGGGGGGGTCCCCGGGGCCGGCGBGGCGTCCGGCTCGGGGACTCGGCGGTGGCCGAGCGTCACTCACGTGTCTCTCCAGCGCGCGCAGGTTCTGCTCGTCCGCCTCGCTCAGGGGGCCGCAGTGCACCTGGGGGGGGGGGGGACACACGCCGTGAGGGCCCAGGCGTCCGGGCTCTGCCACCCACCCTCTGTCCCCTGTCCAGCCCCCTGAGGTGGCCACGGGGACCCGGCGCTCACCAGGATGACGCACACCACGGCCCCGCTGTCCTTGTCCACCAGCGGCACGACGAGCACTGCGAGCCGGGGCCGCGGCACCGCCGTCCCCCACCCCGTCCGTCCGTCCGTCCGTCTGCCCGCGCACCCGCCCCTCTCCCTCGTCCCCCCGTGTGTCCACCTCCCCCACCACATCCCTCCCTCCATCAGCCCGTCCTTCTGTCCGTCCCCTCATCCCGCAGCTCGTGCTCCGTCCACCCGCCCGTCCCACACCCGCGCATCCACCTCTGCCCACCTGCCCCATGCCCACCCATCTCCGTGCCTACTTGTCCCCCACGTGTCCGTCAGTCCAGCTGCCCACTCACCCTCACACCCACCCGTCCCTCACCCACCCTCCCACCCATCCATCCATCCACCCACTGATGTGCCCTCTCATCCCCCACCCACCCATCCACCCGCCAACCCTTATGCCCACCCATCCCTCACCCCTCCATGCAAGCAACCGTCCACCCACCTATATGCCCTCTCATCCCCAGCCAGCCACCCACCCACCTACCCGTATGCCCTCTCATACCCCATCCACCCACCGATCCATCCATCCACCCACCCATCCACCCACCGACCCACCCATCCACTGATCCATCCATTCACCCACCAACCCACCCATCCACCCATCCACTGATCCATCCACCCACCCATCCATCCACCCACCCATCCATCCATCCACCCACCAACCCACCCATCCATCCACTGATCCATCCACCCACCCATCCATCCACC
>NW_020450758.1:237673-245666 GCF_003343035.1 Apteryx rowi | reverse complement strand
CCCATGCCCATGGCATCGCGACTGGCCCCGTGCGCAGCTTTGATCCCCCGGTATGAGGTTGCTGGTGCCGATGCGGGGCCAGCACCTGTGCACACGGTGTGCATGTGTGTGTGTGTGTGTGTGTGTGTGCATGTGTGTGCATGCATGCATGTGTGTGCATGCACGGGCAGGCAGGGTGTGTGTGAGCACCTGTACATGTTGTGCATGTGTGTGTGCGCATGCATGCATGCATGGGCAGGCAGGGTGTGCATGAGCATGGGTGCATGGTGTGCGTGTGTGTGTGCGTGTGTGCATGCATGTGTGTGCGTGCACGCATGGGCAGGCAGGGTGTTCATGAGCGCCTGTGCATGGAGGGTGTGTGTGTGTGTGTGCATGTGCGTGTGTGTGTGCGTGTGTGTGTGCATGCATGCATGGGCAGGCAGGGTGCACGTGAGCACCTGTACATGATGTGCATGTGTGTGTGTGCATGCGCATGTGTGCATGCATACATGGGCAGGCAGGGTGTGCGTGAGCGCCTGTGCATGGTGTGCATGTGTGTGTTTGTGTGTGTGTGTATGTCTGTGCATGCATGCATGGGCAGGCAGGGTGTGCATGAGCGCCTGTGCATGGTGTGCGTGTGTGTGGGTGTGTGCATGCATGTGTGTGTGTGCGTGCATGCATGGTGTGCATGTGTGTGGGTGTGTGTGGGTGTGTGCATGCATGTGTGTGTGTGCATGCACAGGCAGGCAGGGTGTGCGTGAGCGCCTGTGCATGGAGGGTGTGGTTGTGTGTGCATGCACAGGCAGGCAGAGTGTGTGTGAGCACCTGTGTATGGACGTGTGTGTGTGTGTGTGCATGCATGCATGTGTGTGTGCGTGCGTGCATGGGCAGGCAGGGTGCACGTGAGCACCTGTGCATGGTGTGCGTGTGTGTGACCGCATGCGTGCATGGCCAGACACAATGTGCATGTGTGCACGTGCACAGGGGCTGCGTGCATGCGTGCATGTGTGTGTGTGTCTGCATGCAAAGCCAGAGAGGACGTGCGTGTGTGCACATGCACACGAGGCCGGGCAGGAGGAGCATGCGTGCACGTGTGCAGGGTGTGGGTGCTCCTCCTGCTTTTGCCATTCCCGCTGCGTGGGCCTGGCCCGGCCCCCATGTTTCCGGGGGCTTTGCCCCCCTGCTCTCCTCCCCGGCCCCACGCCTGCACCCCTGCAAGCGCCGCTGCTGTGGCCTTGTGCCGGGCGATCAAAGCGGCGCGTGGGCGCCAGCGGCCTTGTGCAGCGATGGGCGATGTCCTTCTCGGGGAGAAAATTAACGGGAGTGAATGCACAGGGAGCGAACGTGCCCATTCTGCAGATGGGAAAACTGAGGCACGGGCAAGCAGGCTCACGCYGGGGTCGGTGGAAGCCACAGCAGAAATAAATCGCAGCCCTTTCGCCCCTCCTGCCTTCCCCGAACGGGTCCCGAGACCCCCACGGCGCAGCGTCCGGTGGGGCGGGACGACGGGAGCGGAGCGGGACCCGGCTCCTCGGAGCGGCTTACCTGAGCTTGCCCTCGGGCGGCAGCTCGTGGGGGGGGTCGTCGCACGTCAGCCGCGTTTCGCCCTCCAGCAGGTAGACGTAGACGTGCTCCTGGAGGGAGGCAGCGGCTCAGGCCTCCCATCCGGAGCCCRCGGCCGGAGCACGGATGGAGGCAGGCGACCGCGACGCTCCGGTGAAACAGGACCCGGCAGCAACGCTCCGACCCACCGGCCCCCTCCCCAAAGGAGCAGCCGGCAGGGAAAAGGCTAATTCGCAGCAGCGGCGTGCCGCGAAATCCCATTACCTCCGGCTAACGCAGGAGATAACGCGTGTCACCGCGCCGCAGTGATTGAACGCTAGGACGCCGCGGGAGCGTCAGGGGCCAGCGCTCCACTTTTGTTCCGCCTCGGCTGCTGCCCATCCCACGGGCTCGATTTGGCRAAACCCTTCACGCCAGACAAATGACGGGCTCAGCGGACTTTCCRGCCGGAGGGGTTCAGCAATTGCGTGCTCGCACGCCCGGAAGGAGCATCGATACCGGGCGCGGCGCGTTAGGGAGCGGGAATTTTCCGCGAGCGTCAGGAAATCGCGCGGAGGAGCCGGCGCGGCGGGGCTGGAAGGGGAGCGGAGCAAGCGGAGCAGGGGGAAACTGAGGCAGAGCGCCGGCCAGCTGGGACCTCGCAGGGGAGGTGCGGGTGGGCTGGGGGGGGGACGACGCACGCGAGCTGCCAGCCGATGCCGTGAGCAGGGCGCTGGCGCTGCCGCTCGGGGTTTGCAGCGCTTGGGGAGCAGATGGGGCGAGGGGAGGGCAGAGAGGGGGTTTGGGGGGGCTGCATGTCCCCGGGGCAGCCCCGGTCCCCCCCCATCCCATGCAGGGGCCCCAGGGAGCCTGGCTGGCCTGCGTGCACACACGCTTGCACACACACGTGCACTCACACCTATGCAACACATGCGCGCACACATGCATGCACCCTCACATGCAGACCTGCATGCACATGCTTGCACACACATGTGTGCACCCCCACATGCAGACCTGYRTGCACAYRCTTGCACACACATGCATGCACCCCACATGCAGACCTGCGTGCACACACTTGCACATGCCTGCACACACATGCATGCACTCCCACATGCAAACCTGCGTGCACACGCCTGCACATGCTTGTACATGCTTGCACATACATGCATGTACCCCCACATGCAGACCTGCATGCACACACCTGTACATGCCTGCACACGCTTGCGCATGCTTGCACACACATGCATGCACCCCACAAGCAGACMTGTGTGCACACAGCTGCACACACATGCATGCACTCACACCTATGCAACACATGCATGCACACATGCATGCACCCCCACACATGCAGACCTACGTGTACACATTTGCACACACATGCATGCACCCCACAAGCAGACCTGTGTGCACATGCTTGCACATGCTTGCAAACACATGCATGCACTCCCACAGGCAAACCTGCGTGCACAGACCTGCACATGCTTGTACATGCTTGCACATACATGCATGCACCCCCACATGCAGACCCTGCATGCACCCACCTGTACATGCCTGCACACGCTTGCGCATGCTTGCGCACACATGCATGCAGCCCCACATGCAGACATGTGTGCACACACCTGCACACGCTTGCACACACATGCATGCAGCCCCACATGCAGACCTGTGTGCACACAGCTGCACACGCTTGCACACACATGCACGCACCCAAAGCGCGGCTGATGCCCGTGCCAAGGCTCCCGAGGGCCTGGCCGCCACCGCGGGGCTGCACACCTGCCCCGTCCCCAGCACCCGTGGGGACTCACTGCGACCTGGGGATGGGGCAGCCGCCGAGCTGGCAGCTTCACGGGCGGCTCGTCCCCAAAGCTGCAGGCCACGCCGGGACCCATCGGCACCGTCCCGCCGCGGGCGCCCAGCGAAACCCAGGCACGTGGACCTCCGCGAGCAAACACGATTCACCCCCAAACCGCCCCCCCACACACACCCACACACATCCCGCGGCCCCCACGTACCGCTTTGGGCAGCAGGGCGACGAGGGCATCGCGCAGGGCTCGGCGGAGGCCGGTGCCATCCAGCGCGGCCCCCAGGCTCAGCAGCGCATCCTGCGGAGAGAGCACAGGGCGCCGTCAGTGGGGCGCCGCCGCCGGGAGGGGAAACTGAGGCACGAGCGGCCAGGAGGGGAAACTGAGGCACGGGCACCGCGAGGGGAAACTGAGGCACGGGCAGCAGGGAGAGCCGGCACAAGCCCGGGGCTGCGGAGCCAGCTCCGAGGGGACGGTGCCGCGGCCCCCAGGCGCGACGTTCCCATCGGAGCGCCGCCGCTCGGCTCCCGCAGCCCTGCGGGATGGCACGGGCCGCCCCAGTGCCGGCGGGAGCCTGCCAGCTCCTCCACTAGCCACGCCAGCCCCTCCGCTAGCCGTGCCAGTGCCTGCGTGAGCCACGCCAGGTCCCGTGCTAGCCATGCCGGTGTCTGCGCGAGCCACACCAGTGTTGGCACTAGCCACACCAGGGTCTGCACTAGTCACACCAGGGTCAGAATGAGCCACGCCAGCGTTGACAGTAGTCACACCGATGTGCGCACCAGCCACAGCAGTGTCAGCCCTAGCCGCATCAGGTCCTAGAGGAGCCACACCGGTGTCGGCACTAGCCGCACCAGCCAAGCCAGCGCCTGCAGTAGCCACACCAACGCCGGCACTGGCTATGCCGATGCCTGCATTAGCCACACCAGTTCCTACCTGAGCCACTGCAAAGTCAGCGCTAGCCACTCCAGCACCTCCACTAGCCATGCCAGTGCCTGCACTAGCCACACCAGTGCCTGCACTAGCCACACCAATGCCTGCTCTAGCCATGCCAGTGCCTGCACTAGCCACACCAATGCCTGCTCTAGCCATGCCAGTGCCTGCACTAGCCACACCAATGCCTGCTCTAGCCATGCCAGTGCCTGCACTAGCCACACCAATGCCTGCTCTAGCCATGCCAGTGCCTSCACYAGCCACACCAATGCCTGCTCTAGCCAYRCCAGTGCCTGCACTAGCCACACCAATGCCTGCTCTGGCCACACCAATGCCTGCACTAGCCATGCCAATGCCTGCACTAGCCACACCAATGTCTGTCCTAGCAGAGCCAGGCAGGAGCGCGGAGCTGGCCGCCCCCCGGCAGGATTTGCCGAGCGGATTCGCCGCGCCGACCGATCGGCGGATAGCGAGCGTCACCCCGCCGGCAGCGCGGGCACGCGGAGCCCCCCGGCAGCGAGCACGGCTTGGGGCAGGCACTGATCCTGCGCCACGCGGGGAGGCGCTTGCCGGGTTTTGCATCCCCGAACGCCAGCGGTTCGGCGGACATCCCAGCCGTGGCCCCTTTCCGAGCTGCTGAGACCCTCGGGGGCCCTTTCTCCCGGTCGGCGCATGCCAAGGACCCTGGCGCCTGGACCGCTCAGCTGCCCCGTCGCTCTCGTGACCCCGCAAACCCTGACTTCCACGTGGCCGGCACCCGCGATTCGTGCCCTGCACCTCTGGGAAAAAGGCCCACCACGCCATCACCGACGAAAAGCATTTAAAAGGAGGGTCAGGATTGAGCCCGYGGTGGCTGCTCTGGGCGGCCACAGAAGCACAGAACGGCTGAGGTTGGAAGGAACCTCTGGAGATCATCTAGTCCAACCCTCTGCTCAAGCAGGGTCACCTGGAGGAGGTGGCCCAGGACCGTGTCCAGTTGGGTTTGAATATCTCCAAGGATGGAGACTCCACAACCTCTCTGGGCAACCTGCTCCAGTGCTCTGTCACCCTCACAGTGAAGAAGTGTTTTATACTTGTCAGACAATCTCCTGTGTTTCAGTTTATGCCCGTTGCTTCTTGTTGTGTCGCTGGGCACCACTGAAAAGAGTCTGGCTCCATCCTCTTGACACCCTCCCTTCAGATACTTGTACACGTTGATAAGATCTCCTCTCAGCCTTCTCTTCTCCARGCTAAACAGGCCCAGCTCTCTCAGCCTCTCCTCATAAGAGAGATGCTCCAGTCCCCTAATCATCTTTGTGGCCCTTCGCTGGACTTGCTCCAGTAGTGCCACATCCCTCTTGTACTGGGGAGCCCAGAACTGGATGCAGTACTCCAGATGTGGCCTCAGCAGGGCTGAGGAGAGGGGCAGGATCACCTCCCTCCACCTGCTGGCAACACTCTTYCTGATGCACCCCAGGATACCATTGGCCTTCTTGGCCACCAGGGCACCTTGCTGGCTCATGGTCAACTTGGTGTCCACCAGCACTCCCAGGTCCTTCTCAGCAGAGCTGCTTTCCAGCAGGTCAACCCCCAACCTGTACTGGTGCGTGGGGTTATTCCTCCCCAGGTGCAGGACCCTGCACTTGCCTTTGTTGAACTTCAGGAGGTTCCTCTCCRCCCACCTCTCCAGCCTCTCCAGGTCCCTCTGATGGCCACCGCTCAGCCCCTTCTCAGTCCACCTCGCTGCCTGCCCCACCAGCCCACTCTTCCTCAGCTTGCCCGCCAGGATGTCACAGGAGATGGTGCCGAAAGCCCTGCCGAAGCCGAGCTCCCCTGGGCTTTCGGGGGMTCCGGGCTGCTGGAACAGAGCTGGCACCCACCATTCGGCGGCGGCAGGAGAACGGCCGAGGGGAGGAAAATTCCTGCCGCGCTCTCGCTCGCGCTGCCGCCRCCGCCGTAAATCACCTTGGGGAGAAGATAAACTTACAGGGCGGGAYGGGAGGAATTTAATGGAAGAGCCGCTACTCGGCGAAATCCTGCGGGGCCCATCGGAGATGGGCAGCCCGACGGCGGGAAGCGGCGCGGGAGCYGGCGGCTTCCCGAGGCTCCTGGCACCTACCCCGACCTCCTGCACAGCACGAACCGGGAAAGGGGGGGGGAAACCCACGGCACCCGCGGCCTCGCTGCTTGTCTCCCCCCCTGCTCTCTCCAGCAAAGCGAGGGGCGGTTGCGGGAAACGTGCAGAGCCGCTTTGTGTGCGTTCGCCACGCCGTTTTTGGCGTTTTACGGGAATTCTGCCAAGACCGGCATTTGGCCGGGGAAACACGAGAATTTAAAAAAAAAAAAAAAAAAAAAAAGCAGCTGTAGAGGAGTTACTTTAAATTGTAAGTATAAATCAGACCCAGAATCCAATAACCAACTGCACACCGTTTCTCCGCGATAACAGCCTCGACCCACAGCYGCGTCGGAGCACGCGATACGGCACCGTTTCGAGAGGAAAAACGGCAGGAAAAGGAGCCCAATCACGGGATACCCTGGGAAGGGGCGCGCCGAAACCCCCTCCGAAAGGCACGGCGAGAGGTGACCCCCCCCTCCCCCCCCGGCGAGCCTGCGGGGGCCTCTCCGCCTGACGACAGCGGCGCTGGCTGTTATTCCGACAGGGCTGTATCTCCAGTCGCGTAGTTACACTGGAGACACATGCACTGTAGAATACAGCCAGGCCTCGGCGGCGCGGCATCCGTCCCTCTGTCCGCCGGCTGGGAGCAAATTCCCCCCCCACCCCCCCAAATTTGGGTCGGGGGGTGGGGGGTGTGCAGATCCGAGCTCATCCCTTTGCACCCTGCTGCTCGGCGCGGTGACGGGCAGGTGCTGCGCACGGCGGCCCCGGCAGCTGCTTTAAAAGGCTTGGGAATGTGGCGCCGGCGCCCGGGGGGGAGAGGGAGGGGGTGGAAAAAGCCGCAGGAGCTAAAAAAAGCCCCCCGAGGCGAGGCGAGAGCTGCAGAGCCGGGAGGCGCCAGTGCCGGAGCCGGAGCCAAAGTGTCCCCCCCACCACGGGTGCCTCCTTGCTCCCATGCACCCACATGCATCCTCCGGGAGCAGCTTGGGAGCGAGCGGATCCGGGTGCAAGCTTTGCTTTGGAAGGGGTGCAAGCCCGGCGTGCCAGAGATGGGATTTGCAGGGCTCGGGCTGCTGTGCTTCCCAGGGGATCCTGCAAGCTGCCCCCCGCTGCCAGGCATGGAGCGGGCAGCGCCCGGCGCTATCCCTGCACGTTCCCAGCCGGCGTGATTCGATTGTCCCTGTCCAATTATGGAGGACGGGCTTGGTTTTTTGTGACTATTTCCCATTAGCTGCCGTTATGAATAGCGGAATTAAATGCCTTTAAATGACGAGCCGGTTACGGCGAGGCCGAGCCCCGTTGCAGAGCTCCCCGGGCCATCCATCTCGGTGCCACCGCAGCTTCGCTTCCCGGTCCCAGGAGCCAGGCACACTCAGCCTGGCAAATCCAGCCCCTGCGGGGTGGGATTAGGGCACCGGCTCCCCGTGGGGTGGTTTGTCCCCGATTAACCACCCGCTGGCTGCAGGATGGGCTCAGCCACGACCCCGCACCCAGCGCAGGGTGCATCCGGGTGAGGAACCAAAAATGCTCCTGGAGACAGCTCTGGGTGTCCATCCACACACGGGGGCAGGGCGCAGGCAGCAGCTCTGGGTGTCCATCCACACATGGGGGCAGGGTGCAGGCAGCAGCTCTGGGTGTCCATCCA
>NW_020450758.1:229823-237320 GCF_003343035.1 Apteryx rowi | reverse complement strand
TCTGGGTGTCCATCCAGACATGGGGGCAGGGTGCACGCAATGACTTTCAACACCAGATGAGTCCAGGACCTGTGGAGGCTCCTTCACAGCCATCTAGAGCAGAACAGCAGCTCCCTGCCCGTCCCTGTCCCTCCAGAGCCCCCAAGCCAGACCCTGCTGTGACCCTCTCCAGGCTGATACCCACGGGAGAATATTGCAGTGGCTCAGCACAGCCTGGACACATCTAGTGTGCCCAGGTGAGACACATGGAGATGCAGGTCACAGCGATGTGAGCAACTCCTATGCCCAACCGTGGACCGGGTGCAGAGGGTTGAGCCTTCTGCCAYCAAATACCAGGCTGAACCAGACCCGGGGGTCTCCAGTCCCCGCTCCGGTCCCTCTTGCTGACAACACCGCCTGTCCCCATGCATGCAAGCCTGTTGGGTGCTGAGGGCTGCCAGCTCRCCCTGGGGGCTGGATGTCCCCTGTAGGCATCTCAGGAGCTTTTCCCATGCTTGGTCTCCTCCTCGAGGGCTCTGCCCTGCAACCTGATGCTGGGAGGGTGCATCCGTCCCAGGGGTGTTCACCTCGAGCCCCCAAAGAAGCCACTGCGCCGTGCCCACTCGTGCCTCTGATGACATCTCTGCCCACGTTGACCCCCGCTAACCCAACGCGCTGCCCCGGGGCCAGGCGGCGGCTTCGCGTGACGCCGTTTGCAGAGTTTGCCTGTGCAGCAGAGCAGCCTCGGCCCAGCTGGGCTGCTGCAAACTCCCTCTCCCTCCCTGGAAAAATCCCCCTGGATGCAGCTGGGGCCCAGCGCAGCCACTTCCCTGCCCCTTCCGCACCAGGCTGGTCTCATCTGGGCACAAACGCCCTCGTTTAGGGGGTTTTAGGGATTTTAGGGACACCGCCCGTGGCCCAGCGCTCCGTGCCAGCTCCCGCTTGGCACAATGCCGGCGCTGTAGCCGCCGCAATATTTCAAGACGGAGCCACCGCGTGATGGATGAGCCTGTTCGCCTCCTTCGAGCAAGCAGCGCGTCCCTGGCACAGCACRACGCGGGGCGCAGCGCCGGGGCCGGGGGTTCGCGGAGCTGCCTTTCCGGGGGGAAAAAACGCCACATTCCCTTTGCTCCTGCGGCCCGTTGCGAGCGCAGGGCTCCGCTGAGCCTCCCCCCACCCCGGCAAGGGGCCGAAAAGCCAGGAAAGGCTCCTTCTCGCGGGGCCGCCGAGCACTGGTGCCTTGCAGCGAGCAAACGTGCTGCTCCAAGCACAGGGATTTCCGTGCTCTGCCCCCGCCAAGCAGCCGTGCGCCCACTTTACCAGGGGTTTTTTGGGGGGGAAAAAAAACTCAAAAATCCACCCCAGGATGCTGGCGCTTTTAATCGCCCTCATTCCCCACTCATCCCGGTGGCTCCCGGCTCCCAAAAGCTCCGGCTCCGGGCTCCCACCCCCTCTGCACAGCGCGCCAGCAGGGACAGCTGCACCCGGCCCCCCCCGCCCGGCCGCCTCCAGGCGCGCTCGCATGTTTATGAAATCCAGGAATCTCATCCCGCTCCGCTTCCTCTCCGGAAAGTCGCCTCTCGCGCCCGCCCCGGGGGACGGAGCACAACCACCTGGGTGCCCCGTTTCGCCGCACCGGGCCGCCGGGATCGGCCCCGGGGTGCCGGATCCCGGTGCTCGCTGCGCCTTGGGGAGCAGAGCCGTGGCGGGGCTGGGAAAAGAGCTGGGATTTAACAGCAGGCTCCTTCCCGTGCGCCTGCCCGGGCTGCCTCGATTCTCGCAGCAGGGCCGACGGTCTCCGTGCAACATTCCCGCGGCGGGGGGGGAGCCGAGAAACCTCTAGGAAATGAATCATTTTCTAGCTGAATGTTCAGCCAAGCTTTTCCATAAAGGCTGCGAGTAAATTCCTTGACAAACGCAGCCCTTTGAGCTGTTCGGAGCCTGGGTGCGTTTATCTTCGCCGCATGCTTTTCCCCGGCTTGCTCAAGGTCAAGCGGAGCGGCGGGTGGGAGAGGGGAGCTCCGACCCGGCTCCCCCCGACCCGCCGCTGGCCCGCGCCGTCACTTGCGGCCCCCGAAACRCCGATTTATCTACCTGGGGATGAGAGGGAAACGATCTAAATGAATTCCCTAAGCGGATTAGCCAAAGTGCATTAGCCCCCGCGTGAACGATTTCATTCGGGATGAGGACGGACACCGGCCGGCCTGGATGACTTCACTCCCGGCGCTAAGTAGCCCCAAATCGAATCAGGGCCGGGCGGATGCTGAGTAAGCAGGTCTTGCGCGGGGCTTCGCGCTCGGCATGCCGCAGAGCCGTGCCRGGGCCCAGGAGCAGCTCCGAGGGATGCTCCGGAGGCTTTGGCTTGCTTTTCCCAGGCATGACTGAGTGCCTCGCTCCCCGTCCCGGTGCAAAGCCCCCGAGCTCGGGATGAGGGTGAGGAGCTCGGCAGGTCCCTACTGCCAAGCCCGGGTGCCGGCGGCCAGGGATTTGCAGTCAGAGCAAGGGAAGGGGAGGCCGGATCCYGGGAAAAGCGCCCCTCGCTTTTCCTGGAGGAGTCGGGGTGGGCTCTGCCCCAAGCAAGCGTCGGCCTCCTTTCCAGCCCGAGCTTGTTTAGCTTCAGCTTCCAGCCTCTGGATCCTGTTACGCTTTCGGCTGACAGGCAAAAGCAAATCACATTTGTATCCGYGCCGGCGGCGGCAGCGGCGATCCGGGATGCAGCCTGCCACCGCCGGGCTCGGCGTGTGCTCGCCGCGGAGCGACCCCCCCCCCTTCCCCCTTCCCCTTTCTCGAGCCCGCGCCGCGCTTCCCCGGCAATCTGGCGGCGTTAAAAATATCCGCCGAGCCGTGACTCATCCTCGCCCCCAGCGGCCACCCGCGCCGCTGGGCCCCTCGTCCCCGCGGGCGCTGCCGGGGGGCCGCCGCTGCCCCCCGCTCCGGCCTCGGGCTGCGGTTAAATATAGCGGAGGCGGCTCGGCGACGCCGAGCTCGCGGCACGGCCCAGGCGCGGGCACGGGGACGGGGGGGGGTCCCCTGGCCGCACCAGGCACCGGGATGAGCCAATGCCCGCGGCCACGCTCCCGCGGAGCTGCCCGGCTCTTCCTGAGCCCGCAGCTGCCCCGCTAGCACCGGCCTTGGGTTCCCGAACGACGTTGCTTCAATCCAAGCGGGCAGCGACAGCCTGCAACCCGAGGCAGCCCCTTAATTACCTCATCTGTTATATCGGGATAATGACTGTAAACGGGAAGGAAACACTTCTGGGATATCTCTGGTCTCCTGATGTTATTTTGCCCTGGGTCCTGTTGCAACAGATAAATGAGGAGCTCGGCACCGCTGGCAGCTGCGCGAGGGCAGCCGGCGGGCACAGCGTGCGGATCCAGGCACGGTGCATGGCTCCAGGCATGGTGCACGGCTCTGGGAACAGCGTGCAGATCCAGGCATGGTGCACAGCTCCAGGCACGGTGCACGGCTCTGGGAACAGCGTGCAGATCCAGGCATGGTGCACAGCTCCAGGCACGGTGCACGGCTCTGGGAACAGTGTGCGGATCCGGGCACGGTGCATGGCTCCAGGCACGATGCACGGCTCTGGGAACAGCGTGCAGCTCTGGGCACAGTGCACAGCTCCGGGCACGACATGTGGATCCAGGCATGGTGCACGGCTCTGGGAACAGTGTGCAGATCCAGGCACGATGCACGGCTCTGGGCACAGCATGCAGCTCTGGGCACAGTGCACGGCTCCGGGCATGGCATGCAGCTCCAGGCACGGTGCACGGCTCCGGGCATGGCATGCAGCTGCAGGCACGGCATGCAGCACTGGGCACAGCGCATGTCTCCGGGCATGGTGCTCCCGAGGGATTTGGCAACTGTGGATGCAAGCACGCAGCCCAGTGGGAACAACCTCCAGGAAAGGCAAGGCCTCGACGCCAGCTCCAAGGGTGCCGCAGGCCTACGGCAGCACTGGGATTCAGCCCAGCCGAAGGGCAAAGGGCTGCGGAGAGCCCGGCACCCACCTCGCAGCGCGGGAGAGCCCCTGCCCCTGCCCGCAGCACCCTGGGGCGCACCGAGCCCCCGTGCCCCGTACGTGCACGCTCCCACCTGGGTGTTTTTTCCCTTTTTTTTTCACCCTGGGAGGAAATTTGCAGGTTCAAGCGTTTCCCTGAGCCTTGCAGGAGGCTGCGGGAGGGGGGAAAAGCAGCAGCGCGTCGCCTTGCCCGCGTTACACGTCCCGGCCGGGCGGCCCCCGCCGATGAAAAGGAGCCCGAGTCAAGGCCGCTTCCTGTTGATGTACTATTGCCGGGAGGACAAACGGCGCTGGGGACCGCGGCCGGCCTCGTCAAGGATTTCCCGTCCCCCGGAACATCGCGGCCTTCTTGGAACAAGGGCCCCGGGCCGGCAAAAATACTCGCCGCTAATTAGCGGCTGATAAGGCAGGAGCTGCAAAGGGCTCGGGACTTCTCCTCCCTCCGGCAGGGAAGGGAAGGAAGTTGTTATTCCAGTGGTAAACAAATCGTGAGGAGCAGATAAATGGCTTGTCAAGCCCCCCTGCCCTCCCCGCCGGAGCCGGTGGCGTTATCCACGCCGGTGGCACGTGCATCGCGGGCAGACGCCGCGCGAGGCAGGCGGCGCCCGATCCAGGCTCCGAGGTGCGGCAAAGCCACGAGCGGGCTTCTCCCCGGTGGGAGATGCCACGGGAAGCAGCAAGCCCGGAGAGCTCGGAGGCGCCGCAGCGAAAACGCTCCGTTATTATTATTAGCCTCCCCGGGGCATGGAGGTATTTATAGCGATTGCTTCACCCGTGCTTATGAGCCCAGCTGCTACGGGGAGCTCGTGCAGCCGGGGTGGCCGGGGTCACCCCACGGGTGCCTGCCGGCCGGGATGGCAACGGCTTTCCTAGACGTYTTCTGGCGGATTAGCAGCGCTTGCCAAAAGGTCTGCGGCTCGGAGGTTCAGCTGGCTGAGCGGGCAGCTGCCTCCAAAAATCAGCCAGCAGGGACCCRGCGCTGGCCGCGGCCGCTGGGATGCCCAGGGCACCCATGGGTGTCGCCGGGCCGGGGTGCTCCGCAATGCCCATGGAGCCGAGCCGCGATTCCCAGCACCGGTCGGGGAAGGGAGCCGGTTGTTCTCACGTCTGCTGCCGGCACTGCGGCCGACGCTAATGCAATCTGCGCGGTGATTAGGGAGCTCATTTGCGAGCCTCGGATTGATCAGGGAAAATCTAATTCCCGGCCATCTGCGGCTGGRGAGGAATTCAATTTGGGGGAGCTCTTGGGAGCCGTCTCCCGCTGGACTGTTTTGGGACCCGGAGAGCAGGGCTCATTCAGCTGCCGGGGACGCGTGGGTCCATTTTTGGGTGCCCTCAAGTGTCCTAGCTCTCCATCTCCATGCGGCCACCGGCCTGCACCACGTTTAGGCGGAAGAGGGACAGATCCATCTGCAGGGACTTGGCCAAGCCAAGAAGGCATGAGAAAATCCCCCCCCCCTGCTCCGGCTAAAAGGCAGCTGCCAGGAAGGATTTTCTTCTCACCGTGCAGCCGGGTTTGGCAGCATCGCGGCAGAGCCGGGCTGGGACGAGTGTCACGGCTCGGAGGTCTCCTGCCCCCGCTTTCGGAGCCAGGGCAGCGGGCGGCTCGGCCGGCTAAAGGATGCAGTTGCAAGGCAAAGAGGAGCAGGGAGCTGGGTTTTCCCTTCGGGAGCGCTTTGGATGGCACGAACGGGGGAGCCGGCCACCCCCCGGCTCAGCCACGGCGCTGGGGGAGCAGAGCCCTCGCCGAGCAGAGGCGGCGCGGCTCGCCGGGCTGCCAACACCTATCAATTAGGCTTGGATTTGTGGGCAAGTCAGCGACTAATTGCCCTGGGGCCTGTGGCTGGGAGAAAGGCTGGGAGCGGCGGCGGTGGAGGGGGGGGGAGAGGCGGGAGGGAGGAGGCCCGAAACGGAGCCGCAGACGTCTCGCTGGAGCATCCTCCGGGCAGGAGCAGGGCGGCCGCGGCGCCAGCCGAGGGGGGAGGTAGGGAAAGCACCAAGCCCTAAATTCACCTCAGTTTTCACCGGGCTCCGGGGCCAAATCGGGCACCACGGGAGGCCAATCCCAATGGGTTTCCAGGCGGATCAGCTCCCCAACCCACTTTACCACTTCTCTCCATCTCCTGGGTGCCCGGGACATGCAGTGGTGCCCTGAAGGAATGCGTCAGCCCCAGCCGGGAAGGAGGTTTGGGCAGAAGGTTTGGGGCTGTGGGCAAAAGCAACCCCAGCGTTGCAGGTAGCCCCACCACCCCCTGCACGTGGGGCCGCTTCTGCCTTAGGTTTTTCATCCGAGGTTTCTCCCAGGAGATGGCCCCGCACCACCCAGCCGTAGGACCCCGGCTCGATGACACAGTCCCATGTAAGAGCGATGTGCTCTGCCCAGGATCAGGKTTTTTTGTGGCTCCTTTTTGGGTCCCCTGGCCACGACAGAGCAGCACGGGGCCCCCATGGGCGGCTGCAAACTGGGCTCCCTCTCCAACGGCCCGAAAACCCCGGCGCAGACCAGCCCCAGCTCAGTTCCTTTCCCTCCGTCAGCAGCTTTCGGTTATTTCCCGTCAAGCGTTTCCTTCCCTTTTCTTCCTAATGCAAAACGCGCGGGTCCCCGCGTCGCACCAGCAACCCCGCAGCAGAGAGGGCCGTGAACCCRCAGTGCCCCGCTCCCCCGTCCCCGCCACCCGGCCGGAGCGCCGTGCCRCGCTGCCGGCGTGGGACATGCCAGCGGCCTCGTGGCATGCTCGGCGGGCAGCGGGGCGCTGAACCCAGCCCTTGCCCAAATTCAGGCGTGGCTGACGGCACGGGGGGGGCAAAGGACGGAGCAGCTGCTTACCCGCCTCCTACGGGGGTGCCTCCTGCCCCCCCCATGCACACAGACCCCATGCAAGGAGAGGAAGGGGGGGGACACAGGGCACGGTGTTGTTGTGGGGGGGCACCCGATCCTGCTCCCCACCCCGGTGCAGACCCACGGAGGGCTGGCCCCACTGCAGGGCACGGGGTCTGCCCCCCACCTCGGCAGCCAGCGACCACCCGCAGCAAAGCCRCGCCGGGGAAAGAAGAGCCGCGCTCTCGGGGCACCCTTGGGCCCCCCCTGCCCAAACCTCGCTGCTACCCGTGACAAGCAGAGCGGAGCAGCTGGACGTGGGCAGAGGAGAGCTGGGGACTCGGCACCCCCAGACGCGAGGCACCCTCAGACCCCCGGACGCATGGACCCCCAAAACCTCAGCACCCGAGACGCATGGGAACCCCAAACCCTCAGCAACACCGGACACGTGGGACCCTCACGTCCCTTGGCACCCCGGATGCATGGGACCCCCAAACCCTCGGCGCTCCCGAATGCATGGGGGACCCCCAAACCCTCGGCAGCGCCGGACGCGTGGGACCCTCAGCACCCCAAGAGGCACGGCACCCCGAGACCCCCGGAGCCCCAGACCCCTTCCCCGCGGGGCGGCGGGGGGCTTACGGCGTCCTGCAGGGTGCCCATGGCGCGGCGCGGCTCGGCGCGG
>NW_020450758.1:228454-229091 GCF_003343035.1 Apteryx rowi | reverse complement strand
GGAGTGGGCAAGGGGGCCCCGGCGTCCCTACCTGTAGCGCCTCGGAGGCGGGCGCGGAGTCCTCCACCTTCAAGAAGACCTGCTGGCCCCGTCTGAAAAATTGAACGAGGGCGGTGAGGAGATGCTGCACCACCAGCACCATGCCGCCTCCCTGCGCGCCCGGCCCGGCCCGGTTCTAGCTAGGTCCGGCTCGGCTCGGCTCGGCTCGGCTCGGCTCGGCTCGGCTCGGCGCGGCTGCCCGCCCCCGGGCAGGGGGGCCCGGGCGCCGCCGCTCCCCGCCCCGCTCCGCCCTGCGCTCCGCTCCGCTCCGCACCTGCTGCGCGCCGCCACGGGCAGGGCTCCCTGCGCGGGGCAGCGGCTCCGCCGGGTCCTAAGGGCCCTGGCTCGGGACGGGGGACGGGGGACGGGGAGGCCGTGCCGCTATGGGGCGGGCAATGGGGCAGTGTCCCCCGGTATGGGGTGGGGGATGAGGAAGTGTCCCCGGTATGGGGCAGGCAATGGGGCAGTGGCCCCTGGTATGGGGCAGGCAATGGGGCAGTGTCCCCCGGTATGGGGCAGGCAATGGGGCAGTGTCCCCCGGTATGGGGTGGGGGACGAGGAAGTGTCCCCGGTATGGGGCAGGCAATGGGGCAGTGTC
>NW_020450758.1:227644-228293 GCF_003343035.1 Apteryx rowi | reverse complement strand
GGGGCAGTGTCCCCCGGTATGGAGCAGGGGATGGGGCAGTGTCCCCTGGTATAGGGTGGGGGATGAGGAAGTGCCCCCCGGTATGGGGCAGGGGACAGGGCAGTGTCCCCCGGTATGGGGCAGGCAATGGGGCAGTGTCCCCCGGTGTGGGGTGGGGGATGAGGAAGTGTCCCCGGTATGGGGCAGGCAATGAGGCAGTGTCCCCCGGTGTGGGGCAGGGGACGGGGCAGTGTCCTGGATACAGGGCAGGGGATGGGGCAGTGGCCCCCAGTGTGAGGTTGGGGTCAGGGCAGTGTCCGTGGCATGGGGTGGGAAACGGGTTCGTGCCCCGAGGGCTCTGGTCCCTGCAGAGGGGCCCTCAGGGCCTGGGGGGGGGGGGATGTCCCAGGTCCTGCATCTCAACCCCCCCTCGCCTCTCGGTCTGAGTTAGACCCTGCAGGGCTTGTGGTGGGAGACACCTCCCCACGCGCCTAGGTCCCACGTCGGAAAGAGCGTCCCGTCTTGCGTGACACCCCCCCACCTCACCGTCTCCAGCCAAAGAGACCCCCCCCACCGGCCCTGGGGAAGGGATGTGCCCCAGGCTTGGGCTGGGCCCCCCATACACACGTCCTCGCAGGTCCTGCACCAGGAGCTTCACCCCATCCCGGGG
>NW_020450758.1:211884-227279 GCF_003343035.1 Apteryx rowi | reverse complement strand
TGGCCACCCCTGGACCTTAGGTAGGGATGGCCACCCCTGGACCTTAGGTAGCAATAGAGCCTGGAGGTCTTGGTGCAGAGCTCTCCCCCTCCCCGCGGTGCGTAGGGAGCTCCCTCCACCCATGGACACCCTGGTGTGCGCCATGCTGGAAGCGCACCCCGTGGCGAGGTGCCCCCTCCTTCACCCAGCTCCAGCTGGAGAAGACCCCGCTCGGCTCTTCGATGGGGCAGTGGGCTGCAGGGCCTGGGCTGGGTGCTCACCCCCCCCCCCCCCCCCCCCCTAGCCCCCCAGCTGGCATTCAGGGCAAAGCCGCCCCCTTGGCTTGGGGGACGTTTCCCCCCCACCCGCCTGGGTCCCACTTTGGAAGACCCCCCACCCGTTCTTGGCAGGGATGCACGCCGTCCCTCGGTGCTGGGCGAGACCCCCGGGGCTCTCGGTGGGGAGATGCCTGCAGGGTGCAGCAGGAGTCTCCCCATGGCTTTGGGATGCGGGTGGCTGGGAGRGAGGGGGACAAACCTCCCCATCCTTGCCTCCCTGTGGGATCTCTCCGGCATCTCTTCCCCAAAAATGCTTCTCCACATGCTTTGGCCGGATGCAGGAGTAACTTTTCCCCTGCTCTGCAGAGGTTTGGAGCCCCAGGCTAGGCAGAAGCTTCCCAGAGACGACGTCGTGGCAGCGCTGGGGCAATCTCACCCCGGGGGGCAAATGATTTTGCCCCCAGAGCTGAGCAAAACCACCAGGGCAAAGGCTGTGGAGGGTTTTCCCAACACGGACAGACCCCCGGGGCTCCCCGGTTCTCATGCACAGCTCGGGCAGCTCTGGGATTTAACTTGAGCAAGTTAATCATGTACCACACGGCGTGAATAAATAASAGGGCAACAGGGATACGGCACGTCAGCCACGCGCCGCGCTGCCGCAAAAGGCGCCCGCAGAGCGGCAAAATGAAAATTAAAACAAATGCAGAGCAGAAGAGGAAGGAGAGGGAGCCGCTTCCACGGTAAACACCGTGCRAAGAACGCGCGGGCACGGGGCCACCTCGATTTCCTCCGGGCAGAGACTAACCTGGCAGGAAGGTTCGGGCCCTGCAGCAGGGCTGGGTGGGAGGAAGGCCCATAGTCTTCCTCCAGACCCTCTGCCCGTCAAAGCCCTGGCTCATCCGACGTTTCCCAGTCACCCAGTTCGGCTAAACTGGAGCTAAGCCGACCTAAGACACTAGCAGCCGTTACTGAATTTGGCTAAGCTGCTGCCCCTGCTCCTGTCCTAACCTATTGCAGAGGCTGCGGAGGAGCCGCTGCCCTTCGCGAGGTGCACGGGCGCACGTGGCCTTCCTCATCCTTCCTCATCCTCCAGCTGTACAACAGGGGAGGGTGGGGGTGGCTCTGCCCTTCTCCAGCTCCCTCCTGGCTGCACGAAGGTGACGGATGTGTACAGCACCTAGCACAGTGCCAGGTCCTGCTTGGTCCCCCCGAGACCAGAGAGCGCCCTCGCGCCTCGCTTGGGGACAGCGGCTCGGGGACGTGTCCCGCAGCGAGGTCCCTGGGTGGTGCAAACATCGCACGTGGGAACATCATCCCTTGCGTGGCTGGGCCAGGCTCCCGGAAGGACGCCAGGGCACCGGCGCGGAGATGGGTGATGCCAGGACCCTCCTGGGTGCTGGCCCATGCGCTGGTCCTACCTCCTGCAGGGATGCTGGCGAGGGTGCTGGCTCCTGGGCTTGGCACCCTGCAGCCTGCGCCCTCGGCCGTGCACCCTGCACACTGGTCCTTGCGCCCCTGAGGTCTGCACCCCGCACCCTGCAGCCTGCACTCTGCACCCTGCAACCCTGCACCCTGCACCCCACACCCTGCACCTTGCACCCTGCAACCCTGCACGCCCCACCCTTGCACTCCACACCCTGCACCCCACACCCTGCACCCTTCACCCACATCCTGCATCCCACACCCTGCATCTTGCACCCCTGCACCCCACATCCTGCACCCTGCATCCCGCAGCTCACCCCCTGCATCTTGCACTCCTGCACCCCATCCCCTGCACCCCCTGCACCTTGCACTCCTGCACCCCATTCCCTGCACCCCCTGCACCTTGCACTCCTGCACCCCATTCCCTGCACACCCTGCACCCTGCACCTTGCACACCCGCACCCCACAACCTGCACCCGTCACCCCTGCACCCCGCACCTTGCACCTCACACCCTGCGCCCTTCACCCGTGCACCCCGCACCTTGCAGCCTGCGCCCTGCATCTTACACGCTGCATCCTGCACCCGGCACCCTGCACCCCGCAGCCCACCCCCTGCACCTTGCAACCCTGAACCCCACGACCCGCACCCTTCACCCCGCACCTTGCACCTCACACCCCGCGCCCTTCACCCCCGCACCCCGCACCTTGCATCCCCGCACCTCACACCGCGCATCCCGCACCCTGCACCCCGCACCCCCGCAGCCCGCACCCCACATCCCGCACCCCACATCCCGCACCCTGCACCCCGCACCCCCGCAGCCCACCCTGCAGCCTCGCCGCCCCGCGAGTCCCGGCGCTGCCCGCGGAGCACCGGGGACACCTAGCGGCTGCAGCAGCCCCCGGCGCGGGCGAGCCCGGGGCCAGGCCACCTCCTGCCGGGTGCAGCGGGGTGCTGGACAGGGCACCCTGGGGTGGCACCGACCCTTCGGGAAAGCAGCTTATTCCACCGCGGACCCGGTCAAGTCYGCCCCGCGCGACGCTCGAACACGCGGACCAGCTGCGGTTGGAGAAAGCCGTCACCCAGGCATCTTCCCACCGATATCCCGAGAGCCGCACTGGGCCCGGGGGGGGAAACGCTGCCCCCCTCTCCTGGGAAAGCTCGACCCTTATGAGACACTAGAGAGCCCGCACCACCGGGCGCTGTCCTCCGGAGGACTCGGCGCTCGCACGGACGCAGGAGGCTTCCCCTTCGCCCCGCGCGCTCTTGCGTGTCCCACGTCGCGTCTCGTTATCTGCTTTTATATCTGCTTTAATCCCCGACCGCAGCCGTTTGGGCTTGGGYTTGTTGCGCTCTCCACCCACAACTGGCCGAGCAGCATCTCAGCCCGCYGGCTCTGCCCAGCCCGGATGGATCCTGCCGGCTCACGACCGGATCTTGGGCTTGGTGCACGAAGCAGGGAAGAGATTTCCCCCACGGGGGGGGGAACACCCTGGGCTGTGCAATTGCCCCCCTGCAAGAGCAGGAGCCGGTGCCCATGGGCTGCTCCCGTCGCTCGCCGCTGCTTCACCCTCCTCGGCCGCCCGGCACGGGGAGGGGACTTTCCGGCTGTTTTACACATCCTCTTTCTGCTGTTTTTTTTTTCTTTCCCCCACATTCGATATTATATCGGCTCTGCCCGTCCTGCCTCTCCTTGGGGACTCTGTGGYGCTGGAGACCTGCCAGGCATTGACAGCAGCGCTTCGCGTGGAGGGTATTTAATTGCATACAAGGGAGCAAAGTTCATTCGGGCTAGTAAATATTAACCCTTATTTAACACAAAGGCGCTGCTCACACCCAGGAGAAAACCCCGCTGTGTTTAACACCCAGGCTCAGCTCTTTTGCAGAGAGAAAAATGTATATATATATATATATATATATATATATATATATATATATATGCTGGCAATAGACATCATCAAAGCACCAAAGCCAGGGGGTTTCTAGGGTTGAAAAGCGATGCCAGGTCCTCAAAACCAACAGAGCAGCCTGAAAGATCGGCAGCGCTTTTCCCCCCCCCATGCCCCGCTCCCTTTGCACATCACTTTTAAGAGGGGAAGCTGCAGAGAAGTGGCCCTCGGGCAGCAAAACCTGCCCCAGAGCGGCCTCTCCGGCTCGTACTGGGTGTACTGGGGGGACTGGTCTGGCCCACACGCCGCCCGAGGGGGCACCGGGGGGAGCTGGGTGCTGCTCTTCGCCCTTCGCACTCCTCGCCGGCCCCGGGGGTCTGGCGGAGCATCGGCTCGGAGCCCAGCCGGCAGCGGCTCTGTGGACGCGGGCGCTAATCAAGCTGTATCTGCGGATAAATAGAGGTGTTACTTCGGCGGAGCTGCTAATCCGGGCTATTCTGCCAGCTGGAAATTCAGGCGGAAATAAATCCGTCTGCTCTCCCGCTCGCCCGCTCGTCCCCTCGGCCGGCCGGAGGAGCGCGCACGCGGCACTGCGCCCAAGCCGAATCGGCTCCCRCCGGCTGCAAAGCTTCTCCCCCTCCGCCGGGATTTAACACCAGGCCGGACGCGGCTGCAAATCGATAGCTCATCTGCCGCTCGCAAAGAAAAGCAGCGACGGCTTCTCTGCCCCGGTTGTGTCAATAAATCCACCCTGCTTGGYACCACCAACCCTTACGTCTTATTACGTCCCGGGGCTGAGGGACCGTGCCGGTCCCAGAGCTCCTGCCTGCACCCCGTCCTGCAAAGCGCGCTGGGGCCGGCAGGAGCGCACAGGCAGCCCACAGGCAGCCCTGCACATGCACAGGCACGAGGAAGACCTGCAGCAGGGCAGGGAGGAAGAGCAGGGCAGGAACATTTTGCCGCTGGGTGTGATTTCTGCAGAGTGGGAGAAATTGCTCCTGCAGCTACCAGCTGGTAGGATGCCCCCCCCCCCGTGTGTGTGCGTATATATATGCATCTAGGACGGCGTATGTGTGTGCGCATGTGCGTGCATACGTAGTACGCCTGCGTGCATGCACGGGCTTGTGCGTATCAGCATGCACGTGTGTTTGCATGCGTGCGGGTGGGTTTGTGTGCGCATGTGCTTGCACACGGAGAGGACGCATGCGTGGGGGCGTGCATGCATGGGGGTATGCACGGGTGGGGGGGATTTATGCACGTGTGTAGGCGCACGGGATGTGCTTGGGGGTATGTGCACGCCGGGGGGGTGCGCATGGGGGAAGCGTGCGCGAGTGTGAATGCGCGGCGGTGTGCGCCTGTGGCCGTGTGCGTGCATGGAGGGTGCACGCGTGTGCGTACAGGGGGTGTGTTTGTGCACTTGGCGGGGGGGGGGGATATGCACGTTGGCGAGTGAGTGCACACGCGTGTCGGGGGTGGGAAGGGTGCGTGCGCGGGGTGTGCACGTGTCTGGAGTGCACACATGCGCAGGGAGGCGCCAAGCAGCGAGGCCAGCTGATGGGCGCAGGCAGGGCAAGGGGACGCGGCGCCTGTCCCACGCCGCGGCGGGACGGTCCGTGCGGCACGGCCGACGTCTCTCTCGGCGCTTGGCTGCACTGCCAAGCACTGCAGAGACCCACCGTGAGCAAATGACGGGTGCACGGGGGGCGAAGGGGTCCTCGCCCCAGGGGAGATGGGCTGCACGGCCGGGTGCCGCATCCCGCTCTCGCGGACCGACAGCCCCACGCCGGTGTGCGCTGCGTCTTGCAAACGTGCTCGTTAGCGTGCACGGTGATTAAGTGGCCAGCGATTAAGGGGCGCCACCACGGCCACCTACCCCGAATTGTCCCCCGTGGCGGAGCTGCTGCCCCCAGCCCGGCCACGCACRGAGCCGCGGGATGCACCGAGGGGCAGCAACGAGCCCCTGAGCCGGGCGAACCCCCCGAATTTTTAGCTCTTGGGAACCTCCGAAGCCTCCTTTCCTCCACGCTCACCRCGCGTTATTGCCAGCAGCATTGCTAGCGCGCGGAAACCATGGAAATACAAGTGTGTCATTTCCGTACAGCAAACACTTTGCTTTCTTCCAGACCTCTGACTTTGCAAAACASAAAAAAAGCATCTAAAATAAAATGAAAAGAAGTTTCTAGAGAAACAGCCGTTTCTCTGCAGAAACATGGATTTCGGATTGTTTTTTTTTTAATGCCCAGACCAGGAAACCTTCTGATTTTTTAGAATAAAAACCACAAGCGGCGGCTGCAGGGGGAGCGGCAGGTGAACGGTGCTGTCACCCAAACTATCGCACACGGGGCGCATCGTCCGCCCTCGCTGCGTGGGAAACGCGCGGCGGGTGCAAGCACCTGGGCACCGCCGTCCCGCCGGCCACCTTGGCGCCTGCGGCAGCAATCTCACGGGTTCAGGGAGTTATTCAAGAGAGAGAGAATTCGCGATGGAAAAACGGAGCTAATCGCTCGCCGAAATCTAAATCCGGCCCCGCGAGGCAGCTCCGGCCCYGCTGCTGCCTGCGGGAAGAGCAAAGCGACGCGAGGGCGGCCGACGATGCTCAGATCCATTAAAACTCCTCTACCTGGAGATAAGGGGATGATTTGCTGGGGCACAGGGCTGCGCAGGCGGAAGGGGCTGGTGGGCAAACCCAGGACGGCTCCCGCTGCCGCGCTGGAGGCCRGGAATCCGTCTCGGCTGCATCCGCCGATGCTCCCGCTCTCGCCGACGGAGGAGCACGCTGCGAGCCCCGATTTGCRCACGGGAAACCAGGCACAAAAGGATGCAACCGAATTTCCCCAGGTGCACCACRAACTAGGAGCGAGAAAGGGGCCCAGGTGTCCGGGCACTCGGTCCGGTACCCGAGCATGCGGCAGCGGGTGCCCTTGCAGCAGGCTGCAATCGCGGGCAGCTCATCCACCCGCGGGACCGGCGGCGCTTCCCGGGTCCGAGCAAGGTTTCGCTGCTGTTATTATTGCTATCATCGCGACGGCTATATTTTTAACTCGAAAACGGAGGGGCCTGGCTGAGCGAACGCCGGTGCCGCGGCACCAGGCGATGAATAAGTCATGAAGCCCTAAGGAGATCTCTATGGAGACAGCGTGGAGCTCGGAGCGGCTCTGGGCAGGAAGGGGAGGCAGCTGCCAGCCCCTCCAGCCCCGAGCCGCGGTCGGGGAGCCAGCCATAATTAGAGGGGAGAGCGCGACGGCACGCTGTGCTCTGCTCCCCGGCAGCGTATTCCCATCGGTTCCCATCGCCGGAGCCGAGCCGCAGGCAGGGCTGCCCGCTGCGGCCCGCTGTGCTCCTGCCTGGCCGCAGGTTGGGCATGCACCCGGCCTCGCTGCCCGTGCAAGCAGGGTCCTGCACACAGCGGGCAGAGCGTGGCCTCCACACGCTCRGCGGGATGAGAGGCGGGATACGGCCAGGGGCACGGCATGCGTCCGGAGGGATCATGTGTGTCTGGAGAGGCTGCGGGCATCTGKGGGGACAGCATGTGTCCRGAGGGACAGCATGCATTTGGGGGGACAGCATGCATTTGGGAGGACAGCATGCATCCAGAGGGTCAGCATGCATCCAGAGGGACAGCATGTGTCCAGAGGGACAGCATGCATCTGGGGGGACAGAAGGTGTCCGGAAGAACTGCATGCATCCAGGGAAACAGCATGCATCCGGAGGGTCAGCATGCATCTTGGGGGACAGCATGTGTCCCGAAGGACAGCAGGCATCTGGGGGGATGACATGCATCCGGAGGGACTGCATGTGTCCCGAAGAACAGCATGTGTCCAGAGGGACAGCATGCATCCAGGGGGACAGCATGTGTCCAGAGGGACAGCATGCATCCAGGGGGACAGCATGTGTCTGGAGGGACTGCATATGTCCGGAAAGACAGCACACATCCTGAGGAACTGCATGCTTCTGGAGGCCACCATGCATCCGGAAGGACAGCATGTGTCTGGAAGGACAGCATGTATCCAGAGGGACAGCATGTATCCAGAGGGACAGCTTGCATCCGGGAGGACAGCATGTGTCCAGAGGGACAGCATACATCCACAGGGACAGTATGCATCCGGGGGGAGAGCGTGCATCTGGGGGGAGAATGTGCACCCGGAGGGACGGCATGTGCCTGGAGAGCCAGCCTGGGTCCAGAGGACAGCACGCATCCGAGGACCAGCGTGTGCGCAGAGGGCCAGCACGCATCCGCATGTGCAGCCTCCTGGGACACGGACACGGCCGCTGCCCGCGTGTCCCCAAGCCCGGTTGTGCCGCGGGCCCTGGGAGCCCCTAAATCCCTCGGCCCGCGGCTCGGCTGCTGCTCCGCTGGGCTCGCTCCCGCCGCGCCGGCAGCGCCGTCTCCCGTGTCCCTGCCTGCATCTCTCCGAAGCTCTTACAAATAATAAAGCAGATAAAGAGCCCCCGAAAGCTGAGCGATAGATACCGCGTTGCTCCGGGCTGTCGGTGTCCCTGCTCCTATCAGCCAGATACACACTTTATTAACCGCAGCAGCGGAGCGTGACTCTGCCCAGCAGCTCGCCGCGGCGGGGACGGAAACCCCGTGACCGGGCTGGTACCCGAGCTCCGACGCAGCCCGCAGAGAGCCGGGTTGGACGGACCCACGCCGGCGACCCGCTGCTGAGCCCCGGCACGCTCGGTACGCCCAAGACACCCGGGCAGAGCTGTGGGGTGAACGGCCCCGGGGATGTCTCACCCGTGAGCATCCCCTCGCAGTCCCAGCAACGGCGTGCAAAGACACAGACGCTGGCGGGATGCTGCGGGGTCCGGATGCAGGTTATCTACGTGGATGGGCAGGAAGGCTTGGGGAGACACGACCCATGGTGCCTTCGGAGGAGGTTTTTCCCCTGCTTTATTGCTATAAATTTCTTTTCTGATACATTATAGGTGAAGAATAAATTAAGCATCCGAGCCAGGCCGGGCAGTGCTCCTCCAGAGGTACTTAGGCAAATCGTTAGCACGTTAATGATTGTGCCACACCAGCTATTCCAGGCAGCAACCAGGACCGTCCCAGGCTTACGGACAACGTTAATTTATTGACGGATGAAATAAAAGAACGGTAGGCAACACGTGTTAGCGACGGGACGTGTCGCTCCTYGCTCACCGCCTCCCTGGCCAGGCTCCGGCTGCAAGGGTGTCCCCGTGCACGTCCCCGTGCCACCTCCACCTCTGCTTCACGCTGCCTCACCGGGGATGCTCCGAGTCCCGATCCCAGGGATGCTCCGAGCCCGGCTGAAGCCAGCCTGGCCTCGGCGCACGTGGCCAGTCAGCTCTCTTTTGCCGTGCTCATTCCCGGACCTGCAGTTCGGCTCGCAGCACGGACACTACGCCCTCTCAACACCCCCCCCCTCCTTGCTGGCAGAAGCTCATCAATGCRATCGATGGTTATCGACCCGCTGGCGTAAGGGGCCGACGCTGATTTACACCAGGGTGGAGGCACTGCAAAACCCTCCAGCCTCGTCTGCGAGCGCGGGAACCGCACCGCCGCCGGGACACGTCGCGTCTCCGTYGCGGTTCGGATCCTTCCCCGCGCCCGGGCGCTCGCTCGTGCCGCCCGCTAGCCCGGCAGCGAGCTGAGCACCGACAGCACAGCACCCGCCTGCTCCAATTTCCTCTCGTTATCTCCCTTTTGTTAACGACGCGCTCGCTTGCCAATTTAACCTGGATCAAAACTGGATCGCGCGCGCGCGCTCTCTTTTTCTCCTCCAATTAATTTGTTCATCGTTTCTGTTTCCAAATTAATTCATCAAGCACTCCTGGCAGAGGAAAGCAGCAGTGCATGGGGTCCGCGTGTACGGAGYGGCTCCGGGAAGGGATGGCGTTCAATGAGCCTGGAAGGAGCGGCTCCGCGGGAAAGCAAGCAAAGGAGGAATTACTACCCGGCGGCGCAGAAGACGTGGGGGGCTCTCGGCCTGCAAAGCTGCTACGAGGAGAGGGGGACGCTGGGCGAGCTGCGTGCCCAGGCGTCCCACCACATCCCCGCGCAGGCGGAGGCGGAGGTGGCTGCAGGGTCTGGGGAAGATCGAATCCCCCGTGCATGGAGGAGCCAGCAGGCTCCCTGCACCCAGCCCGGGAGGGAAGGACCTGGCGGTGGCTGGGACCCTTCCTCGCCTCCGCCCTGCCTCTAGCAAGCTGAAAGAGAAGTGTCAAAAGAAACGCCTCGCAGCTCAGGGACATCTCACGCACCCTSAGGTGCCCAGCTGGCCCAGTGACAGCCACGGAAGCTTGGAGACAGCTCCACACAGATGTCCTGTGACAGCTATGGGAAGGGAAGAGAAGAATCATCCCAGCACAACGCTTGGGTCAGACTGGCAGAGGGGCTGCAATGGGCTCGTGCAGGTGCTCTTGCAGGCAAGATGCTCTTGCAGGCTCAGAGCATCCCTGGGGTCGGGACTCAGAGCGTCCCCAACATCAGGGCTCAGAGCATCCCTGGGGTCGAGGCTCAGAGCATCCCTGAGGTCGAGGCTCAGAGCATCCCTGAGGTCGAGGCTCAGAGCATCCCTGAGGTTAAGGCTCAGAGCATCCCTGAGGTTGGGGCTCAGAGCATCCCTGGGATCGGGGCTCAGAGCATCCCTGACGTTGGGGCTCAGAGCATCCCTGACGTTGGGGCTCAGAGCATCCCCAGCATCAGGGCTTGGAGCATCCCTGGGATCGGGGCTCAGAGCATCCCCAGCATCAGGGCTCAGAGCATCCCCAGGATCAGGGCTGAGAGCATCCCTGGGATCGGGGCTCAGAGCATCCCTGAGGTTGGGGCTCAGAGCATCCCCAGCATCGGGGCTCAGAGCATCCCCAGCATCAGGGCTCAGAGCATCCCCAGGTCAGGGCTCAGAGCATCCCCAGCATCGGGGCTCAGAGCATCCCCAGCATCAGGGCTCAGAGCATCCCCAGGTCAGGTCTCAGAGCATCCCCAGCATCAGGGCTTGGAGCATCCCTGGGATCGGGGCTCAGAGCATCCCCAACATCAGGGCTTGGAGCATCCCTGGGATCGGGGCTCAGAGCATCCCCANCATCAGGGCTTGGAGCATCCCTGGGATCGGGGCTCAGAGCATCCCCAACATCAGGGCTTGGAGCATCCCTGGGATCGGGGCTCAGAGCATCCCCAGCATCAGGGCTCAGAGCATCCCTGGGGTCAGAACTAGGCAGGGGCAGCCCAAACCCAGGACAGGAGACCCTCTATACAACCCTGAGCAGCCCGTGTCTTCCATCCTGCAGCACAGGATCACCAAGTTTGCTGAGGGGCCAAACTTGCGGAATAAAACCCGGCATCTTCAGGCGGTGCTGCCCAGGCAGGTCTGCTCTGTCTCCAGCCCGTGGCGCCGGGCCGAGGGGAGGGAAGGAAGGCAGGTTTCGCCCTGCTGCCACCCGACCCCCCAGAAGGATTAACACAGGGTACGGCACAGGGTGTACGAGCTAAAAATATGCTGTGACTTTTCTGTATTTGCTCTAATGAGTCATTCTTTTTAAGTAATTTATTGCTTGTTACATAATCACTTTCATTTTCAGCTCTAGAAAATGGATTTTTTTTTTAATGAAAAGGGCAGTTAGCAGATCCTGCAGTCACACAATAATTAAACATTTTCCCAACTTCTCAGCAGATGAAGCTGATATGTTGTTGGTTTTTTTTTTTCATTTGTTTTACTTTCGAAGTGCAGACAGCCCGATGGGGCCAAGGTGCCCGCACGAGCACGTGGCGGCGACGCTGCCTGGCGGCCGGGTCCGGCCCCTTCTCCGGCTCCGGCTCTGCCATGTGACGGGAGATGCCACCGTGCACAGGTCCAACTCGTTCGGTTTGCACCCTCCCTGCTCACAGCCAGACCGTACGCAAGAAGCCTTTGGCCTCCCGTAAACCACAGCGTGGGAAACAGCCTAACCTGTCTTCATCCTCCTCCTCCTCCTCCTCCCCTGCGGTGCTGTTCCTCGCCTGCTCCAGTTGCCGGCTAGCTCCGAAGCCAAATCCTCACCGGCTTCCAGCAGCTCCCTGGGGCAGGTCCCACCTCTCCCCAGCAAGCGCCGTTACCCCTCAGTACAACCCCACCGCCCACGTGTATATTCTCCAGGGTAAGGCAGTGCCGATGAGCCCATTTTACAGAAGGGGAAACCGAGGCCCAGCGAGACGGGGGCTTTGGCAAGGCCACGCGACCAGCTCGCGAGGAGCAGGGAGCGGCTGTGTCCGAGCTGGACGGACGCAGGAGACCGGGGGCCTGGCCGCCGTCTCCRCAGACGCGTGGCGCTGCTAATCGAGCCGTTCCCCTACCTGGAAAGCAGCGCRTCTGACATGGCCATAAATAAGACGGCCGCGGCGGCACCGAGCCCATTGATTTCCTGCCGCAGCCTGCGCATGTGTCCAGCGAAACCCTTTTAAGAGCACACGGATAATAGGGCATAACAATAAACAGGCCGGCATCGGGAGCATCAGGACCCTGGAAGCAGACTGCTTTTTTCCTGGAGATTAATATAAGTCTAGACAACAGGGGAGACGGTGCCCGCGCCGAGCCCTGGTGCTCCGAGGGAAGCGCTTGGAGGAGGAGGAGGAGGAGGAGGAGGAGGAGGATGGGGACAGGGACACCAGCCAATGTGGCTCCCTGCAAGGGCAGGACCAGGGGTTCAGGCTCCCGGATCCCTGGGGCAGTCGGTGCTCACGGTCATCCGGCGGGAGCGGGAATGTCCCCAGACTCGGCCAACGCGGATGTCCCGCCGAGGGTTCACCGCATCCCGATGCCGGGCATGCCGCTGCTGCGGGAAGCGCGGCGCCGAGCGCCGCGTCGAAGCTGCAGACTAGGAATTACTACGCCAAATGTCTTATTTGTGTAGAAATGCAATTATGCTAATTAAAGCATATCCATAATTACAGCACTTAGTGGCCCGTAAGTGCACAAGCTCCAGTGACTTAGGAGAATCCGGCAAGGCAGAGGGTTGCCCGTCCCCGTGCCGCCACCTCTCCTCCTGCCGAGCCGGGAAATTCCCCCTCCGGATAGACCTTGYGCCGAGCTCCGGCGCCGGGAGCAGGGAGGAAGAGGAGGGCAGGGATGCCGGCGCCTCGGGGCCCCGGCACGYGAGGACACCCAGCCCCGCACGCGCRTGCGCCCGTAGCTCCGCGCCGCGCTGAAACGTCGCTGCAAAAATAACAGGCAACAGGCAGGAGTAATGCAGGCAGGAGAGGAAACACACGGTTACCCTTAATTCTCCTGTGAATTGTCCTTGAATAAATGCAGCGCTACAGACTTTGCCAACTCATCTTTCAATTAGTAGGTTTAGCTGATAACCGGGAAAAGAAGGAGCTGGAGGTGGTGTTTTATTATGTGTTCTCTACCTTTCCAGCCGCTGTGTTTTCTGTTCTTTCTTTTTCCCCCCTCCTCTTTCTTCCTCCCCCGGCAGCGGGATGCAGCCCCTGCGCGGGTGCTGTGCCCCCCGGTGCTGCCGGCAGCCCGGCGCGGGACCGTTTGCCAGGTTCGGGTGTCCCACGGGACCATGGCATGGATGTGGGTGCTCCATCCCGTGCCTGCAAGATCCTGGCGGTTTCCCAGGGGGATAAAAGCAGGTCCTGGGACTGCTGCCTCYGCCTCCTTGGTGCTGCTCCGATGCAAAGGGCAGGCGCTGGCCTCCGCTCCCGGATGAGCCGCGTCTCAACGGCGACGAAACGAACGCGCCGCGTCCGCGGCCCTCCGCCACCCTCCAGGAGGAACCGCACTGCGGGAATGCAAGCTCTCAGCACGAGCAGCRCCGGCCGGGATATCGGGAACACGAGGGGAAGGGAAAGGACGCGGCGAAAGGCTCCGGCGCCTGGGCGGCGCGTGGGACGGAGAGTTGGCGAACCCCGGTGCAAGGCTGGTTTAAAGCACCGTGGGGGCGAGCAAAGCCCAGGGTTGTGTGTGTGCACACTACCTCTCCCCAGCTCCGTTGCAGCGTGTGTGTGCGTGTGTGTGTGTGTGTGTGCACACTACCTCTCCCCAGCTCCATTGCACTGTGTGTGTGTGTGTGTGTGTGTGTGCGCACTACCTCTACTACTGCTGCTTATCTTGGGGGATGCTCGACCTTGAGCAACGGGGTTTGCGTTCGCTTTGGAGAAGGACCTGGCAGCCCGGCTGACCCTGAGCACAGCCCCTGCGAAAACACCCGTTAACACCCCACGGCTTCCTCCGCAGCGAGCCAGGGCAAAGGCGGGCGCCCCGGGAACCRCATTCCCATGCAATCAAAGCGGAGCACTGGATATTTTCCCAGGGCAGACCGCAGGGCTGCGGCTAATTAGTGCCACGCCGAGGGAAGCGGCGCCTGTAACCGCTGCACGCCGACGGCCCGGGTGTGCCGAGCCGAGGAGGGGGCCGCGGGGGGGGGGGAGCGAGCGGCCGCGGCACGCTCAGCTCACGCAACGCCGGCGAGCAACAGCCTGTTCGTAAGAAACCCTGTAATTAACACGTTGTAGGAGCCCCAGCCTTGCAACTGGAGGGAAACAGGGGAAATAATAGAGCAGAAATTTAATTAACARAGGTCGTTAGTGCTCCTCGTTTGCTCTGAGTGCTGCTTGAGTCGCAGCATGGGTTTAGCTTTCCTGACCCTCTCCCTCTTAAGGGTCCCTCTCCGGGAAAAGCGGAATGAGCCAGGGGATGCGCATGCAGGCGTCGAATACCGTGGGGTTGGCGCAGGCGGGCGCAGTCATGCGTCGGCGTAGCTAGAGGCAATTGCAGCCTCGGGGTGTAACTAYGGCACGTCCAGGTGCCCCTCACCCTGGCATCTGACCCAGGCAGGCCGGAGACAGTTCTCCGGCCCTGGAGCCCACCCGTGGTGTCACTGCGACTTCTCGTGCTTTGCAATCTCCGTTTTGCCCTCCCGCACGAGCCACAGCAAGCCTTCCTCGCCCAAACCGTGCCTGGCAGCCCCTTTGCAGCTCCRAAAGGTTTCTCCCTCTTTCCCCTCGCTCCCCTTCTCCAGCAGTTTCCCTCTCTCTCTCCAGCAAGCTCCTTCCCRCCGCAGGCTGGAGAAGCCGGCCTCCCAAGGCATTCGCACTTCTCGTTTGGGCTTCCAGCAAACACCCGATGTTTTCCCGATGTTTTGGTCCCCAGGTGAGATGGAGAACGTGTCTGAGCCGAAACCGCCCCACGCCGCAGCTCCCGGCCTCGCTCCGACCAGCCGGCTTGCAAAGCGGGCACGGAAAGAGCGCCCATCGCCCCCAGCCATGTGGTATGGCATGGCACGGAGAGCCTGCTGCGGCTGGAGGAGCAGCGGGAGGCTGCCCCGGGTCCCCAGCCCCAGGAACCCTCACCCTGAGCCTAACCCTCACCCTGAGCCTGATCCTCACCCTAACCCTCATCCTCACCCTAAGCCTAAGCCTGATCCTCACCCTAAGCCTAAGCCTGATCCTCACCCTAAGCCTCATCCTCATCCTCACCCTAAGCCTCATCCTCATCCTCACTCTAAGCCTCATCCTCACCCTAAGCCTCATCCTCATCCTCACTCTAAGCCTCATCCTCACCCTAAGCCTAAGCCTCATCCTCACCCTAAGCCTAAACCTCATCCTCATCCTCACCTTAAGCCTCATCCTCACCCTCATCCTCATCCTCACCCTAAGCCTGACCCTCACCCTAAGCCCAAGCCTGACCCTAACCCTAAGCCTGATCCTCACCCTAACCCTAAGCCTCATCCTCATCCTCACCCTAAGCCTAAGCCTGATCCTCACCCTAAGCCTAAACCTCATCCTCATCCTCACCTTAAGCCTCATCCTCACCCTCATCCTCATCCTAAGCCTAAGCCTCATCCTCATCCTCACCCTAAGCCTTACCCTCACCCTCA
>NW_020450758.1:204154-211579 GCF_003343035.1 Apteryx rowi | reverse complement strand
CACCCTAAGCCTAAGCCTCATCCTCAACCTCACCCTAAGCCTTACCCTCACCCTCATCCTCACCCTCACCCTAAGCTTCATCCTCACCCTCACCTTAAGCCTGACCCTCACCTGGCCTTAAACCTGGCCTTAACCCTGGCCTTCACCCTGGCCCTGGCCCCGCAGCACCGGGAGGTCCCACAGCATCCGTGGGTGGCTGCATCCAGGGTGCTGGTCGCTGCCCGGGAGGGCGGTAGCACCCGGCAGGACCAGGACACCTCCGAGTCCCCGCTCGGTCCCACGCCCGGCTGCCTGCCGCCCTCCCTCCGCTCCCGCGCGCTCCCAGCCGGACACGGCCGGGCCGCCGGAGCACCCGCAGCTCACAGCTGGCGACGAGGCAGAGGTGGCTCACCCCGAGCAGCCGATAATAAAATCATTAGGYGACGTGTCGCCGCTCCGTCTGAGCCGGGAGATTAAAGGCTTGGCGGGTACCAACACCTCTCTCCGTCGTGGCGCCTGCCTCGCTTGGCCTGGGCTTTTTATTTAAAGACTGCATGGATTCGCCTTGCTTTTTCTGCTCGGAAAGGGGAGGAGAGAAGGGATGCGCCTGCACCTAGGGATGGGGAGCGCTCGCAAGCCGGGGCTGTCATGCACTCGCCCTTTCCCACGCCGGCCGTGGGGGTGCTGGAGGCGGCGCTCCGATGCCGGATCTCCCTGCAGGGAGCAGAGCTCCGATGCAGGTCCTACTCCGCTCAATACGGCGGCACAGGGGGAACCAGGATCTCCATCCCTACCTTTGGCACCCCAAGGTGCTCCCTGCCCCAAGCAGCCGTGCCCCAGCACCCTGGGGGCTGGGTGGCTCCGGATCCCCTCTTGGCATCCCCACGGGGCCCGTCGCGCCGGGCGGTGAGGAGGAGCCGCGATTCCGCGCCTAATCCCGACGGAGCAGCTCGTCGGCAGCAGCCGTCGCTTCCCTGATCCATCCCGCTCGTAGTGCCGGGGCTGGCTAGAGCCAACATGTTGCCGGCATTTGGAGAGCCAGCGTCCGAGCACAGCCGGGGGCGAAGGGAATGGCTCGGGGCATCCGGGCATCCCGCTCCCGATTCCCAGCTGCCCCCAAGGCCCGTGGGCAAAGCGCTTTGGGAACTCCTCCTGCGAACGCGGTACGTAAGCGCCAGGTTATCGCTGTCTCGGAGCAGCTCCTTCCCCTTAGGCCAGCGCCGCGAACCCGCCGCGCTGGGCGCATCTGGCCGTGGCGAAAGGCAGTGCGGATAAAATTTGGCCTGCAACAGCTCGAGGGAAGAAGGAAAAACAAGCCCTCAACCATCCTTAGCCTTTCAAGCGTTCATTATAAATAGCTCCTGGGTGTCTTCTGAGTCACCCAGCTGAAGCGCGCAAGCTAATAACTAGCTGGGAAGGGGCCGGCTGGCTCAGGGAAGGGACGGCGAGCCGCGGAGGCTTTCCGGCTAAGTCCCCACTGCGGGGCTGCTCCGGCTCGGCTCCAAGAAAAGCTGCTGCTTTCCTCTTCACTTCTCGGGTGAAACCATCACCGACTGCTGCAAAGGCAGGCGAGACCCCCTGTCCGAGCACGTCAGGCCCCCGGGGGCTTTTCCACCCCGGACCGCAGCGAGAGCAGCCCGGTTCCCGCTCTCCGCCTGGGCACGCATCAACTAAGGCCGCCTCGGCATCCCCGGGCTCCCGGCAGCGGCAGTGCCGCGCTTCGCCCTCGCCCCTCCTCGAGACAGGCTCAGCCCCATTAAATAGGACAGCTCGGCCCTTTGGGGGGGTTGGAGAGGCCGAGCGGCTCCCGCCGCGCTGCCCGGCCTGCCTCCCTGGCTACGGACCAGCTCAGCTCTCAGCGAGCCACGTGGGAGCCGGGAAGGAGACAAAAGCGAAATCGAGTAACAGGCTCAAGAGGGAAAGTGGAGACGGCCYGGAGAAAGCAGGAAGGATTCCCGGAAAGGGCTGATGCATCCCTCGCTTCCCCAGGGGAAGCCCTGCATCCCCCACCGAAGAGCTGCCGGGGAGGCGGAGAGCCAAGATGCCTACCCCGGATCAAAGCTCGCCCTYGGCCCCTCGAGCCAGCAGAGCAGCTCGACAGCCACGTGCATGCCGAGGGACGTGCCAGGCGCACGGGATGGCTTGGAGCCAAGGGCCCATGGTACACGGCATGCCTGGGATCGCCATCGCCTCCCGGGGCCGGAGCCACCTGCCCAGGCAAGCAGGGACCAGCCTGGTTGCCTGCATCTGTGCTAGCATCTGGCCAGCAGCCGGCAAGCACCGGAGACTAATCCCCCAGCAGTTTAAAACCACTCACTCCTCTGAAGATGAGGAAGAAGAGAAAGGATGCTGCAGGGTGATGGAGGGGAAGCCGCTGGCCTGCCTGCAAGAGCTGCATCCAGCTTTTGTACGAGCCGGATCCATGCGCCAGGCACGGAGAGGTCTGGGGACCTTCCTGGGTGCAGAGAGACATGCCAAGGAGCGTGCTGGCATCAAAGCAGGGGGGTGATCGCCGGATGGGGCCAGGAGCGCTGCCGGAGGAAGGGCCCACTCAGCTCCTTGCACCAGAGCCCAGGGCCGCCTGGGCTTTGCCGCTGGAGCGAGGCCACCCCAGCGGATAGCYGGCATTAACTACAGCGCCCTGAACGTCAGCCAAAACGGGAGGTGAGGAGCTGGACCGTTCAGCCYCGTTTTGCACCGTGCAAAGCCTGCATTTCACCAAGAGCCTCCCCGATTTGCGACACCCTCGGGCAGTGCAAAGTCTGACGTCCCCGGCCGAAGTTTACGGCAGGGATGTGTCGGGAGCCAGGGTTGTTTGCAGACACGTCGCAGCCTCTCCCGGCTGCCCTCCTGCCTCTCCCGCTCAGCGTGCTCAAAGCACATCCGGCCTCCAGGGCTACGCGCCGAAACGCACGGGTGATGCTGATGTGCTCCAGACACTTCCCGGTTGACAGGTGCCAGCGTGAAGCTGCGCGGAGGTCAGAGGCACTCGCAACCCCAAACTTCGCAGAAGCACTGGGGACGTGGCAGCGGAAAGCAGCGCCTTGCTGTGAAGCAGCCTCTGAGTTTTTGACCCCGACTCCACCACCAGGCACCCCTGTGGCCCTGGGCTCCCCTATTCCCCAGCTGCACCTAACTGCCCTTCTCGCGGCAGGGGAGCAGAGCCAATCCTACTGCGCCAAAGGGGCTAAGGAGTTCATATTCTACACAGCACCTTAAATGAGCAAAACRGGCTGCTAATAATCGCAGGCGGCCGAGGCAAAGGTTTGGGGCAATCTCTGGTGCATTCATTAGCCTGCCATCGCTCTTCGTGGATGTTCAGAGCAAGCCCGAGAGCCAGAAAGGCAACTGAAAGGCTTTGCACTGCAGCTCTCATCCCCCGCGCCGACCCGGCCCCATCAGCCTTGTTCCTGCAGAGTAAATTCAGAATAATGCCACCGAGCTCGTGGGTGAGCCTTGAACCCCTCCAGCTGCTCTGCCCCACGCTGAGCGGCTCACRGGTCTGTGCATCGGGGAGGTAAAATGGGGATGCTGCGTTATGCGTCACCTTTGCACAAGTATTAATGAGGACACACAGTCAGGGTCCTGACATTTGCTCGGTCCCTTGAATAACAGGCACAAATATTAACGCGTTCCTGCGAAGATGCATAAGAAAACATCTCCGTCCTCTCACAGGTCGCCAGGCCCTGTGCCCTGGAGGTRCCGAGGGCTCCCCAACACTCGGCCAGCTGCGCATCCGGGGCAGGATGGAGTCCCTCATCCCAGCTGCAGCTGGAGCCCGAGCCAAGGTCCCTCCTCCACCGTGTGCCTGGCACGGACCCGGTCACAGGACTCTCACGCMCTGAGCAAGGCGACACTTGGCCTGTTCACAGGCCCCTGCTTCTGCATTTGCCAGGGAGAACCCAGGAACAAAGCGGGCAGTGGGGAGAGCCAGGCGAGGCGYGGGCAGCCCTGCCTCTTCCCAGCTCTGCCTTCACGCCAGCTGAAGGGAGCCTGAAGTCTCTCCCCGGGCTCTTCCAAGCTGGGACCGTCCCTGCACAGACGCTCGTTACCTCGACCGCGTCTGCGAGCGGCAGAGCCGGGCTGCTTTTCTTCCAGCCCTGCTGCTGTCAGCAATTGTCCTTGGCCTCACTTGGACGTGTCAGCTTTGCTTCCAGCTGGACTTTCTCTCCAGCCTGGTGCATAGACAGCCAGGGCCATTTGCCTCGTGCGTGCCAATGACTGCATGCACCGCTCTCTGCTAGCRCTGCATGCAGCAGTGGAGGGCGGCGAGAAGGAGCAGGGCACTGCTAACAAGGCCACTTTGTATTCCCTTCTCCAATTAAATCCAAGCTCTCCCTCCCGGCATACTCCTCCAAAAGCAGGGCTATCCATAATGCTTCCAGCTGCCCCCCTGCTGCGTTTTGCTTTAACATGCAAATGGGATCCTGGTGTAAGAAGGGAGCTCATGGTTTGCAAGCGTGTATCAGGTTCATCTCCTGCTTCCTGCTGCTGGCCACACTGGCAAGGCGCAGTGGCAGCACCTACTCCAAGCACCCTCGCATCCGGCACACTGCTAACCGGGTCAGGAGCAGAGCGCCCGGGAACACGCTTCCCACGAGGGGAGAGGACTGAGGAAATGGGTTAAAACATGGCCTGGATAACACAAAATGGCACTTGACTGGATGCCACATGACGTTCCCATGAAATAAATCAGAACTTAACAACGGAGCTGCACTGTGCACATGGAAATTGAAGAACTGGCTAACTGATAGATCTCAGCTAGCGAGCACCCACGGAGAGTCCCCACCTCCTCAGGGAAGGGACGCAGGAGCTGTGCTAAGCCCATGAAATCCACCACGTCACGCAATGGTTGTGCTGCCTTCCCTCCCCCTTCCCCCAGCAATTTCAAGGCTTTATCCATCCCTGAAGCCCAGCATGATTCTTCATGGACAGCAAAGATCTGCAAGGGAAGGCAACAGCACTGCTGTTAAAATCTGCTAGCAGCACAAAAAGACAAGCGAGCAGCAAACAATGCCAGGGCTTGAGCCGGGTCGCTGCGCGACCCGGATCACTTAGCAAAGGTGGCCCACGCTGCCTAAATGCGCCTGGATGCAGCTGGGTACAAGTGCCTCCTCCATGGCATGGAGGGACAGGGAGCACCAGCCATCGCGCTGGGAAGCTGTGGCCCCGGCAGGAGTCGGAGTGAACACGCACTTCGCAAAGTACTGAAGGGGAAGCTGACTGCATGAGCAAGGACATCATCTAAAAGAACTTGGAAAGCTTTTTCTCCTCTGTATACAGCCCTGGGGTGTATGGGAACATGGACAAACACCTCCTAGGAACAACATGAGCAAGACCAGGTCTAAGGGCAGAGCTTATATCCTGGGTAAAAGGGGGAATCCTTTTGGTWCACCATCCATCACAGATCCAACCTGTCCTGCCCTGGGTGGCTCTTGAGGGCCCTGCCAGTCCAGCTGCTCTAAGTTTCTGTAACATTTACCTTTCTTAAAGGCCATTAAACAGCAGCTACAAGTCACAAGAGGGATTCCAGCCGGAGGAAAGATGTGGATAGCATGACATTTCAAGAYCTTTGTGTGTTTTGCTTACAGAAAAGAACACGGGCACATGTTCTGACGGCAGCATAAAAGTATCTCTGCAGGGGACAAAGCACACAAAGCAACAGAGAGCAAGCTGGGAGAGTCAGGAGAGGAAGAACACTATCAGCGCAGGAGACTGGACCCAGCGCCCAAGGCAGGGTAGGTAGATCAATAGCTCTTGGTGTCTCAGGGTGAGACCCTGCTATGGATGCGGGGGTTTAACCCACGCATGGCTGTAGGGACCTAGGCAAGAGTGATGTTGAAGGACATTTTCTACAGAGGAAGGCAAACTTCTCATCTGAAGGTCACCTCGGGGAGGGTGTGGAAACCTGGTGATGTAAYGAGGGAAACGTACTCCGGGTTTTTACTTGGGGCAGGGAGTAGATGGCTGACTTCCCTTGTGCCCTGGCTGTCCAGGGTTCAGGGTCCTGTAACCCAGCTGGAGAGAAACAACTGCTCAAGGAGACCTGCCAGCTCCTCGCAGCTACATCCCCTGCGCAGCGAGGAGGTCCCTGGGAGCGGTGGTCCCAGCGCGGGCAGGACTGCCCAGGCAGGCAGTCTGGCTGGTGACTGAACACGTGGAGCTGGCACAGCCAGACAAAGGAATCCAAGCACCGAGCCACGTTCCTGCTCAGCTGCCTAGACCCGCATCTCCTTCCCTGCCTGATCAGATCATCTCTCTGGCAATGTGGGATCTGCAGGGTTGTGCAGTGACTGCCTGGGGGACAAGGGACTGGGAGCAGCCAAGAACACCCAGCACCCGGCAGGCAGAGCAACCCTGTACTGCAAATCGCTTGTGCACAGCCTGCTACCATCAGCTGTGGTGCCTCGTGAATGCTACACATACATGCAAACAGAGCCAGAGGGTCTCCAGCATCACTAGCAAAGCCCGTGGGTGATGGGAATTAAGCCACCGCATGCTTCCCGTTAGCCAGCTCAGCCCCTCATCCCACGTGGGCTCTAAAAAACATCACCCTTCACCGCTTCCAGGGAGCACTGTCATCCCAGAGCAAGGTCACCCCATGCTCACATGCAGAGTCCCCTTGTGCCTGCAGCTGTACTGGCAAGGAGAGAGCCTCACTGACCCCCAGAGCCTCTTCCATACCTCGCTGCATGCAAACGGGCACAGCAGCATGGGGACCCCCAGACCTGTTGCGTGGGTGTGTGTGGGGAGGGTGGCTTCTTTGCTTTGCATGGAGCTGCAGAAACTATGATTCAGAGGCCTGACCTGCACTTCACAAAGTCACCCAGCGCCTGCCCCAGTCCCCCCACAGCCCATAGCCAGGCTAGAAGCCCTCCATGCCCCCAGGAAAACGAGTGGCTCAGGAAACACGGAGATGCTGTTCACACCAGCCCTCCAGCACAGAGCCCTCCAGACTGCCACCAGCAGTGACCTGCTCCTGGCTAACCCAGGTGGCCAGCGGGGGGAAGGGGGGGGGGTCATGGCCACTTGCCACTCCCTCGCCACCCCGCAATTCCCCCCTCCCCTCCCGCTGTCAGGCAGGAGGAACTTTTTCCTGCCTCCCCTCTCCCCGATGTCTCCCTTCTCCTCCTCTCCCTATCGCTCCTTCTCCCCTCGCCCAGCATCGCCCCCAGACCATCCGCTCCCCCGCAGCGCGGTCCCCCTGGTCCCCCCATCCCCGGTGCCGGCAGGAGGGAGACTCACAGGTCAGATGTGGTCGCCTGGTACGGCTGGCTCCGGCAAAGGATGGAGTGTCCGCAGCCCTGGCCCATGGCTCCGCATGCTTCGGCAGCCCTGCCAGGCGGGCAGCGGGGGCTCGGCGAGGGGTCCCGGCGGCTGCGGGCAGCGAGGAGCCGCCGCGGCGCCCGGCTCGGCGCTGCCTGGGAGCGGAGCCTCCCGCCGCGC
>NW_020450758.1:186677-203758 GCF_003343035.1 Apteryx rowi | reverse complement strand
GCCTTGTCCCGCCGGTACCAGCCCCCCAAGCAGATTCCTGCCCAGCCTCGCTGGGTGCACGGGCGGATCCTCCTGCCCCGGTTGCACCGGGGAGCACCGGGTCTGCAGGCAGGTCCCTGGTCCGGCATCACCAGGCAGTACCAGGCAGCAGCAGACAGTACATTGCAGCACTGGGCAGTGCTGGACAGTACCGGGCCCCCAAGCAGGTCCCTGTTCTGGCTGCACCGGGAAGTATCAGGCAGCGCTGGGTAGATTGGGCAACACTGCACAGCACCGGGCAGCACTGGGCCTGCAGGCAGGTCCCTACTCTGGCAGCACCAGGCAGCGTTGGACAGTACCGGGCCCACAGGCAGGTCCCTGGTCTGGCAGCACCAAGCAGCACCTGGCAGTAACAGGCAGTGCTGGGCAGGATTGGGCAGCACTGGACAGTATCGGGCCTTCAGACAGATCCCTRCCCTGGCAGCACTGAGCAGCACCAGACAGCACTGGACAGTACCAGACCCGCAAGCAGATCCCTTGTCCAGCAGCACCAGGCAGTACCAGGCAGCACTGGGCAGTCCTGGGTCACAGGCAGATCCCTTATCCAGCAGCATTGGGCAGCCCCAAGCAGTGCTAGGCAGTACTCACTCTGAGGGCAGATCCCTGCCCCTGCAGCACCAGGCAGCACCGAGCCTGCAGACGGATCCCCTGGCCCTGGCAGTACTGGGCCTGCAGGGGGTCCCAGCCCAGGCTGTACCAGACCCACGGGGGGGGTCCCTGCCTGGGTAGTACCAGACTAGCTGTGCACCCCGACTGCTCCCTGCCTGGGCCTGCTGTGCACCCCAGCAGTGTGAAGCCACGGTGGCTCTCCTGGCCACTGGATGCTGCCCACCGCACTGGCAGAGCTCTGCGCTGTGCAGCTTGGGGAGCACAGGACGGTGGGAGTCTCCAAGTCCTTGGCCATCCTGCCTGGGCAGGCACCCAGTCTTGACCTGCCCCCCCACCCGCACCCAGGCATGGCTGCAGCAGTGGGGCTGGGGCCTCCCTGGTGTCCCTGGCACCACTCCATGCCCATGTGCATGCTGTCCTCTCCCAGAATAGCACAGCTCCCCTCTGCCAGCCTTACTGTGCACACCACCCTTTGCATGTGTGCAGCACCAAGCACCATGGGGCCCATCCTGCCTGGGTTGGAGGAGCTGCTGCATTATCTATTCAGATTTGCAGGGCACTGAACAGGGCTGTCCCCCATGGTCACACTGGGATCTCCTGCCCTGGGCCTCCCTGTGCCAGGGAGCTGGCAGGGTGAGCTGCCACTGGGGTGGGAAGGCGGCAGAGAGAAGCTGAAGAAAGGCACAAGTGACTCCAGTGCCAGCCCCAAGGCCTGTTCTCCAGTGGGGCTGATCTGCAGCGGTTGAAGATCCAGTGCACTGGAGCTGTGCTCCTGGCAGGGACCTGGGCAAAGGGTGTCCTGTGTTCAATCTGGGTCAGAGCAGGCTGGCCTGGTGCCAGAAGATATGGAGGAGATGAAGAGGGAGCATGTGCAGACTGGACTTTTAAAGGTATTTAAGCACTTCAGCTCTTTCCAATACAAGAACTGGAGATATCAAGTGAAGCTAGCAGGGACCAGAACCCTAACAAAGAGGAGGAGGAGATTGTCCTGTGAGGGAAAGGTAAGACATGAAACCTTCTGCCTCAGGATGTTGTGAATGCTAAAAGTTTAAATGGCTTAAGAGCAGAGTTTTCAAGTACACAAGGGTTATTAATGATACAGCAACTAGCAGTAAGTATCTCAGGACATCCCAGAGCAGCAAATGGTGAGAGACCAGGAGAGTACTCAGGGAAGTTTCAGATATACTTGCACTCTTATACCCCCTGATCACCTGCTTTTGGCCTTGGTGATGAGGAGTGATGGACCTTTGATTTGACCCGGTACAGCCCTCGTGACGTTATTCTGATGTTGCCAGAAGAAAAGCTCTTTGCGTCATGCCCCATCTTCAGAAGTCACTGCAACAGGAGGCKCTGGGCAAATACTCTGGGGACTCTGGGGTTTTTGAAGCCCTGAGAGAGAGCCCTGAGCTAGCTCCCAGCAGGCTGGTGCACAGAGCAGAGGGCAGAAGAGACACTGGCAGGAGTGGACAGCTGAGATGTGATCCAGGCCCTGGATGCCTCCTGGCTGGGAGAGGACTGGAGGAGGCCTGCAGTGCCTGGAGCATCCTTAGTCGCGTGCCATGCTCTGCCCTCGCAGGGAGGTCCTGCAAGTCAGGCCAGGCAGCAGGTTCTGAACAGAGCAGCCGGTACCACCCTTGGCTTCGGGGTCCGCTGCGGGTTTATCCCCGCTGGAGAAGCGGGGCTGTTGGCAGGGATGAAGGCTCCCTCCAGCCTGGCTGGAGCATCTCTGGTGTCCAAAGGCTTTGCAGCATCCCTCTGTGCTCGCTGTAGCTGCCTCGCTGCCCTGACTGCTGGGGTCGGCGTGCAGTCCCCGTGCTGACTGCTCTGAGCAGCAGTACTAACCCAGGTCCCCAAAACCAGCAGCCTCGCCTCATGGCATGAGATTTTTCAAAGAAAGGATCCATTTTAGGCRTTCTTCACCAGCCTTGTGGATTTCAGTCCTTGCAGGGTCACTTTTTGCGAGGAGAGGGGAGGTTTGTACTTTAAAACAAAGGCTTAAGTGACAGTGCTGAAATTCCCATGCTACTTCATGAACTCACCAGCTGTGACTTTAAGAACAGCAATAGATATTAAGAGATTAGCACTCAAATTACATCACATCACTCCTGTCAAATTCACAAGGATTAGTACCCCATAGCCTTTGGAAATAGAAAGTGTATCATATAAATAGAGCAGGTATGCTCTCTACATTGTCCAGTGGGGGAAACTGAGGCACAAACCTGCAGTGACTTGCCGAAGTTTATCACAGGAGCCAACAGTCGAGTCATGGCTCATTCAGGATTATTTAAGCACCATTGCTTTGCTTCAGCCTCAAGACTGGTCCTATTTCCTTCCTTTCTGAGTCACAGGTTTAATAACCATCCGAATGCTCTCATTCCCTGCCTGAACCCACCTGGGTTTTTGGAGCATGTCCCACAGTCCTTTGTGCAGACCTGCTCTGGGGTCCCACCTTTGGCCAACGGGGAGCCTGTCTCTGCTTGCAGGGGCACTGTGGGAAGACTCCGCAGGACGAGGAATGGCCATGTCCTTTGGTCCATCTTCCCCCTGCAAAGCAGCTGGCTCCAGCCCACGGCGAGGTAAAGCCAGGGTCCATCCACCCCGCAGCAGCAAGAGGATCACGACCTGAGGGGGGCCAGAGCTGGCTATGGAAGGGAGACGTGCCACAGGCTAGGTGGCTGGGGCYCCTGGAGCCCTGTACCTTCCTGGCTGGCTTTCCCAGCAACGGCTGCCGCAATGACTCAGTGCTGGGGCTTTTGCTGACTGCTGTCTAGGCGGTGGCAATTCTGGCAGCCGCACCGTGGCATCATGATTGCACGTTTGACAGCGTGCTGCCGCCCGCACAAATCCTGCGATGGATGCCCCAGATTTCTCGGGCAACAAATCTCCCCTCTGTTCGTGCCGTGTACAAGCTCCCTGCTTTTCCTGGTGCTGTCGTCAAGCACGCAGCTCTCATGGCCGTCCTTCGACCTGGTGATTTTATTTGTCACTCTCACTCATTTTTTTCTATGTTGTTATTATTTGATTTCCTCCCACCAGCCTGGATCTTGGGGGAAAACGACTGCTAGATGGTTCTCGTTTCAGCACAGGCAAGTTTAGCAGGCTGTCACTGCACTGTTGCACTTAGTGTTGTTATTAATGCATCCAGACTACAGCGACTTTCAATCTTTCTCAGTTTATGGGCTCCAGTGGAGGTGTAGTCTATGCATAAGGACTGGCACTGGGCTTGTTTTCCTCTGTAACTGCTTGCAGGCCTTTTAGAAGGCGTCCAGAGACCTCAGGTTGACCTCGAAAGCACAGCTGGAGCATCCGCGATGCACAACGCTTGCCTGGGGACACAAGCAGAGGTCTCGGGACCGAAACAGGCTCTGTGCCTGACCTCCAGCTCTGCGTGCCAGGATTTGCAAGCCCGGTGGAGGCGGCAGGGATGTGTAGCAGCACGGATGCAGCGTGTGGGACATGTGACACCATCCAGCACTTCAGCACTGAGCTGCTAACTTCCAGTGGCTGAGCCAGCCTTTCCACATAGTCTCGGCATGAAGACATCTACGGGAAGCCCCCTCATTCCCCGTAAGAGCTGGTTCCCATGGTTGTTTATTCCCACCATAAACAGCATGTCTCATTCCCAAGTGGAATTTGTCTGGCATCAGTTCCCAGCCAGAAGCTGCAGAGCAAATTGGGGTGGAGAGGACACGAAGGGATCCTCCCCCAGCAACGAGGCAAGAACAGCTATACGTGCGTGTTCCCAAAGAGATTTATGTGTCCAACCTGTTTGCAAACCCCTCTGTGAATCCCTCCCTGACAGTCAGCACAGTGCCTGGCTGTCTCTCCTACCCAAACATTATTCTCAATGTTTAAATGCTGCGTTTCTGTCTTGTACGGGTAGATCCATAGTATTTTCTCCTCAAGAGAAAACTTAGCCCAGTATCCAAGCAGTTTATGATAGTCCTTCTGCAAACTGCAGCATGAGCTCTTGGGGTCTCTCGCTGTGAGACATATTTCCTCCTTCCAGCATGTGCAGCCCCTGGAGTTTCAAGAATGCTGAGGAATTTAAATAGCCTGATGAAACACTTCCACTGTTTCTAAAATATTTTGATGCAATTCATTAAAAATGCTCTTTTTTTTTTTCAGTCAGCTCCAGAGAAATCTCTGCTCACTCTCTATGATTTAAAAGCATCCAGCTGTACAGAGGATGGTTGGACTGACATGCAGGCCTTGAGGACCAGGGAGATTTCTGGGAGGTTTCATAAGGAACCAAGCGCTACAGGATCCCCATCCAGGGTCAGGCACATTTGGCAGGGGTTAGATGTTAGAGATAGGAAGTTCTGACCGATGCCATGAAAACAGGCTGCTGGTTCGGAGACGCTGAAGACAGAGGAACCTCCCAGCTGTGTCTTTTTACATGCCCATGCCACTTTTTGAGGAGGTTTCTTAGCAGGTTTCTCCACCAGCCTCAAATAATGAGGTCTTTGCCTCTGCTAGACCTCTCCACCATCACGAAGGAGACAACCGGTGCTCTGCTCTCATCGGCTCTGGTATCACCTCTGCRTTTACTGAGGCTTCTCTTCCTCCAGACATTGCACTTTGTGGCCAACTGCTTCTCCTCTCCTCCGAAGCAGCTGGTCCTACTGGGACCACCACAGAGCTGTCTCCTGATGTCAGCAGRCCAACCTCACTTCTGCGCTGAGATGGGCTCAGCTCGGAGCCAGCCTGCTCTTTCATGAAGGCTCTTCTCTCAGAGATCTGCATTAGTTGTACGAAATCTGCGGTCTGCRCATCTCCCGCTAGAGCTCTCTTAATTAGGAAGCAAGAACAGGCATATGTCCCGCTGCACAGATCCCGGAGCCCTCTCTCCTTTCAGATGGTGTTGATCCATCGACTGCCAGCATGCACTTCCCAAAGAGGCTGTCTCTCTGCAATTGTGCGTTTGGGTACAAGAAGGGGAAGGCAAGGGTTTCTACAACAAACTCCCCTGGTGTTTGCAATCATTTCCAGGTTTCTGCCCTCCTCACGCAAACACGAAGCTCTGCGTGCGTAAGAGACGTTCGCGCCGGTACCGCTCCCCCTCGCGCGTGTTTCTGGCTGTGTCTGTGTGCCTGCGCGCAGCCTCTGTGTGGGCACCGATATTTGCTTCCATCTGTGCGGGTCCATGTGAGCCTGAACCTGCGTGTGTCTGCGTGGGAGCACACCAGCGGTAACCGTATCTTTCTGTTTTACCCTAAATCCTTCCCCCAGCAGGAATTTGAGTGCTGTCATGTCCCTTCCAGCTACCCAAGGGCCCCTCTGTCTAGTGTTAGGTCTTGCAGGCTGTTGTGGAGGCTTTATGCTTTAGTGAAGGTGTTGGATGTGGTGGCCTGTTCCCTACTGCACCTCTGATGCACCCTGTCTAGTGGGGCAACCAAGAGTGCTGCCGGTGGTACAGCGAAGGACACAGCCCCGAGGACCTCTGCTCCTTGCCCTCGGTCCTGATGGGTTCAAGGACCACCTACCTACCCAGCTGTGAATCGGTCCCGGCCACATCACTTCCCTTGACCTGCCACTAGTGACAAACATTGCTGTGCCTTCGCCTTGCAGACGTGGTGGGGCTGGCTTTTACCTTTCTCTCGTTTGCTGCCGTTAGGAGTAGCAACAAACATGTCGAAGGGTGTATGTCTGCACGCCCTCCCGGTGTCACTGGAGGGATTTTGGCAGAGAGCTGACCCAGGTGGGTACAGCAGCTCTTGCTCACACCCAGGGCTGACCAGGTTTCCACAGGATCATCATTGACGCTGGAAGGGATCTCAGGAGGGCTCTGGTCCAATCTGCTGCTCAAAGMAGGGTCAGCTCTGAGGTCTGATCAGGTTGTGCAGGGCTTTATCCAACAGAGTCTTAAAAACCTCCAAGGATGGAAATTGCAAAACTTCTCTGGGAACCTCTTCCACTGCTTGGCTATCTTCATGACGAAAAAGTTTTTCCTTATATCCAGTCTGAACCTCTATTTCCAGCTTACGCCTGGTGTCTCTCGTCCCCCTGCCACACAGTGCTGTAAAGAGCCTGGCCCCGTCTTCTGTGCAGTTGTGCCTCATGGTACTGGCAGGCTGCCGTTGGGTCCCCTCGACGTTGTCCCTGCTCCAGGCTGAACAAGTCCAGCTCCCTCAGCCTCTCCTCACGGGGCAGGTGCTCCAGCCCTGACCATCGTGGTGGCCCTCCACTGGCTTGTTCCAGCTTGTTCACGTCCTTCTCATATCGGGGGGGGGCCCAAAACTGGATGCAGCATCCAGACGGAGTCTAACGAGTGCTGCGTAAGGGGGGATAATCACATCCTGGGAGGAACCGGCAGGCAATGGGTCAGTCCGTTTGGAGGAGCTGGTGTTCAAGTCTCAGCTGTCCAGGACCACCTTCTGCAAGCTCTGTGCTCTCTGCTGTGGGGGCACCGCGCACTTTCGAGGGGTTGCAGCCTTGCCGGATGCCTGGTACAGATCACGCAGATTCAATCCCGTCTTGACTCTGCTGTCGCTGCTGGGCAATCGCACGCTCTCTGGCTTTGCAAACACCCACCTAAGCTGTTCATTTTGTTGTTCAAGGCCCCCAGCCCGCAATAAAACCTCATCCATTATAAATTCAACAACCTTTAATCCCTCAAAGGTCTGGGCAATTATGCTTGGAAATACCTTGGGAGCAGCCCTAATACCAAATCGCAGTTGCTTAAACCTCGAATATCCAGGGGGTGTATTAAGTCACTAGCTCTGAGTCGAATTTCTCCAAGAGTTCCTGCTAGGATTCAAGTCCTGCGTCTCATATGGAGAGCTTCCTTGTGCTGCAGAGATCCCAGCTCCTGTTTCAACAGTTCTCAGCTGTATAATTCCTGCATTTACCAGCTTTGTTTAAATTAACTAAATCAATAGCTGTACTTTATTTGGCTTTAGCATGCAACCTGGAAATAAGACAGTCTTGAGTTAGCTGTGCATTTCCCAAAATGGTCATGTCCCCTTTTAACTGACAGCTATCTCCTGAAGTGTCTGCCCTGCTCCTCTAAACACTTGGCAAGCTCAGAGACTGCATCCACCATCTCTGTGTACCTCCTTGGGCCCACCAAGGTCACACCAGGCTCGCACACCTTCCCCAGCCCATCTAGCTGGCACAGAGCCTGGGAGCACCGTGGCACGATGCTGGACCTGGGGAAGGGGCTGCGTTCCCTGCAGCACCGGGCCCCACGCGGCAGGCCCAGGTACAGGAGAGATGCCCTGGTGCTGGGTGGGAAGCCAGTTGAACTGCTGTCACTGTATGAATGCCAAGATCAGCACCCGCTCCAAAGCTCCTGGGCCCTCGTCCCAGCCAGCGAGAGCATCTGAGAAGCCTGCTCCAAGAACATTCCCCAGGCTGGCCTGTCCCGGAGCTGGGATTGAGCTGTCCGCACACCTCCCTCTCCTCTCAGAGGTGGTCCCCAGTCACCATGGCGAGTTCGAGACACCTTGAGGCTGAGACCCTGTGCTGGGACTCTGCAGATCTTGGTGCAACTCACAGCATCCCCAGGGGACCCTGAGGAACCCAACCTGGCATTGATCCCTCAAGATCCCTCCAGCTCCTGGCCTCGTGCCGGGAGAGGTGGGCAGAAGGGACGGGGTCCTCGGAGGTTACCGCAGCCCCAGGCTGCCTGGCAGGGCTCTTTGTACAATCGCTCTTGTTTTCCTGTGCAATTCTGTCTCGGATGCAGCAGGCACTCTTTCAACTAAGTTCATGGTTATCCATGCTCCTGGCGCTGACGTGAGCTGTACATCTTTATTTATTGTCAAGAAGACTAAGCGGCGCTGGTGTTTAAAACGTATTGTTGCAGTAACATGCCCTCATACCAATGTTTGCATCGTGAATATGAAACGAGCCTTGCTTTCGACTTCGGCAGAGTTTCCTTAGCTACAGTATTGAATTTTTGAGTTCTGAATAGCTGTGCATTGTCCTCGAGTGCTCATTGTACAGGATACCAATTCCACCGCTAATGTAGATGTATTTGCTGATACAAAGCAATTTGCTCTGCAGATACTTTCCTTACAAAGGGCTCGGCATCGCTGTTGTTCCGCTCTCGGAGCTGCAGATTTCGAGAGAGCAATTTGCTCCCTTGTTGTGCTTGCAAGCTCTTCTCCTCCGAAGATGCACAAGGCACAGTGCGGCTCCCCGGGACGGTCCCGGGGCTGGCGAGCACAACGGGTGTTTGCTGTGCTCAGCCCAGCACCCGGAGCATGCAAGCTGGCTGTCAGCAGCCTGGGCATCTTCTGCTCTGCTCTCAAAGCTTGGGGGCCACGTGAGCTTGGGGTCCATTCCAGCAAGGGATGCCTAAGCCAAGGTGATGCTATTGCAGGGCACCACCTGCAAGATGAGTGAAGAAGCCACGTTTTCTACAGCCCCCCTGAAAATTAGGCTTCCTTCAGGAGTCCTGGACCCACGCTCCCCCGTGGCCGGGGTTAGGTGGAGCTGAGTCCCCACGGCACCGTGTGCTTCACGGGGACCCCACGGTCCATCCGCCCTCTCGGGTCCGTGGGATCCCAGGGGACTCCCTGTGTGCCACGCAGGGCAGGCGTCTACATCGGCTCCAGCTGCAAGGGGAGGAAGATGCCGGCAGCTCGCTCCATCCCGGCCATCGCGGCTCTAGGCTAGAATCGGTGTCTCCTTGCCATCTTCACCAAGGACACTTCCCAGTTAGCTGCGGTGACTGGTGCCGGGCTCTCCCCGTACGGTTCCCCCCGAGCACCCAGGGGTGTGGGCACAGGGTGGCCGCGCCGGGACCCCCGATCCGAGCCGGGCCGGGAGCAGGGCTGGGGCCACTGACCGTTTCTCCTTGCGGCTTGCCGGATCGTGGCAGCCGTCCTCCACCAGGAGAGAACGGGGCGTTTTGTTCAAAATGTGTCGTACGAGTATTGTTCTTATTCCCACCGAAAGAAGCGCTATTCTTGTCTTGACTGCGGAAAATTTCTGCAAGAAAATTCAATTTCGGCAAGTTCCCCCMCCCCCCCCCCCCGGATTTTCCGCTGTTTTCCCCAACACACTCAAAAACCCAAAAAGTCTTTCAGGGAGAGAAGAAAATGATGAAACAGAGAAAAGCTTTTCCATTTTCCATGACATTTATCATGGGAACAGAAAAAGAACAGAAAACAACACCCAGAGGAATCCGCAGCGTTGTTTTCATCACAAGGTCGGTACAAGCTGTTCTCRCAAAAAAGGAAAGAAATCCTCCATGATCGGGAAAATTACGCTCCACACCTGCAGGTACAACAGTTTTGCCTGCGACATGAGCAGAGCGGGGAAAAGCTCCCCCCCCGTCCCAGCCCAGCATTCCCACCGCCCGAGGCGGGAAAAAGGAGAAAAAGGAGAAAAGGGAGAAAAGGGGGAAAAGGGGGGAAAGGGGGAAGGTGAAGGCAAAGGCAGGGGAAGGAGAAGAGAGCAGGAACAGTCAGGCGAGGGGAAAGGAAAGGGAAGAGGAAGGGGAAGAGGAGGGGAAAGAGGAAGGGGAAGGGGACGGGAAGGTCCACATGGCCCTTTGAGTTAGAGTTTGTTGGAGTTTTCCTTTCCAAAATATTATTTATTTATTTATTAGCATTATGTGACCTTACTGTGATGTTTTTCCAAGTTTTCTCGGAAAGCCCCGGTTCGCTCTTGGTCTCTCGCTCTAAAAAGGAAGGGAAATGTCAGGAAAAAAAAGAGCAGGAATAAAGATCCCTTGGGCCGTTTCGGCACTGGCCCGTGTGTTGGCAGGCGGGCAAGACCTTTCCAGGGCTGGCACGGGGCACGGGGTGGTTTGTCTTCTTGGGTTCGTTGTTCAGATCCAATTTCCACCTGCGATGGGCTGATGGACGTTCAGTCAAATCTCAGGGGCATGATGCTTCCAGGTTGCCTTTACAGCTTCCCAGGAGCTGTCCCACGGACGAGGCAATGATGCTGTCGACAGCCCCGTCAGCAGGGGTGCCTGGAGGGGATGGGGACCCGGCAGCTAAACCTGGTTGCGACCCCCTTCCTGCACCGGAGCCTCCATGTGCACGTGTGCACGAAGGAGAACCTCCTCGTTCCTCCTGAACCTGCCTCTCGCCGGCCTCCCCAGGAGCCCCCCATCCCTGCAGGCGGTGGGGCCGCCCCAGCTGTCTCCRTGGCTCCATGGTCCCCTCTTTCACCCCCCTCCAGCATCTCTTTTCCACCCCCATTGGCGTCTTCCACACGGTTCCCCATCCTGGAGCTGTTCTAGGCTTTCAATCATCCTTGTCCCCTTCCCGGCCCCCTTCCAGCCTCTCACAGTCCCTTCTGGAGAGGTGGGAGACAGGGACCAGGCTGGTCCCCATCTTCAGCCATCCAGCCCTGGGATGCTCGGGCTGCAGCAGATCAATGCCCGTCAGACTTAGTCCTGATTAAGTCAGGAATAAAGCCCTCATCTTGATTTTTTGGCTGTCCACAGCTGTTAATAGCTGGACCAGTCCTTTGCTGCAGCGGGGTCTGGCAAACGTCCCCGACCTCCCGCGCTGAGCGTCCCCCCCACGCTGCAAATGCCCAGGAAAATAGCAACCGCACAGGGAAACCCTGCGGGGAGGCCGGTGGCTACTGCACCTCCCTCCCAAACAGCTGGAAAACAGCCCCAGGGGGATGGTGCGAGGCTCGGGAAGATGCTTTGCAAAACCGAAGGACGGTGCAAAGCTTGGTAGGATGCTTTGCAAAACCGAAGGACGGTGCAAAACTTGGTAGGATGCTCTGCAAAACTGAAGAACGGTGCAAAGCTCGGTAGGATGCTTTGCAAAAGCAAAAGATGGTGTGAGGCTCAGTAAGACACTTGCAAAGGCAGGAGAGTTCGCCTTTGCAAAAACAAACCAACCAACCTTTTTTCCCTTTTTTTTTTTTTTTTTTAATTCCTGCTTTGAAAAATCACAAGATGTCATCAAGGCAAGGATTTAAATGAGAAATGTCATCCAGCTCCCCAGGCTCGTTYGAGGACTGGTTCTCGTCGGGCTGTGGCGGTAGGTGCTCTTGAGCCCCAGCCCGAGAGCGGGGAGAGCAGAGTCCAGACCTGCCAGGGCCGCGCGGCTGTACACGGCACCGGTGCATTGCCCTGGCGACAACCCTGTGCCACCGGTGGTCCAGGGCTCGTTGTAACGGGGAAAACGAGCATCGAGGCTTTTTGCAACGGCCAGAGGGTTTCGGCGCTCGACGGCCACTCGCCTCTGCTGCGTTTCCCGTCCCGCCGAGCAGCCGGGTTGCCTGCTCTGCCCTCCCGGGGCCGGCACGTTTTGATGGCTATTTTTCTCTTTCCAAAGTGGGCATTTTTGAAGGAAAAGTTGTGATGTGGCTGAAAGCCTTCAGCTGGCCGCAAGCAATTGTGCGGCTTTTCAGCACGTCTCCAAATTGCCTCCGAGCGGTGATGCTGGAAGGGAGAGKGAACCTGGGGCTGGGGAGAGGATCTCAGCAGGATTTGGGTGGAAAAGCGGTGTTTTCTCTGGTTGCAGCCCTGCACTGCAGACATGCCCTGGAGCATCCAACTCCGGAGCATCTCTCCGAGCGGAGAACAGACTCTGCACCGTTGCTGCAGCAGTGCGGGCACGGGACTCTCTCCGGGCGCCGTATACAAATATATAGGGTCTGGGCGCAGCGTTCGGAGCCTGTCGCTGGCAAGTCGCCCACTCCGCGCCGCTCGCCCACCCCAGGAGCTGCTGCTGAAGCCGCTCGAGGCTGCAAAGGGCTGCGGCAACAGGTGCTGGCGTGCGGCGGAGGCCGGTGGCCGGCGYGGCAGCCGGGGCCGCGCGGCACACRGGCTGGCACGCAGCTCCCGGAGCCATGGAAACTGCTCGGCGGGATGCTGCACGGATAAATCGCCCAGCTAAAGTGACTCTGCTCAAAGAGCCTTGCTTGCAATTAAGTCCCGYCGTTTTTCCCTTCTCCCTCTCTTTTCCCTTTTCTGTTTAATTCAAGGCCTGAAAAAATGCTGCATGACGGTGACTTTGTGTTAAAAGAAACAAAGAGGGTGTTCCCAGACGGCAACAAATGTGGAAGCGGTGTGCTGAGTTTGCCGTGCGCGTGCTGGGCTGCGCAGAGCCCGCGCATGCAAGGCGCTGTCGCACGCCTACGGGTTTACCTACACACGCGTGTGCGGGCGCGTGCGGGCGAGGCTGCGGGCTTGCACGTGCGCTCTGCAGCTGCACTCCCRTACTCGGCGTGCGGGTGACTTTGCAAACCGCGTGCGTGCGCGTGCAGGTGCGCGCGGCCGCCTGCAGCTATCCGTGTGCGTGCGTTTTCTCCCCCCCCCCCAGCATCAGCCCGGTCCGGGGAGGGATCGGGGATGCTCTTGCCTTTGCTCCTGGTCCGCGTGGGGCMGGGGCGGCTGGGAGGGGAGGCTGCCAAGGAGAGCTGGGCAGATTGAAAGCTCTGTTATTTTTAAATAAATGCAAACCGACGTCGCCTTAATGGAGAAAGACAAGCCGGGCTCCTCCTCCCGGCGAGCGCGAGCAGCCCCGCGGCAGAGGCGCATCTCCCTTCGTTCACGCCGCGCTGCACGCGGGATCCGCGGGACCCTTCCCCGGGGGCCCAGCCCCGCCACCGCGCTCCCTCGACGTCTATTTAGTTATTTAAATTTCCTTTATTTCTCTTATTAAGGCAGGAACGGYGTGTAGGCGGCTAATGGGGAGGGCGGGAGGAGCGCGCGGGAAGCAGGTGGGGAGCGCGCGGATGGATAATAGGCTTCAAGCCGCAGGGCCGTGCTCTTCCCCGGCGCTTTACGCCCTTAAAAACTGCCGAGCGGCTTTTATCCCCGCTGCCGCCGGCGCCCGTTCCCAGCGCCACCGGCTCGAAGCGAGCCGCGGCCACCCTGGCATGGCCCTGCCTCGACGTCCCCACGACGTCCCCGTGTGCTGGACGGAGCAGCCCACCAGCACGTGGACGACGAGCAATACCGATCATTGGGGCTTTYGGGAAAGTTGCCCCAAATTCCCCASYGGGGAMCTAGACAAATCCTGCTTTTCCGCACCCTGCTCAGCCCATTGCACAGATGGGTAAGCTGAGGGCGGAGGCGGTGATCCTCTGTCCTGCGTCACCTTGCGCGGCAAGCAGCAGTGGGACGCAGCAAGCGGCCGAGGCCGTGCCGACCCCCTGCTCCGCGCTGTCACCCAGAGCCAGAGYCGAGGATGAAAAACTGGCGTTGGGGAAAAAGCGGGAGGGAAAGGAAAGAAAGAAAAAAAAAAGAGAGAGAGAGAGAGCGCGAGAAAAAAAACCCTGTGACAGTTTAATGGGGCTGCTGATGAAATAATGACTGTTTTAAAGTCTGCTGGAGTGTGGCGGTGCCTCTATTAAATCCAGGAGCTGGTAATCTGCTGAGTTCATTACCCCGGTTGGGGAGGAAAGCAGCCGCTCGGCGGGACGCGGCCGGCGGTGGCCGAGCCGCCGCGGGGTCCCATGCCAGGCAGGGGGGTCCCTGCGTGGTGCCCAGCTCCTTCGCACGGCTCGGGGTGGGGGGTCCCGCTGCGGAGGGGCAGAGGCAGAGCAGGGGTGCTAGGACGTTTCACGGGGCCGATGGTCCGGGGAACAGGCTCAGCCCATTGCACGGATGGGACACCCGAGGCAAGGCTGGCAAAGGGAGCAGCTCCCTGCGGCAAAGCCAGGAACGAGCCCACCACGGACTCGGATCTCCCCACCGCTCGGCCAGGTCGAGGGAAGAGGAAACCCCGGAGCCATCCGAGCCCGGGCTGGGGTGCAGCCCGCAGCCGAGGAGGGGCGAGAAATCACCCTCGGGGGAATGCACGTGCTAAAACACCGGCAATGTAAGAAATTTATTAACAAGTTGTTTGTAAATGACTCTGCAATTAATCACTTGTCTGTGCAAGGTATCACATGGTGCTCGCCTCCGCAGCTCTATATATAGAGAGGAGGTGTAGGTAGGATCCATCCATCCCCTCTTCAGAGACAGGATCTTGGCTAGGTTTCCTCTCGTCACAGGTCCAAATCTGAGCAAGTGCCAGCTCGGTTCAGTGTGGGGCTGCTGCAGAAGAAGCTGCAAAATGCCCCGTCCCGTTCGTATCAGCCCCAGACCTCCTGCCCCGGCCGTGCTCTCACTCCCCATCAGGGAGCTCCGGTTTCGTGGCTGAGGTGCTGGGTGAAAAGCTGAGCACGGACAGCTCGTTGCAGAGGGTGCCTGTTGCAGCCGCGTGACTGCACCGGGCTGGGTGCCCAGGTGCAGCAAGGTGTCCGGCATGCCGCAGTGCTGCCRGGGGGCCCAGGGCTCAGCACAGGGAAGCAGGGGACAGTGGGGGCTCAGGCGGTGCCCCTATCGTGGCAGATGGACCCACAGCCCAGACCCCTGGGCGTGCACACAAACTCCGAGYGCACATTGCAGCCATCAAGCATGTGCTGCAGACATCGAGCGCACGCGCAGACTCCGCACGCGTGTTGCAGACATCGAGTGCACACCCAAACTCCGAGCGCACATGCAGGCACCGAGTGCACACGCAGACTCCGAAGGCGCACGCAGGCATCGAGCCCACGTTGTGAACCTCAAGCCAGCAAGCACACACGCAAACGCCACGCGCACGTGCAGGYGTGCGYGCGTGCAGACTCCAAGCACACGCGYGAGCAGACGCCGAGCGCACGTGCAGACATCAAGCGCACACGCAGACATCGAGTGCGTGTTGCGGACAAGCGCACGTGCCGACTCTAAGCACACAYGCAGCCTCTGAGCACACGCTGCAGRYATCGAGGACGACGTGCAGACRCCAAGTGCRCACGCRAACATTGMACGCACACGCAGACACCGAGTGCACGTTGCAGACACAGCGCACGTGCAGACAGCAAGAGTATTTGCAGCCACCGCACACACACGCAGGCTCTGAGCGCACGTGCAGTCTCCTCCTCGGAGATATTCCAAAGCTCTCTGGACGTGGTCCTGGGCAGCCTGCTCGTGCTGACCCTGACTGAGCAGGGCRTTGGATGAGATGRTCTCCAAAGGTCCCTTCCRACCTCAGCCATTCTGTGAGTCCCCAGACCTGGCACAGCTTCAGCAGGAGCAGACCCAGGGCTGGCGCTCCTCAGGCTGGGAGGGAGAYGGTTGGATCACAGGTCCATGAACCGTGAGCAGCCTGGAGAGGGCAGGAAAGGACGGACTGATGATCATCAGCACAAGGCCAGGGAGGGCATCAAATGAAGCTGGCAAGCAGCACACGGTGGCTAAGCTGTGAAACCTCTTGCACCAGGCATGGTGGAACTCGCATTTCACACAGGCTCAAAATACGATTATGCAAACTCATCAGAGGAAAAATCTCCAGCAAGGAGCTGCRCTACAAAGACACCAGCCCAAGCACGGACGTGCCACCACCCCCAGCACAGACACTCCTATAGCCCCGGGGCGGGATGCGGGGATTTACCTATCCTGACCCCTTGCATACCGCAAAGGCATCGAGGGGTCCTGAGCTGGTTACTTCAAACACACAYGTGTGTTGCACTGGCTCCGTACACACTGCTGATTGCCCGGCCATGCGGTGGTGGACCCAGGGGATGAGGAAGGCTCCGTTCCCYGTGCATCAAGCAGGGCTGAGGAAGCAAACATGGGCTGCTTGTGTTTGGAGGGAGCCGGCCGACATGGGCGATGGAAGGTCCCCTGGGTTCTTCCTGCCACCACGCTGCCCCTCGCTGCCTGCCCTCTTGGAGTCTCGTTACCTGCAATTAACATTAATTATGTCCTCCACAGCTCTATCTCTCCAGCTGGTCTCCTCTGCAGATGCTCTGCAGCCCATCACAGCCCTCCTTCCCACTCCTCCTCCAGAAACGAGCATTTGTAGGTCTTGAGGTTACGCAGGATCTGCTTTGCTCCTCGTGCAGTTTCACTGCACGGCCTGAGCCACAGGAGATGTCTCCCCGTCATTCCTGCACTGATGCCCACAGTCCGTGCAGTTGCAAACACAGATCTGCCAGAAAGAAATCCGGGGGCATCAGGGATGGTTAGTCCACAAGAGCCTGGCCCATGCCCCTGTCTGGTCTTCTGCACTCCTGAGCAGTCTGGACCATTAGCCCATCCTGCTCTGGACTTGTGCTGGAGTTGTCTCACACATCTGCACCTTCACGTGAGGTACCACCCTTCATAGCCTGCACGGCACAACAGAAGCTCGCAGGGCTCACATTGCCCAAGCTGCTCTGAACATCTGAGTACGATAAGAGGAGACACAAGTCCAGATGATGAGTTCAGACATGGATGTCCACATGTAGGGTTGGTGTAGGGAAATCCAAGCCAGGATGTCAAAAACGCCATTAGTGGAAGCCTAGCAAGTTTGGGGGGCAAAGAAAAGATTGCTTGGGTCCTGGAGCAGGGCAGGGGGTGGGTGGTTGGCTGTCCTGATGATGAACAGATGGGARGAGGGTGGACAGATGGACAAGCGTGTGACTGGAGGGACAGGCAGACTGCTGATGGATGAGTGGATGGACAGATGAATGGATGGAAGGATGGATAGATG